>NC_137438.1:13235392-13715392 GCF_964374335.1 Astatotilapia calliptera | reverse complement strand
CCAGTGTGGGCATGCTTCACAGACGAGACAATGAGGCAGGTTCCACTCAGAGTGACCTGACGTTTTGACCAGCGGTTCACGGGCAGTGCCAGCTTCCCTTTCCGCACGTTAAACACCCCGGACAGCTGCACGCGCTCAGAACCTCCCACACTACGAGGTTTACCTGCGGAGGGAAAGAATACAGTATGACAGAAACAGACTTTTCATAACAGCATTATAGAGGTTACTGTATTTTTTGTTGTTGTTTGCTCTATGGGATTTTGTGAATCAACTCTCTCTCAATGGTCTTCTCTTTCACAAAGTGAGAGCTGCGTGGTTATGTAAGAGAACTGTAGCTCAATAGCCTGTGGGCTGGCAGAGAGCAGTCACTCAGTCATCATTTGTTACATTAACCCTTTGCTGACACAAATTAGCTTCAGTAATGAATTGGAGCTGACTTTTGCCAGTATAAGCCAGAATACATTCTAGGTCTTTTAAAGCACTGACTACATTGTCCAGGGTTTTTAAATTCTTGGAAACTCAAAGTTACTTTATATGCTCTTACCAGTGAATAAGAAAAAGGGAGACACATGAAGAGTCTGAGCCACTGAGAGGCCTGAAATCAGATTACCTTGTTATGTAACGTCCTACAATGCCAGCACCTACATCCTCCCTACTGCCTCCTCCAGTGACTTACACACAACATCACCTAGGTTTCACCGGCCCTAGCTGACTCATCAGTAATGCTTCAGTGAACCTCAGTGCTTTAATGGTACTGAATGAAATCTGTAAAGTGCAAAGGATTTAAATCTGTCAGATATAGAGTCTTAAACTGAATCTTTTATTTTTTTGTTAAACCTATTTTAGACTCTTAATTCAAGCATGCAAACTAAACATTTGGGCTACTTTTTCCAATTCAGCTTCACGCACATCATGATTTATTGTGTTCTAACATATCATAGAATCACTGTATCATCATGTAAAATATATCTTATGAATTACTCACTGACTCCTGCCCTTGCTGGAGATTATATTCTTTATCAAATCATTTGAAAATCATTTACATCTTTAGACCTCAATATTCATATTGGATTTTTAAATCACCAAACACTGGCATCAATTTTAAAAATCCTATATCAGTGCAATATCTTCCAATTGTATGCTTTCCATGATCAGCACTAACACTGAGGTTTGTATCTATTACAGCAGGGTTAGGCAACCTTTCTGATGGCAAGTGCCATTTAAAATTTCCTCAGAAGTCAGTGTGCCATATGATTGCATTAGCAATAAATTTTATAACGCGCTATATGAACAGTTACACACTATATAGAACCACTTTATAGAATTATATTTGTTCGCAGATGTTGGCAGCTATCAGTGAATAGTTATCAGCTATTTTGAAACAAAAAAGACACCTTTTACCCATAACAAGAACTCCATAACAGCAAATGAACTGTACAACAGAAAATACAAATGCTATTTATGGTCTCCTCACAACAATGATAAGAAAAATAAACTAAGCCAATATGACATGTCTGTTAATACAGAGACACACATGTTATGTGATCTCTGGTCTCCCACTCAGAGACACAGGTCTCCAAGTGTCCAGCATCCAGACGGCTACCTGAGGACACTCATGTGAGAGAAAATCTGCTCACAGATATGTAGAGCCAAATACCGTCAATAACGCCTCTGCAATGTTCTGAAGAAGGTCAAACTTGTCAGGTAGTGATGTTCAGCAGGTGAAAATGCAAGCTCCATGAACACGCACAGCTGTGGATTCCAGCTGCTTCGATGTCGCATTAACTGGCATTAACTCAGCCAGTTAATGCAAGACAAATCCAGCTGCTCATTAAAGATTTCTGGTTTGTTCAGAAAATCAAACATTGGTCCACACACCTGAAAGTCCCAAAAATGCATTGTGTCTCGAGTTTACAGATGTATCCGTGTCTTTCCGTGGTGCTGATGCTGTGCTGAGCAGAAAGCTCCTGAAGCTTTTGAAGTGTTGGAATGTGGAAAGCTAACAACGTCCCTCTCACCAGTAGGCTAAGTTATTTTTAGCCAATTACAAGTTGAATCTGGTAGTTTGGGTTGTTAGCTAATACCGTCATTAAGAAGAGGCACAACTAATGTGTCTATGCGAGCTAATTTGCGATGTGCACCGCTGGCGCGGCCATTTATTTTTTGATGCACCTTCTCAGATTAATTCACTGCGTGTTGTGCCCAGGGCTGGACTGGGACAAAAAAAACCAGCCCGGCTTGACTAAAGACCGGCCCACCAGGTATTAAGGCCATAAAGCCTTTGAATGAAAACAAATGCTGTTGTGACAGTGATGTACAATCTTGTTGGTATATGTATGATTTCTATACATTTTACGTCAGATAAAAACTTTGGTTGTAAGCTTCAGATAATTATTTATCAGACATTTTAAATGAGAATAAGAAAGTATTTCTTTGTGCCCCCCTTTCCCTGTTAATGCCCAACCTTGTCCCCTGGCAACACTTTGCTAGACCCGCCCCTGCACAGTTACCAGCTGTCAGCTACTTAGAAAAGGATCCTGGTGTTATTTGTCTCTCAGAAACAGTTCATAGCTTCCGTTCAACTCATTCATGTCACCTAAAAGGTAAACCTGTTTCTCCATCACCTGTTCTGCTCTGATGATCCAGTAAGGACATCTCCTGGTTTCATCTTCATGTTTCCCTCTCACCAGATATACAAACCGATATCATGACCAGCAGCTTTACAGCTGTGGCTCCAGCAAACATCAGCTGATACTAGAAATTAATATTAAATAAATTCTAACAACAGCTGATCAAGCTTAAACGTGCTGCTGTTTAGCGCGACATCCGGCAGTTTCTTCTTTCTGGCGCAAAGTGGGCGATAAACAAACAGGAGAGAAAAGCCGATCAGCTGATCATTGATCAGTTTCATGATTAAAGTAGCAACAGCAGAGAGAGGGGGAGAGAATGAGAGAAGAAGAGGCAGCTGTGCAGCGTAACGACAGAATAAATCCACCTTTGTGTCTTTTTCCATCCTAGACAAACCCTTCTCAGATCATCACGAAACACGTAATAATTTCTCTGAATGCGGGACGATTCCGTCTTTTTACGGGACGGTTGGCAACTCTACTAACCTTCTGAATAAAATAAAGTTCACTATCAGTAACATCATAGCACCGACCCAGCTGTATAGAAACTCTGTCGTGCTAGCTAGTACGCAGTATGAGTTATTGTAACTGACTGTAAAAAGTCAGCACAACAAAAATAAACTCCACCTAAACTTGGTTTATATCTGACCCAGATAGACTGCAGGTCATAACTTCTTACCTGAAGTTCAGTTCACCTGACACTCGGACCGGCGGCTGCCTCGGGTCTCTCCTCCTCCTGCCTCCCCTCTCCTTCATCCACCTGCTGGCCTCCACCACTTACTAATGTTACTGAATCTGTGGAAGCTCCGCGATAGCCACCACCAAACAACTGAGTTATTTTTACACACCAATCCACCACGTTTCATTGTTTATACCGTTACCAAAAAAAAATAAAATAAAATCATCGGCCCACCGAGCAAATGCCCGGTATGCCCGATGGCCAGTCCAGCTATGGTCGTGCCATCAGTTAACCCTTCGTGTGCCAACTGTGGCACGCGTGCCTAGGGTTGCCGACCCCCTACAGTATACCAAAAAAAAGGGGAGGAAAATCAGCACACCTGGAAAGCTAAAACCAGAATCTCACAAAAAGAGAAATAACAACAACAACAACCCTGAAAAAGTTGTCCAGAACTTCACCGTCACTGTATCATCTGCAATTTAAACTGATGGAGCAATCAGTTTTTTCAAATCAAATTTTATCATCCATCATCAGTTGGTTACCAAACTCTATACTTTTTAACGGTACCAACTGAATTACGTCTCTACCCTAATTAGCAGCAAAATTTTAGTACCAGTACCATCTGATGGAGAATGACACCATGATGTCACTTCTGAAGTGTGGCGAAATCAAACAAAAACACAGTGCAATAATGGCAAGCTGAACGCCACCTCAGGTGTTATTACACTTTTCAAAACCTGACGCAGACATTTGTAGTGCAAAATGCAAAGCTGGCCATGGCAACACACCTAATCTGAGGAAACTCAATTCATTTGCCATCTGCAAAACATTATATATTAATATTATAACATATGTTCTTATTATATATTGTAAAATACGTTATGCTTTCAATGGAAAAAGATTATATACTTAATTTGCTGCTTTACACACCAAACATTTCAGTTTTCTGCTAAATATCAGATGAAACAGGAGCAAATCCCAGAGAAGGTGGAGGCAGCATGTCTTGAATATTTAAAAAAAATTAAAAAAAAATAAAATAAAATTTAAAATAGCTAATATTTTAACATATCATTCAACATTACTTGTGTTTGAAATCATTTAGGAGACTGACATATAATTAAGATCTACTAACATGTCCTTTTCCCCTTTTCTAAATTCTGCGCATTTCCTCATTACAAACAGAAACAGTGAGGTCTGACTCTGCAGACACCAATGGTGCACTGAAATGTAGATAAGCTAGAACCTAATAAAGGAGAAGAGTTTCTCTGAAAGTGAAACAGAATGTTGAAAAGAAGACAGCCAAGAGTTACTATAGTTCATTTCATTAGCCTGCAGCTTTAGAAGAAAAAGATCTGTGTGAACTGTTGGGTTTAAACTAACAAACCTTATGATTGGTTGGTAAAATTGTTGTCATTATTGGTAGATTGATCAGTATCTAGTCCAAAAAATAATATATAATTAACATAAACATGAACACAATGAACAGAGCCCAGTTTACACTAAACAACACTGAGGAATGTGCATTGTGTGTGTCCACCCTTTCCTAGGCGGAGGAGGTAAGATGTTGGTTGTTAATACACACACACATACATGCCCTTTCCGTCCGTCTAGTTCTCTGAATGGGGAACATCCTGTCTCTCATGAAGCAGGCAACAGCCACACCCTACTGATGCTAGACCTCAACTTTTTCTTGCTTGTGTCCAAAAAAAAAAGCATCTGACATCCTGAGCCACCTCTCGTGTCAAGTTGCTGAATTTTAGCCAAATCTGGATAAGAGTTGTAGTTTCAAGTTGGAAATGCCACTCAGACATTCAGACTCAAAAAAAAAAGGCTGTAAAGTCTGGGAGAGTAAAGCTGCGACCTCTGGATGCTGCAGTTTGAGGCTGAAGAGGAGCCTGCAGCTGCAACTGTCTCAGAGGTAGCCGAAACACTGAGGAGGTGAAATTTGAGTTCCACTAAGGTCACTTTTCTCTTAGCGTAAGCACAACGTGTCAATGTGCATTTGGCTACTGGGATTTCAGATGAGTCAAACTTCTTTGGCTCAGCTCGGGACATCAGAATTAACCAACTCGTGCTGTGCAAACACATACGGGACAACAAAACAAAACAAAACAAAAAAAAAACGTAGAGCAAAAATGTCCTCTCCTGAATTAATAGAAGGGCCCTCACTGTCAGCTGCACAACTCTATTTAGTGTTATGTTACTACTGTGAGACATAAAAGGAGAATGACGGGCAGGGGAATCTGTCCAGCTGCATTTTCAGAGTGCAGAGAAACCAGTTTTGTAGCATGTCACGAGTGTGTCTATGAGGGTTGCAATGGTATGTGTAATGGTCTATTTAATTATTTATTCTTTTTTGGGAGGGGGGGGCTAAAATATAAGGAATTTTAGCACATATCAAAGTCCAATCATTTCCTCCCGACTCTTATTTTGCAGCCTTTGCTGATGAGGTCAAAAATGAGGTCAAAAAACAATATCCAGCAATGCTAATCCCATAAGAGTCCCTGTTTTTCCATCCTCTTACCATGACAGTGGACAAAACAGGATCTTTTATCAATAACAACAACAACAACAACAACAACAACAACAACAACAAGAGGAAGAGGGAAGAAGACAAACTGATTCTATAATGCATCAGGATTTGGTCTTTGCTGACAGAGTACACCTGTTACCTCCAGATGTGTCTCCCTGCCTTACCCAGTTTACACGCACAACACAGCTTATTGTGCTGCTGGGACAATTGAATCCACTTGTTTAACGGTCTGAATGACCAAACATAATGACAGCACTCATGGTATGGTGAGAACAGAAGAACAATGACTGTGTAGAGACAAGCCAAGCACAACTAAAGTGGCTTGCATTAGTTTGTGGTGCTCTTACATCTAACACTGCAGGATGTTTTAATAAGAATTGGGACAACTGTTGTCTTTACTGAGAGAAGATGCCTTTCCTTCTCACTAAAAATAAAGTGCTCACCAAAGTAGAAGCGGATCAGGCAGCCAATTTCAGGATTCATGCCCTCCTCCTGCACTCGCCATGGATCTTCAAACCCCAGATTAGTGAGGTACTCATTTAAGATCTGCAGAGGTCTTTCATCATCCCCAAGCCGCCTCACAGCTCCACCGTGCAGCTGGATGTAGAGGGCCGGCATTGGGCTTATATTGATGGGCTCAAGCCATCCTCTGCTCCCCCCAGGGACCTCTTGTTCAGGCTGGACAGAAGCTTGGCTGGTCAGAGGGCGAGCCTGTGAGCTGCTGGAGCATTTAGAAGGAGGTTTGATTAATATGTGTGTATCTGTGTGGTCACCAGCCCCAGCTTCAGTGTCAACACTTGGTCTTGCGGATTGGTTTGAAGTCTTGGGGATGTCTGAGAGAGAGATAGCTGAATGTGAGGGAGAAGAGATGAGGTCTGTTTCATCAGAGGAGCTCTCAAATGGGTCAGGTCCCTCTGGAGCGCTGTCACAGTTTGGGCTCAGCACAGAAGAGTCGGTGCCCAAACCCAACCCATCGCTGAGTGAGTCCCCGTGCTCCATGCTTCTTGGTCCCCCTGCACTGAAGTCCTCACAGGTGCTGCTCTCTATGTCAGAGCCTGAGTAGACTCCATAACAGTCTCCAGTACTCAAATCCACGCCAATGTCATTCAGGTAGACCTCAGATGAAGAATTACTAGCAGTTTTGTCATCAAGTAGCAAGTTAGAAGGCAGTTCCACATTTTTTGTGAGTTCATTCTCCTCACTTTGGAGATTTTTAATATCCACACTGTCACTGAGACTTTTCATGTCATCAGCATGGCCATTAGTATCTTTACAAAGATCGTTGAGGTCACTTAAAGCAGTAGGTTTGCAGTTAATTCTCAACACAGCCCCAGCTTTACTTCCTTCGAGCTTACAGGCTACCTCTTTAGAAGTAGTGTCCACTGTACACAGCACTGGTCGCGGGTAGGAGGGCGTGAGCCAGTCGTGGACGTGAATGCAACCCCGCCGGAGGTCCGATCTCACCCATGTTTTATCAGAGGCCTGAAGCTGCTTCGACTGCTTCTGTCGGAGGAAGGTTTTTCGATCAAGACTGAGGGTACTCAGCGGCGAGGATGAGGGAGCTGGGCTGGCCGCCTCCGCAGAGGACGCTCCGGTCGAACCGGTGGTCGGCGGAGCCCCCAGAGACAGATTCCTCTTGTGCCTGTGCCGCCTCCTGCTCAGCATAGAGTTTACCGAGGTGGAACTGTTCACCGATGTCAGACTGTAAATGTTGGCCGTTTTCACAACGGACATGGTTGCGTTTTTGGCCGCTCCACCGATAGCGTTGGCAACTTGGCTTTGATAAATCCCGTTCCTTATCGCAATCTGGAGAAGGGAGGTGGCCGCAAGCCCCTTCCCGAAGAGTTTCGCTTCTGCGCCTCCTCCGTCATCCTCCCCGATAGATGGTCTCTTTCCAGAGTGCTGCGGCGATAATCCGCTTGGCTTCACGGAGTTACTGTCACTGCTAGAATCAAGTGTTCCCTGCAGTGTCGAAGAAGACGAAATCGCTCCACACTCGTTTCCCTTCACACTTTCCATTCTGTTAGCTTGCAACAGCAGCGTAGAGTAGTTAGCAGCAGCCCGCAGGTAAACGCTAGCAGTTAGCTTAGAGCCGCTAGCTCGCCCTAGTCACTGCTGGCTGGTAAACGTAAACGGCTCAACATTAGCTTAGCATACTAATGTACAGCGCAATTGCTCTAAAGAATTAGTACGCTACATCTTCCCATGACATCGGACGCCCGTTAGCTCTCTAACGGGAGCTTACCGGCTGGTGGAGATGAGAAAACGCATTTCTAGCTGGTCGCCATGGAAGCTGGCGCGACCACCACTGTACAGACTGCTCACGAATGGTCAGAGGCACACCGTGGACAGGGCGGGGTCTCATCGGATATGAATTATGACACATTCGCTTGCTACCAGAATGCTCGGAATTTTCCCAGTGAACGTACGAAAAGCTTCACGATCAGTCAACGTAGTTAAAATAACGGGGAAAATCCTATTTTCTCCAACGCTGGCTTTTAAGGAACAAAAAAGCCTGACAGTTAAAGTTCTACACCACACCCTAAACCTTTAATCCCGAAATTACGAAATATTTACTTGGCTTTATGTAGTTTTTTTTTTTAGTCTAATACAATATGGAAATGAAATTATTTTTAGAAGTAAATATTTGTAAATCTATTATATGTTTGAGGCTTTGTACAAAACAAGCTAGGGATTAAAGGATCTGACAATATTTTGAAGACTATCCAAAAGAATACAATCAGCAGACGGACAAAGAGGGGAATTGATTGCCAGTTGCAGTTCTTATATGATTTGCAGAAATGTTTTCATCTAATTCACTTTACGATCCGCTTCGTAGGAGCCAGTGAAGGAAACATAAACTGTAGCTACATTAGTTGATTTTGTGTTAACACACCCGGCGTGTTAATTTTCAACAGTAAAAGTATCTTTTTACTGGTATTAATGATCTTTAATTCTTCAACACACATTTATAATTGTTCTGTCGATGATATTTGTGTTAAATGCCGTACGGGTCTTATTAATCAATAACCCGTCATCTGGCGCCATCTAGTGGAAAATGGACGTTATTATTGAGATATTGCCGACACTATGTTATAGTCGTTGTACTGTTTTTTTCATTATACATATTGTCCTCCTAACCCCGATTTACCATAACGATCAGTGATCAGTCTCTGGTAAAGCACTATGAAATGCATTTAATCTGTATGAAACTGCCTATAGAAATAAATTTGTTAGTGTCCAATAGCACCAAAAATATGTGTTTAAAATGCTATTGCAGTAAAATGTAAGCATCCACTGAAGTAGCCACATCAGTGCTAAAACATTGTGCTATTTATCTAGTGGTGGGTCTTGCATACATTAGATTTAACATTGCAACTGTTCAACTGCATGCAAAACAGTCATTTTTCACCAACTATTGAGTTTTACAAGTCAAATCAACCTAACTCAGTTTATTTGTATAACCCATTATCACACATGAAGGTTCAAAGGGCTTGGCAGACATAAACCATACAAGCAACAATTTAAGAAGTGACGTTACAAAGTAAATCATATCTTAGAGGACTCGGTTTCTCCACTCTCTAGTTTAAAAAAATGTGAATAGTTAACATTGAAATGTTGGGAGATTATGCAGTAGATTTGAATAGAGTTACCCTGGAGTGGAGATAACTTAGAACAAACATTTTTGTCAGCTCCCATGTGTGTTGCTGGCTGTTTTTTCAAGAGTACTGTGATTGGATTGTTCCAGCTGTCTTTTTCACAAACAGGGGTGGACACACAGTGAAGTCACACTGCAGTCCAACAGAGGGCAAAGTGCAAGCAGTGCTGTAACAGTGCAGTTTATCACGCTCTCTCTTGCTCTCCGTTCCTCCCTCCTCCCACCTCCTGTGAAGTCTCTCTCTCACACGCACACACACACACACATGTACACAGACTTTCACTCATCAGGCTGTACATTTGACTTCTTGTTTGCAGCACCAGAGGCCGAGGTAAGCCTGTTCCTGTTCTCTCTTAACACGTTACAGTAAGTGTGCGGCAGTGTTAGCCAACATCCTGCTTTCCCGCTTGAAAGCTTTCCTTGAAATCCAGTAGCCTCTGATGCTGGTCCAAATCTCTTTAGTGGTAGCATGTGATGGATGGTAAATTCAAAACGGGGGGCTAGGATTACCACTCCCACGCAGATGCAAAGATTAACCCACTGACACATTAAGACACTGAATCCCAGGAGACGTGTTTCCACTGGGCTTTAGTCCGTCTTAAGTCATTTAATCTTATATTAAGTCTTAAAATCTTGCCTACATTGCCAGTAGGGCTGTGATAATTCCACTCATTTCCATTGCTAACAACTTGCTTTGAGAATTCCTTTGAGTGAAGTGACATGATTTTGATACAAATGTTGCTGCAGGATTCAATTCAGTGTATCTCTGGGTTGGGGTGGGAGAATGTGTAAGAAAATAAAAAAATCTTTGTGGGGATCAGTTGGACTAAATGGAGATTAGCTTAAAGCTCAGGACAAAGGAGACTTTAACGGAGAGCACAGAATTGGACAATAGATCCTGACCACCACAACCATGGTGGGACATCGCTGTCAATTTCACTTGTGTTATTTTGTGAAAACACTTTCAATTTCAAACAGCCCGTTTGGCTGAGTTAACAAATCAAACCCTGGCTCTGCTCCTTCTGCATTTAAGAGGGAAGTCTTTCGCTTGTGAGGAGAAAAATAGAGAAATAAAGATGGCTAATCCATTTTGAAATGCCTTCCTTTAAAAGGGGAAAGAGAGGCTGTAATTGGATGTGACCAGTTTGGGCTCCCTATGGCAACATGTGTATATGCATGTGTGCGGTTAAGTCGCACACTTCCGTTTGTTTTGCTTCCACAGGCGGAGCGCGGACAAATTTAGATTGCAGCAGTCTTAAAACGTTGGAAAAACAGCCCAGAAATACATCATTGGAGAGCAGTCAGTCATTAAGAGTGTTTACCCAACCCTGTCAGAAAGGGCTCACTCGAAAACAGCAGTGCAACAAGTCCAGTTCACAGACAGTTAAGATTTAAACCACCATGCTGTATATGTATGCGTGCATTCTGAGGCCAACGGGTCCCTGAGCACAGATGTGTAAAAGCCCCCCCTCCACCCCTGCCCCGCAGTCTTTTTGGTGTGTGTAGTAGTTTGCAGTAGTTTAATGATTCTTGGTTACCTTTATGGCTGAGTAGGTTTTTTATTTTTTTTTATCTATTTATAGTAATTTTGTAACTATCTGATTTGTATCTCATTTTAAGCATTAGCTATCTCTTTTTAGTCCTTTTTTTGTCTTTGTGTTGTTCTTAGTCTGTCTTTATGATTTTGCGTCCTCTCCCCTTAGTTTTTGGTACTCCGGCTTCCACCCGCAGTAGAAACACATGGAGTTAGTGTGGTTACATTAATTGGTGACTCTAAATTTCCCACAGGTGTGAATGAAAGAAGAAAAAAAGTCATCTGTCTCTAGGTGTTGGCCCAGTAACAGGCTAGTGGTCTGTCCAGGGTGTACCCCACCTGTTGGCCTGTGGTACCTGAGATAAGAGAAGCAATAGGCTGCTACAGCCTATTGCTTCTCTTAAGTGGTTTTGTGTCTCTTTGGAGTCATTTCGCATCAATGTCAGCTCATTTTGCATCTCTTTGCAATTTGTTCATGTCTGTTTGCACTTATTTTGCATCTCTCTGCTGCCATTTAGTCTTTAGAGGCTACAGTAAAGCTGTCAGCTATCCTAGCATATTCATTTCTTTCATTGTTGAAGAACTCTAGATTCTCAGGTTCAGTCTTGAGCAGCTTGAGGTTTACAAATCCTGGTCCTTTGCCAGTCTTTTTTGCTTACTACACTCAAAATTGGAGACAACATAATAACAAAAAAACCCAAAAACTGTATCATTCTCCAAAACGTCCTGAAGACTTTTTTTTACGCAGTTCTTGGACACACAACATAACTTAGAGCTTAATTTTTGGCAGCTAAATTAAAAAAAAAAAGTAGTTCCTTTAATGACGCAGGCTGCTGCTGCAGTAGATTATTCCTGTATGTTGTTTCAATGAAAATGCCTGTCTCTGTTTACTTTGCTGTGGTCACATGGTCAAGATAAAAGCAGGTCAACCACTGCTCTTGTCACACTAATTTCTCTTCTACTGTGTGTGGGTATCACTCCTCTAGATATCAGAGATGGGCAGTAACGCGTTACTGTAATCTGATTACTTTTTTCAAGTAACGAGTAAAGTAAGGGATTACTATTGCAAAAACGGTAATTAGATTACCGTTACTTTCCCGTAGGAACACTGCGTTACTAAAACCGTGATTTTTTGCGAGAATGTCTCACGACAGTGAGGTAAGCGAGTGCGCAGTTAGTGACAACAGCTGTGTGCAGATCAACAATGGATCACATATGAGTGCAGAGAGAGTATGAGCGTGCAGCGTTTAAAGTGTGGAAGTACTGACCTTACTTTGAGTTTGATTCCATAAAAAGGGACAAAAACATTAGTGTCCGTTGTGCGTGGGAAGAAAACTTCTTTTTACAGCGAAAAAAACCCCTAAACTTCCGAGCAAGCACTGAGTGCCCTATCACGTAATGGGAAATTCACAGAGAAACTCGCGGATTCTTCCATTGACCGCGGCACACCTGCACCAGGGTAAACCTCCGCCTACCACAGTCCTGCTTTACAGGTGAAAATAGAGCAACAGGACCGCTGAGTCTTTGACTTTATTTATTTTCTGCTGTGTTTTACTTGCATCTATTTGAAAGACTGAGTGTAAACACACACAAAAAAAAATTATGTGCTGGAATGTGCAGAAAATAGGTTTAAATGTTAAACTAATTTATTCAAGTCAGAGAATGTTGCTTATAGTTTAATTTTTGTTTGATGCATAAAGTTAAAAGAATAAAACGAATAAAACAAGTTAAAAAAGAGACTTTTCCATTTGATTACATTTTGTATGATGGATTATGCAGAAAAAGTAGAATTGGGCTGAAAGATCTATCGCTTTATCACCTATTCAGGTTGTAAATCGTGTTTTTAAAAAGTAACTAAGTAACTAAGTAATTAATTACTTTTGAAAATAAGTAATCAGTAGAGTAATGGGATTACTTTTTTGGGGAAGTAATCAGTAATTAGTTACTGATTACTTTTTTCAAGTAACTTGACTATCCAATGGATTTTAAAGGGTAGACCTTTTATTTCTTTGTTCTAATTTTAATATAATTTTGTATGCGCAGCTTTTCAGCTTAACTTTTCACACTTTCACAACTGACAATAAAAATATTATATATATATAAACATATATAAACACAGTCAAACGATACCTCTCTGCTATTGCTTTTAACATGTTTTTATATATATATATTTTTTGCACATTTTTGTTTTGAGTTCTTACTATGAAACGGCACATTCATTGGTTGAGCATGTCAAGGATGATTCTTCTCTGAAATTCTTGGAAATTCATGAAAATTGACATAATGTTCTCTCTTTGACCTGAAAATAACAGCAAAACCCATAAACTTAAAATATTTACTGAGGTCGTAGAAGATGGAAGCTGCCTTTTTGTAACTACAGGTTATATCCACTTATCCACTATATCACTGTCAATAACTTTAAGTGATGAAGAATTCTATAACTTATTACAATATTTGCATTAATGTGACAAAATTTTGATTTGTGACTTGCTGAGTTGTTAACATTATATATGGTCTAAAAATGGCGTCAAAAGTAAATGTCTAAAGCATGTTATTAAGGACAGAAAGCTACTTCGACATTTTATACTAATGTTACATGTGTAATATAGTATGAATATTAGTTGCTGTCCACATAGTGAAGTGTTAGTTAGCAAAAAGCATTTTTAGTAGTAAATCTCATCAGGTTCAAAACATTTATTTATACACTTGAAATGGATATCAACATGTTTAAAAACTCTAAGAGGTGCTACTGTCTTTCTAGAATTATCATTTTTAGTACCCACTTGTTCCTATTTTAAAGAGAAACTGAGTGAAATGACTGACTTTGTCAGCTAAATAACGGAACAGAAAACAAAGTAGCATAGCTAGTCAAAAGGTTCCTGCTGATATGACTTTTCTTTTTTTCCGAAATATAGGGCCAGTAATGCTTAAAACTTAAAAAAAGACCTTTGTCAAGCTGTTCCAGTCATGAGACTGAAAACAGCTCAGCCACATTTTCCATGTCTTGTCAGAATCAGTGTTTTCAGGTTTAGTGCTGATGAGTAATGAGGTTAAGATTTGGTGTTTGTGGCTCATTGTTAACTCTTCTGTGGTTGCAAGCTCAGTAAGGCTTCCGGTGACTAAGCTTTTGGTTGTCCATGACCTTGCTTTGTTTTAGCAACACATCATGTAAAAGGCTTTGTAAGACTGATCGCATTTGAACTCAGTCCCATGCTGTGTAAGCTGAAATGCAGAAGTGCAGCCGATGTGACACAAGCAAGTCTCACTTCTCTAAATTTTCTTCAGCTATTCTTTTTTTCACCTTCTGTATCACTACTTGGGTCTTTGCAGGCAACTGTGTGACTGAAACCAACTATGGAGGAAGCACATAGAATGGATCTGACCTACATCACTGAACGTATCATTACCATATACTCCCCTCCCGGGTGTCCAGAGGAGATCTATCTGCAGAACCTATGGGAGATTATTCCCATGCTGCAGTCCAAGCATGGACAAAACTACATGGTGAGACAAGTAGATGAGATAAAGGTAGCTAGAGAAATTTTATTTTTAAAGGTAATTGAAAAGCAAACCAAACTGATTCAGAGATTTGAGAGACAGTGGCCTGCTTTTATAAAAAATTAAATATAATTTAAACAATTATGACGCTTCCCGTTCGTACATTCAGTTGTTTTACTAATTTCTTTATTCCAAAACAATATGGAAAGCATCAAAACAACCACATAACACAAATCAAATGCATACTATGAGAAACTTAAAACATTTTATTTAGTTTATCATTTTTCTCATTACACTCTTCCTTTCGTTGTAGTATAATTTGTCTTATGTTTGGAAGTCTTTGTTTTCTGTCCTTGAATGACTGGATATGTTTTATAAGTTACATATAGCTCTATATTAGGATAAATATTATAAAAGTTCCTTACTTGACCTTGCTTCCCTAATCATCATGTTCCTCATACCTAGATGCAAACATTCAGGTAACTGTAAGGTTAAATGTTAGTTAATAAATGTTAAACCACAGAAAAATCTTGTATGCAACCAGCAGAAGTGATTGATTTATTTTATCTCATGCAAACAACCCTTTTTTCAGCTCATCAACCTCTCCCGGAAGCATGACACTGTGAGCAGACTCAACCACAAGGTAATTCTAATGCACTCAGTTTAAATGTCACAATGTAAAACTGTAAGCAGGTACTATAGCGCAACTGGGGCTTTTTCCGTCAGGTTTTGGACACAGGATGGGTGGATCTCTTGGCTCCCAGCCTGGATCAGATCATCGGTGTGTGCACAGCAATAGAGAACTGGCTGAACGCCCATCTAAAGCATGTCCTCGTGTTACACTGCAGGGTAAACATCACTGTAGTCACTGACACTGGCATGTTCTCTAAAGGCATTTGTGCGATGTACGTAAGCACCTAAATTTTATTTATCCTGATCCTTTGACTGTTCCTAACAGGGAGGAAAAGGTCGACTTGGAGTTTTGGTGGCATCCTACATTCACTTCACCTCCATCTCAGCCAGGTAACACTGAATTTTTAAACAGCAGGGAAAGTTTCTGCTGTGCTGGATATTGGTTGTGCATTGGGACTAAATAACTGCACTGCCATTATGTAAAACAAAGCAATATCACATGGCTTAGGTCTCATCTTACACTAGTGTCCTTGGGGTGGAGTTAATATAAAGGGATCTAGATCACCCTAGTCATCATACTGGGTTCAGGCCATATTTGTTTATAAAATGTAGCCTGCTGTCAGTTTTCGAGGTTTTTCAAAGGAGTTCATCCTACAGCAAGATAATAGGCCAGGGGTGGGCAACTCCAGGCCTCGAGGGCCGGTGTCCTGCAGGTTTTAGATGTGTCCTTGATCCAACACAGCTGATTCAAATGGCTAAACAACCTCCTCAACATGTCCTGAAGTTCTCCAGAGGCTTGGTTGCCCAACACCGGTCTAGGCTTTATATGAGAGAAGTGTTACACATCTCCAGGGTCAAACCTTAAGTTGGTTTTTGGATGAACTAGAGAGAAGGGAGAAACTAAGCAGGACTAAAACATTTTTGAGACCTTCTGCAACAGTGTTAGTATAAACTTTTTTGTTTCATTTTGGTGTTTGGCTTCTGAAATAAATCAAGAAACTATGCACGGATAGCTGGATCAATAAACCGTCTTTTAAAATTTGGGATCAGGCCTAAACACAGGCCTCTTCTCTTCTTGGGAGTATAACCTTACATTTTGATACAGATATTGAAGTTTTGCAAAGGATTCATCCTAAATTCTCATAAAATGGACTTCTCGGAGTGATGCAAAAAGAATATTTTCATATGTTGTTGTGTCCAAAAAACCTTTCAGGCTCTGGACTTCACATGTTGGTAATGTTATCTCTGATTACATCAAAGTGCAGGAAATGGAGCTGTGAAGTATTGCGCCAGTAGTGACATTTAGTGCTGGACATGTTTGCAGATCAAAGAGTGCTGATTGAACAATAGACAGAGGGAATAGTGGCTGATCTGCTGCGTGTCTCCACCAGGCAAAGGGCAGCACGGCTGACAGTAGAGACTTTGAACTGTGATTATGTTTGATTTTTGGGCAGGGATCCTGTTTCTGTTGGACACCAGTGAATACATTTACACCGACTCTGAGCAAACACAAGAGCCTTCATAGCATCATCATATAGCTTATGTGTGATTTTATGGTCCACAGCTGAACTATTAAAATGATGTCCTTGTTTTGCCACATCTTATTATGGCATGTTGGGAAAGTTCAATTTGAGGCAAATCACTAAAAAAAAATGCAGAAAAAGAGGAAACTTCAGACACGTTGACAGTGCATGTGTTCCATACTTGAACACCTCACTCTTATACATATATATATACACATCAACATGAAACACTAGAACATTATCTAAAAATGTGTCTGTCTCTCAGTGCAGACCTTTCCCTCGACCATTTCGCCATGAGGAGGTTCTACAATGACACGCTCTCTGCTCTTATGACCCCTTCACAGAAACGGTAAAGATTTACATGACTGATTCCTGGAGGTCAAAGTTCAACTGTGGTTCAACTCTAAACCTCTGCTCTGTGACCAAAACATCTGCCATTGACCTCAGATCGCATGCTCATTGATCACCTGATTGACCGTTTTGTGAAACAGTTAACATAATAAAGCTACTGAGAACCAATGGAACCAGGGAATTCAGTGAAAATCTAACTATACTGTCTTCCATTTCTAATAATGTTATAGATACAGACTTTCTTTCTGCTTTTTCAGGTATGTATGGATGCTGGGCAGCATATTAAAAGGCAGACTAAAGATGTCTCCTTCTCCATCTTTCCTGCTCTGTGTTGTTCTTTATAGTCTCCCCAAACTAAGACCAGATGGAGGTAAGCAGCACAAACAGGTTTGGCATTTTAGCTCATGCAATCCTGATTTTTTTCTCTTTTTTTTTTTTTTTTCAATTAGTTGTGACCATATATTTAACCTGGGATAGCTGGGATAGCAAAGCTCATTTGTAGTTCACTATAAGATTATGGGACGCAGATATGAGCTGATTAAAAACAGACTTAAGACACACCCCAAAAAACTGAATGTACAACTCAACAAGGTAAACTTGTGCATAACTTTATGGCTTATTAAAATTAAAACAGGTGAGCTAAATAAACATTGAAAGTGAAAAAGTAGTCATAGGAATCAAAACCTTTTTTTTTATACCAGTCTGTTTATTTCAGCCATTTTGACATGAAAATCTATGGATTTTTTGTTTTGGAGCGAGCCTCAAGTGGTTATTTCACCAACTGCAGTTTGTGACATTCCCTTGCAATGTAGAGGAAGGAGAGATGTGATTTGAGCCTTTATGAGCCTAGCAAGATACCCATTGTTTTAATCTAGAGATCCTCAACACCTCGATCAGATCTTTACACATAACATGACACAATTTCAAAATTCAGCAAGGTAGTGAAAACCAAGGTGAGCCTTGCATGTTATTGTAACAGAAAATGAAAAAAAAAAAAATCTGTAAATGGATTCTTAGGGTTCTCTGAGTGTTCCTAGTGTAAGGCTGTGTGCCCAGCCTGTACACCAAAGACTGCTGCTGTCCACTGTGAAGTGCTTGAAAAGTGACGGTCTAAGTCTTTACCTTGCTATATAAAGTGCCTTGGAGTCACTGTTGTTGTGAACTTGCTTTATCTGTCTATCTTTAGTCAAAGTTTTCTTAAACTACCCTGTTTAACTTGAATTATAATATCTCTGTTGATGTTGTCTCAGGATGTTTCCTGTTCTTGAGGGTCTACCAAAGTCTACAAGCTGTTTGCACGTCTCCAATTTAGTAAGAAATACATAATCTACACACAGTAAACACAGTAACCGTGGAGCTTACATAAAGCATAAGGTACTAATATGTGCATCTCATGTTCATCTCAGCCATGTTAATGCAGCTGAGACAGATCGCCTCTACATTGTGCTTCAGCCCGCTCAGCTGCTCAAAGGGGACATCATGGTGAGTTGTGATACTCTGTATATTTTGATTTTTATCAGCTAACTGATGAGCAGATGTTTACACAAGAGTAAGGAGCTATTGTTTAATTTTGTAAGCAATTTTTTGAACATGTGTTGATTTTGAATTTTTCATTCTTCAAGAAATATGAACTTTCATGAATGAAAAGTTTATTAAAACTTTTCACCTGAATCGAATGCTCCCCTGTGGACTGATTTTTGAATATCTAGCCCCATGTCTAACCCCTCCGGCACTATTACTACTACTACTACTACTAATAATAATAAACATTTCTGTAATTGGAGGACACATCTGTGTTGCATTATTTGAATATTGCACTTGCAGTTATATGTATATATATATATGGTTTTAATGGTTTATTTGTGCATCTGCATGTATGCATGAGTGTACATTTTTTTGCTTGAGCACCAACAGGACAAGTTAAACAGAACTGACCATTCTGTCTAATGCCAGACCCAAATCTATCTTTGTTTTAATCTGCCTAAATTTTAAATGTAACTTTTTAAAAGTCTTTACAAAAAAAACGAACAGTCATGTTTTATTTTTTATTTGTTTTTATTACCGTCTCACTGTCTGTTTGTAGGTGGTTTGTTATGACAAAAACAGCCGGTCAGCTAGTCGTCAGGTCGTCTTCCGGCTCCAGTTTCACACGGGCCTCATATGTGGACACGCCCTCACTTTCTCAAAGGCGGACCTTGACTGTGCCAGAGAAGGTATTTATGACCTGCTACCTCAGCCTACACACTGCCAGGTGCAGTCTTAGTGCAGCACCACTATCAAGCTTAATCAGTAACTGATAAATCTATCAGCCAGTCTGCTTTCCATCTACCTGAACTAACCCTGGAACCATATCAGCTCTGCAGGTGTGAAGGGCACATGGAAATATGCACAGAATGCCAAGTTAACTGTCCAGCTCTCTGATCTCTCCCTTAACATTCCAGATGCCCGGTTCCCAGAAGATGGAAAAGTAGAGCTGCTATTCTCTGAAAGTCCTGAAAAAATTGCAGGTAGGCTGTCTCTCACAAAAAACTTTCCTTTGATGTGTTCTTCAGTAAAGCTTGTATATGCATAATCATAATTTTGGTTAAAATATGATGCAGGTGTTGCAGTTTCTGGTGGATATTAAGAATTCTCATTGAGCCAGCTAAAGTCTTTTGATCCTGTTTAGAAACATAAAACATTTTTATATACTCCACCACTCATTAAAAGCAGATCGTTTGGCAGCTGCCATTTGTAGAATAACTACAGTACTGTTCAAAACTCCTGACCCACTCCTCATTTCTTTATATTTTTTTACGAAATAGAAAAAAGATGCAGCGCTTTATTGAAATATTTGCACAAGTATGGAAATACAGGATATAAGGTAAAAAACTGAGTTTGTGCAATTCTAATAAGCTTGGAAATCAATATTTGCTATGACAGCTTATTTTTCAACGCAGCCTGAGCTCTCTTAGGCAAGCTTGGGTGTAATTTCTTAAGTAGTCTCCAGGAATAGTTATCCTCTTCAAGGACATTCAAAGCTCTTCTTTGAACGTTGGCTGACTTCTGTTCTCTGTCGAGATGAGCCCACACTGCTTCGATAATGTGGAAGTACATTATCGAAGCAGTGTGGGGAGGCCAGCCTGGGGAGGCCAGTTCATGACTGAGAATATTCAGTTTTTCTATCCAGGTATGCTTTTACTCCACTGGCAGTGTGTTTGGGGTCATTGTTGTGCTGAAAAACTAAGCTGTTGCCAATCAGATGCTTTTCAGATGATACTGGATGGTTGATCAAAAACAGCTGGTGCTTTTCTGTTTTCATATTTCCATCGGTGTTGTCAGAATCTTCAACACCACTGGCTGAAATGCAGCTCCAAACCATGACAGAGCCTCCACCAATGAGTCAGACTTTCTCCTAAAAACGTTCTAAGGCTTTCAGATGCCTGGAAAACTATTGCTCTAAAGCACTTTGGCTCCTTGGAAGGAAAATATAAAGCAATACTATATACCAAGATACATTGTACTGTATCTTAAAAGAAATGTATTTGCAGGTCTCAAGCGAAAGATTTCTTCTTCATATAAAACTTGATCTGACTCACGAATGTACTAGTGCCAAGTTAACGCTGCATGACAGTTGCCCTAGAAGAGCATAGACATAGTGGGTCAGTACCGCACATGGGTATTAGTGTCAGGGTAGAAAGAAATTACTCATATGAAAGCATTACTCATACACAGATTCCTAGAAGTCAAGCATACTGTTAGATCAAGTCTAGTCTAGCTCACCTGCACTGATTTAATTGCCAAACCACATTTGCCTTTTTTTTAAATATATATATACTTTTGGCTCAGCTTGTACCCTTGCAACAGATTTCACAAATAAATAAATGCTATATCACTTTAGCTTGCCCACAGTTTCTGTGTGCCTTTAAGCAACTTTGCAACTCAGCCCCACTCCAAATTTGGAGTTGAATAATTCTGGAACAGCACCAATAACATTAGCATCACCAGCTCCTTGTTCACTGTTTGCTGCAGTCTTTTAAATTTCACTGGCCTAGTGATGGAGAAAGTGAGATGAAATATTTGGTGTCTTACAGAAACAGAGGAAGTTTTTTTTTTTTTTAAATAGTATTTGATTGCAGCCTTTATTACAGGCATTTATAATTCAGGTCACAGAACACACTGCATATCACCACACTAGCTATGAGAAAATATGTCTTGCTACTCTTTAAATCAGTAATAAGATACAGAAAAGATTAGATTAGATTGTTAATGCCAGATCCAGAGTCAGTCTCGGAGTCATTACTCCAAATAAGTGCACATTACACATTAGTTATTATTGTAGTAATAATTCTTTACTAATTATTACGAACTAATGTGTTAAATTATTCAGTTACTTCCTGGAGAAAGTCATTTCTTACACTACTTTAGTGTTACTCTGTAACAGGACATGAAATGCGCCGTTGTATAATTATTAGTTAACAGTACAAAAATTATGCTAGAGTCCCACACACTGACACAAATCTCTATCCTGAGGATGAGGGCGCACAAGGTCTTTCTTTTAGTGTTTCTATATCAACACAAACCCCAACAGCAAAGTTGAAAAGCAGCACAAAGAGCACTTCACAGCCATCCTCACAGCGACTGTACTGGAAATGGTAGCAACAAAGTCCTACTGCTACCTGTTACCTGTTTGAGTTTAGGTGATAGCTGCTTGTCTGGGGTCAGCATACAGCTTAACTCTTGAATTAAATTGATAATCCAAAAAACATGAAAGATATACTCTACTGTGATATTCTTTTTTCATATATTACCAATAAAAGTAATAAAATAGTGGAATTTTACAAAGAACATATCGATGAGAGTTTCCATGTTAAGTTAGATAGTAACTCTGTATTATTACATTTTTAATGTTTAAATTACTAAAAATGAGTAATCTTTGTGTTGATTGTGCATTTTGTTGTGTAACAGCTCTTTGCTTTTGTATATGTGTTTGTGAGCTGTCATGAAGTGTGGAATCAGAAGAATGCAAATGCGGTAATGCGGTAACCAGCAGATTAAACCAAAAACTAACCTTTAATTAAATCTGTAATGCAGTAAAGCAAATGTCCACAGAGGGAAAAGTCAAAATCCAAAATTCTGCAGAGAACAGGGAGCAGATGAGGAGAGCTTAACAGATGATCTGAAAAAGAACAACAGAAATTGGCTATAAATACACAATTAAAGGAACCAGGCAGGGTTGAAATTAATCAAGACAGTGATGCAAAAGAAGCAAAAAATGCAAGACAGAAGACTACCTAAATAAAAGAGGAAGTGAAATAGATATAGACAGAGACAAGAACTTTATAGAATGAATAACCTGAAGGCCCACACAGAAAAAGCACTGAGGGAACAACTTAAACAACTTAAACTCTAGCATAAGGACTACATTAAATGTATACTTCCAAGCGTTCCTGCAAAGTCTCACAATTTGACAAGATGAAATCCAATGGCGATGATAAAACAAGACACTTAGACAAGTATTGCAACCAGCTATACAACATGCCTACTTGTAATTTGTTTGATTGTTGTGTAGCCCTTGATGACATATAGATAACCTTTTAGAGTTTTCATTTTCAGTTTTTCAAGCATCAGCGCTGCCATCCAAACAAACTATGTTTAGTCATTTGCTCCAGAGCTGCAGTTAGCTAGTCAAATCACATTATAAATATGTTCCAAGAGGAAATGAAAAAGAAAATGAGCTCTGTGCTGTGCTGTACAGTTAGTAAAGGATTGCTAGCTTTGCTCATGCTAATGGCTAACAAAAACTATGCTAGATCTTTTTTGGGGGTGTTTCTATGGCAATCATACCAGCAATGATATGCCCCAAAATGTCACTTATCACACCCATCTTTAAGCACTGAAATATATCTATCATAACTTAACTTCAGTCAGCTTGGCTTACAGACTGGTCAGTCAGCAACCTAATGGCAACATTTGGACTTTGTTCTAAGTTTTAAAATGGTTTTCAGTAATAGCTCTCCAACTTTGCTTTGGATTTTGGCCAATTTTCTATTAATTTTAAGTGAAAAATAAGTGGCAACAGGTCCTTTTGGAATTCAGGTTCATGACAGTGACCCCAAACACATTGCCAGTGCAGTAAAAGCATACCTGGATAGAAAAATCACCCAATGCAACACTGTCAGTCATAGATTGGCCTCCCCAGAGCCTGGACCTCAACATTATCACTTGAAAGTGAACCCAAGATCCAAAGAAGAGCTTAGTAATGCCCTTCAAGATGCCTGGAGAACTACTGTTTTTGTCTCTCTGCGATACCCCTCAGATATTCTGACTTTTATTTTCTTGTTTGGTGAAAAACCTTGAAAAATCCAAACATGTAGCCTCTCTAATTGATGCAGCAAGACTATATTCATATTATTTGGATTAAAAGGCTGCACCAGGCTTCAATGTGTCTTTAATTCAAGCAGACAAGACAGGAGTCAAACTGAAGAATAACACACTCTGACACATTGCCTGTGAATGAAATGATCGGTCAGCCAGGTGGGGGCAGTGTTGGACACCACACCGGCCAAACTGGCCATCATCAACTGTAGTCACACTCCTTTCCTCTCAACAGGAAGCAATACACACACACACACACACACACACACGACAGGAATTTGGATTGTAGATACTGTGCACACAGGAAAATATATACAGCCGGACTCACAAACACACACATCCAGACACACAGATCTTAATGAGCTGATAGAAATCAGAGTCTAACCCAAAATAAGGCTCACAGCAATATTTGAAGCAGATTTGCTGCAGGATCGGCTGTTGGGGATTTGCCCTAACACCAGTGTTTGAGTTTGTGTGTCTTGTTGTTGTTTCACTGACTCCTGACCAGCACTGTTTGTCATGTGCAGGCAGAGAGCTATGGCACAATGGACGCTCTGTGACAGTGGACTATGACACCTTGGACCCTTTGGTTAGACGAGACTCTTATCAGGACACATCTTGTCTAGAAACAGGTGAGGTGTATTTTAATATTTCTTAATCAGAAATTCCCCACATTCTTCTCCTTCTTTCAGTTTCTTTTCCTGTTTTTTGAATTTCTGTACTTCCTCTGAATTTATTATTACCCAGGGTTGAACAGGATAACATTTTATATGAATACCCCTTTTGGGAGATAGATTAGCTTGTCTTCACTGCTTTACCATAGTATATATAAATACAACAAGAAAAAAACAATAAAGCTATGTCTGTGATAGAGAAATAGTCGCAAAATAAAAGTAAAAATAAATACATTTAAAAAAAACGTTACACACATCTAAGCAGGTAGTGAACCAGTAAAGATGCAATTTCCATATGGGCAGATAGCTTTAGTACCTGCTTTACAGCCACCCTGTCCAATGTTACAAAATCTAGGATTACATAATCCCTCTATATCGTGCTCATGTTCACACAAAGGCTTTTAGTGAAATAAAGCAGACCAGTATAAAGCATAAAAATATCTGGGTTAACTTTGTCCAAAGTGAGAATTTGTGATTTATATTATTCACCCATTCACACACCTTTGTACAAGCCCTTGTTTCTACACCCAAGTAGAGCGTTCACACTCCAATGGACACAGCAGAGAGCTCTTTGGGATTCAGTATTTTGCTTTGGGACACTTCGGCAGGTAGACTGGAGCAGCCAATGATCAAACCACCAACCTTCTGATTAGTAGATAACCCGCTCTACCTCCTAAATACAGCCACACCAATAGCAATAGCAATAGCAAAGACTGTAAAGAATATTTTTGCGTTGAAAAACAAATGCAAAATAAAAGCTTACAATTGGTGAAATAACCCTTTACTAGAGCAAGCATTATAGTAATGCTCAAGTAGCCTACTAGGGAAGGACAGAGGTTTAAAAAGTGATTGCAGTAGCTCTGTATGCAGCCAGAGTTAAGCCAGCTTCCCTCGACAGCAGCCAACTGCAGCCACAATTACAGCTACTAACAGTAATTTAAAGCAGTATGCAAGTATCTCAGGAGCTTTATAAAAATATCCTGTTTGAGGTTAAACAAAAGTGATCACTTTCATTTAATCTGTTTTTAAGTAATGTCCAATGTTAGATTTCACTGGGCAAGGACTGGTGGCCTTGCTTATCCAAATGGAATGGTGTAACTTTGTCTTGTTACTTTTTTAAAAGAAAACTTCTCTGACTTCGATGACCTCCCCTTCAATATTATATCCTTTTCCGTCTCCAGCTTTTAACACAGCCCATACTATTAAATTGTGTACTTGTAATCCTTTTATGGCTATCTGCGCCTCTACCATGTGAGTTGAATCTTCTGCAAAATAGAGACCCCCTGTATGCCATATTCCTGCCAAGAGCCTTTTCCCCAAGGCACCAATGTATGGTGCCCTGATTTGTTGATATCAAAAATGGACTAGAAAAGTATTTTGTTGACATTTGCTGAAAACTACTGGAATATATCAGAGATACCCTTTAAATAATATTTATCTCAATTTGAAAGAGAAGGTGATGTTTGCTGTCTGAAGGTTGTGCTGAAAATGCAATTAAGAAAGTGGTCCAAGGAACATAGTTCTTCCAAGCAATCTGGAGATGGAAGAGACCACGCCTGGCAAATTTGCATCAAGCATATCTTTCGAATTTAAGGTCCAATCCCAGAATTTTTTTACAAGGTGATGATATGTCAAATATTTATATATCTGTGTGTGTTTTCTAGCTTTTTTGGTAACCTTTCCATTACAGTACCTTTGGCTGTTATGTAGTAGTTAATACCCTTAGATCCCTGAGATTGCTGTGGCCAGTCTTGTGGGTAATTGCCTGGTCATCAGTGTGACAGCTTACAACTGTTGTGGTCACAAAGGCCTCTTTGACATTCCTGGGAACGGGTGTAACGCCAATCTTTGAGAGCGCAGCCAGACCAGAGCTGTGTGTTTTGGAGGCGGGTGTGGGTTTTTAAAATTTTTTTTATACATTAGGTGGAATAAATGTTCACACACAGGAAATAAACAATACAAAACAAGACCTCAAAATCGAGACAGCTGAAACAATCACTTGTAAGTGGAAGGTTAAGGCTTCGGTTCCAGCTGTTTTGCTAAACCTGCCCATGGTCAGCCATGTAATTTAGAGCTTTTACAAGCGGCATGTAAACACACATAGACACACGCTCACATGAATGCAAACAAATAGGCATTACACGTTACACATAAGCGTAATGAAGGTGCAATGCCAGTTAGCCGCACAGACACTTGCAAGAACATTGTTTTCAATCACAGACGGTTCTGCTTTGCCCTCCCACACACTCCTCCTCACTTTATCTCCTCATCTTCTTGTACTTTCTCCCTTCCTCTTGTCTCCTTTATCTAATCTCCTATCTCACTCTTTCTACCTTCAAGTTCAAGTTACAGGTTGCAATTTGTCCAATGTGTCCCCATCCCCCTTTTCCAGACAATCTCTCCAAAGCCCGCCTCCATGTTTACATTCCCCTCTCCATATTTGGAGAGCTCAAGGTCCTTATGCTTTGTTTGCTTTTTGTTTTTGTTTTTTTGGTGTGTGTGTTTTTTTCCCTTGAAAGTGCAATATGTGTGTTGTACACACTTTTCCACCTGTGTGTTCGTGTGTGTGTGTGTGTGGTGTGTGTGTGGTGTGTGTGTGTGTGATTGCAAGTCTAGTGAATGATCCACCCTTCAGTTTCCTTTCTCTCCAGTTTCCCCTTTGGACATAAAAATGCATGAGTGCACTCTCTCTCTGCCTACCTGTCGCAGCCTGGACAGGATGCAGGGGGGAGGGCAAAAAAAGGAGGCAAAGCAGAGCGAATTACGTGTTGACGGCAAAGGCGGGGATTCATAGTGCAGGGACTGAGTGCAAGAATGACATGAGAGAGGGGAAAGAGAGAGTAGGAGGGGGGACACTGGAGAGCTCTTAGCACCTTAAGAGAAAGAATGTTCTTTGCTTGTCTTCCTGTGGCAGCCTGAGAGACAGTGAGGACTACAAACACTGTAAGAAGAAGAGAAGCTAGCCTAAATCTTTTTTCACTTTGCTTTCACTTCCATCCTTTTCATTCTACCCTCGTCCCTGTGTCTCTTTCCATTCTGCTTGTCATCTGTTCCTGTTTTCCTCTTTCTGTGACTCGGGTGGTTAGGCTTCAGCAAAGCATTTCCATCCTGTTTCTAGTCTGCAGTGGGGCCAGTGAAAGTTTACTCCTAGCAGTCGAAAAAGTAAGCTCGACTTCATTTATTTATTTATTTACTTCTATTAAAGTGATGAAGTTCTGTAAATTGTGGAGTTATGCAGCATGTTTGGAAACTGTGTGCATCTCTCTGTGAGAGAGCTATTAGACCAGCTGTGAGGGTTTACCATGCATGTCTGGTATTTGAGTTTTATTGCCTCTCTGGACTTAAGAGGCTATCTTCATACAGCTCTGGTATGCACTGTACGTATTGTTGTATTTACTATACAGGGCAGTCCTGTCGAAGTGCAGCACCCTGTTTTGGAAGATAACTTGCTCTTTTAGTTATACAGCACTGTTTAGTTTTCTGTGTTTCACGGATACAATGTGCAGATATTTTCATTTGGTCTATAACAATGTCAAAGACCTAGCTTACTGTCATATGATATACAGTGTTTAACAAATTTATTAGACTGCTTTTATGTTCTAACCATAAATACTTTATACATAAAAGTATGTTTAAAGTATTGAAAATCTAATATGATGCTATATTAAATACTTTAGTGGTTAATCCACCAGCATGGATAAGCTCTTAAATCAAAATAATATTTTTAATGCTAAAATAAAACTACCAGTAATGATTGTTACACTGAATTACACTCATTCTGTATTGCAAAGCACTCTTTTGTTGTGAAAAGCGCTACCTGAATGAACCTTACTTACCTAATTTGTGACTTCTCAGCAAAGTATAAAACATGAATTCAGTCATTATTAGTTTTACACAGGATTTCTAACATATTAGTTTTTTGTTGTTTTTATGACAGGTGGTCTAATGAATTTGTTAAGCACCGTATATGACAAAAAAATAGCAATTTGTCCCATTTCTGAAGCTATATCATTGCAGGAATTGCAGGAAGACAAATATATTCTCTTGTTGCTACACCCAGTTAAAGGATAGAAAAGCTGTGTGCGTGACCATGCTATCGGTTGTATCTGACCCAAGGTAGACGTCTATGAAAGACACGTCCTTTGTGTGACACATGCATCTACCAGCAAACACAATGGGGCTCTGTGTTATCTCCATGGAGTGTGTCTGCCGTAATGAGTCATGTACAGTAGTTGTGCAGGCACAGAATCACCGGTAGCAGGAATATGTTCAATTCCAAGGTGCTGTTTTCAGCTTTAAATACAGTTGTCCGAGTGCAGCTTTGACCATTTTATGCTGAAATATCACATCTGTGTCCTCTGATTGTGCTGCTGACGTAATACAGTTTAGCAATTTGAAAAAAAAAATCTGCTTCAAAAGAGGTAATTAGCCAGTTGTCTGTTGTACTCTCCTGTAATGGCAGTTAAACATTAAGAACTCCAGTGGCATAAAAAAGTCAGAAATATGAATGCCATATTATCTCTGACTAAATTACTTTCTATTTTATTTTGCTTTAAAAAAATGATGGTATAATTCTGTTTCATCTACCCACAGCTCCCCCCCATGCCCTGGACCCTGGAAACATTGTTTTGAGTGGCAGAGAGAGGAAGACGAGTAGTGAGGAAGGAGCTTCATTCCCTTTAACTACCTGCAGTGGTAATTGCAGTGACCGAGCTCCATCTGCCAGCAGTGATTCTGGCTTGTCTGTTGCCTCACAGGGGCTGACTGGAGCCAGACTGAAGAGAGAAGCCAACCAGGACAAGTGCACCCAAGCAGGGAAGCTGGTCTCTGAGGTGGACTTTGAGCTTCCTCAGCGTCTTCAGGAAGTCATGACTGAGCTGGCTTCAACTAGTGGAAGAAAGGAGGAGATAGCTAGAGATGAGTCTGGATTGGGACACACAATCAATGGAGAGGCTTCGTCCAGCGAGAGGGAGACTGACATATTGGATGATGAGGATGAAGCAGATAGTGGTGCAGTTCCTGCTCTAGACATTCCGAACTCAAGTAGTATTTGCTCCCTCTCGTCCGAAAATCTGCCCAAAACTCAGAATCTAGCCCAAAGTGAGTACTTGACGCACTCCTGGGTACAGCAGCAACAAAAGGCTGCTGTCAGTGATAACTTCATTACAGTTGATGGGGATGGGAAGTCGAGCAGGATAAAGAAAGGGAGGCCACCACCTCTGGCTGCATCTGTGGCTGCTCCAGACACTCCACCTCGAGGACTCAGCAGCAGGGAAGCAGTGCAGAGAGGGCTGGTGCATGAGAATGATGCACATATCATAGATAAAACACAGAACATACACTCTGCTAATACCACACAAACGTCAGCTTGTCAAGAAGACGAACTAGCGTCTTTATCCACAGACATTGATGAGTCCATAGAGCAGCTCAATCAGCTGATTCTGGATTTGGATCCCACCTTTGTTCCTGTTCCTACCTGCTATTCCCCCTTAACTCGCTCTGCTTCCCTACACAGCAATGGCCTCAGCAACAAGGGAAGAACTCATCAGTCAGGTAAAAGCAAACACAATGCATGGCACATCAGCTATTACAAGTAATATATTCATCAATGAATGGGAAGCCTCAAATTTTAGCGATTCCTCTCTTATATCCGAGATATCTCCAACACCAGAGGGACATTTTAGAGGTCGACATTTGTGTGTTGGAGTGAAAGACCACCACACAGTTGTAACTATGTTCCCCTAAGGATTAATAATAATAATAATAATAATAATGATAAACTTTATTTATAAAGCACACTTAAAAACCAAGGGTATGCCAAGGTGCTTAACAAGTAACATAGATTAAGTTTAATATATTCTGTGAACAAATAAATGGAAATTCTACTTATTATACACATAGAAGTGTGGCGAATACTACTATAAAAGTGAAAAATATTGATTAGCATCAGTGTTGACTTTAACATCTAACCTGATCAGAATAGATCATTTTATAAAATTGTTCTCGAGATTCTTGGCAATCAGAGGACAAATGATGGACGTCAGAATGATGGATAAAAACAATTTTTAAAAAGCCAGATGTAGCAAATACAATACACATTTGTTCGTGTTGTATGAAAAGAGAGAAGGGTGAATGGGTGTGATTGGGTGAATGTGGCATGTTGTATAGAGTGCTTTGAGTAGAAAAGCGCTATATAAGATTCAGTTCATTTACCATTACCACACCTGTGAAAATTGCTTGTGGACAGATGAAACTTGTATTTTATATATCGTTAAGCTCAGTTCAGTCTGAACACATGGAAGCTTTTATAACCCTGCCTGCAGTGCCGATGCACTCTTTGTTGTGAGCTACATCTGCATTTCTTACAGAAGGTGTGTTTGTAAGTGTATTTCCTGAGAAGGAGGAAGCATTTGATTAAACAGCCTTACATATTCTTGCTATGTAAGCAGTGTAAAATCAGGCCCTCACTGCTTGCTATGCAATGATGTGTTTGCCCTCCAGTCTGTCTTATTTTGAATGGAAATATACAGAGGCAGAAATAAAAGGTTACATAAATAAGGTATGTGTGGTTACAGACATACTCGACTTCTTGCCAGTGAAAGAAATCAAAACAATCCTTTTTCATAATTTAATTTTATCCAAATTCAGTCGGGAATGTCAGATGCTCTTGGATAAAGTTAAGATATTATACATTTGTCAGGAGACAGTTTAGTCTTATTGCAGATTTAGGACTAAGGTTTACTGATTTACTTGTCGTTAAATAGTTACAGACTTTGATGTGGCCCTATCCCCACAGGTTAACTCAGCAGACTACTTGATGGGTGCGTAAGTTTTGATTGGCTTGTTTATATCTGGCATGCTTAACTCTGAAATCTTTGTGTAATGCAATTGAAAGTGGTTGCACAGAGGTTGAACGTGCAACACCCTCAACCGCTATATGAGCAGATGGTTGCCGCAATTACTTGCAATCTGAATGGGAAAGAATTCAATGCATTTACCAGCCAACCACTGAGTTGGTAGTCATCTGTGGTCAGTGGGTTTTAAGTGTACAAGTGATGTTATCATCCACCAGTGGTTCATGTAAGACCACCCCAACACTTGAGCGCTTGCAAGGTTGACAGCTCCTAAATCGTTCATATCAGTTCTTAAAATGTATGTTTGTAGCTGATGAAGTGTATCAGTAGGCTGGAGGTTGATCTGTAACTAACACTTCACTTGCTTAATTACTGTGGAAATGTTTCGAGGTAGGAACGTGTGAGCAATCAGGAATGCTTTTGAAGTTGCGACACAACACTTTGCTGTCCTTCTCCCTCTCATCATCTTCAGAAGAGAATAGCCCTCTCACAAACACGGTGGGCACGAAGTGATACTCGACACTGCTCCCTCGGCAGCCCCGCCGGTGTGTGACAGACAGTAACTGGATTAGTTTCAGTTGGTCCACTTTAGCTTTGCTTTCATGTGATTCTGAGATGATGAATACTCACAGTGAAAGCTGAGCTCACAGTGTTCCTTGTCACTGTTTATACATGAATCCACAACTGAGGGTGATCTCATGTACAGTATATCTGTATTGTGACTCACATCAGTCTGTGGTTGCTGTGTTATGGTGTGGTTTTGGTGATTGCTGTTGAGTAAGACTGTTTTATAACTTACAATAATCCCAAAATATTTGCCCAAGTATAGTTTTAAAAAAAATCCGCCTTTACTTTGTGGTCACAATTGCATGTAAAAATATTTTTCTTCTTTGGTTGAAACATATAGAACTGTGTGTAATCTACTGATGTAATCTCCACAGCATAAAACCCTGATTTCTGGACTCAGTGTCAGTGTTCTGACTGCTGTAATTCATACCTAGAAGGGATCATGCTGTGGTGAGAGGAAGGAGTGTACTCAGTGTGTACTAGTGTTACTAAGCAATGTTAGCAAGCTGCAGACAGTGCTGTAAACATAAACATATAAATATAAAGATACAAATTATAGAATTTAACTTTAACAGTGCCTGTTTCAGTGAAAACAACCATGATCCTTCTGTCCCCCCTTTCTTTAGCTGTAGATATGCTTTTTAATGCTTCGAAGTGATACATTTTAATATGGGAACCTATGGGAATTGACTCACTAGGACAAAGACCCCAAATGAGTGTCTGAGCCCACAAACTCATCAGGAAAAGTGCTTGCAGAGGTCAAGACAGAAGCTATCACCATTGGCTTTGTTTTTGCAACTCGGGAATTGTTTCTTACTTTTTTTTTTACTTTTTGTGTTCTTTAATGTAGACATTCCATGAATGTCAGTTTGTGGCACTACCACTTTGACTTTAAATATCTGTCAACAAATTTGGGTAACTGATTTATAGTTATAATATTTTATTTAAAAACCCCAAAACAGGGATACAATCCTCTATTACAACACATGAGAGAAGAACCTAGTGAATGGTTGGTTGGTGGCGTGGGTTGCTGATGAGTTTTGCACATGGGGAGGCAAGCGCTACCATTGTGAACAAAGCTGTGGAGTTAGATCAGGTTTTGCAAGACTAATACTTTGTAAGACTTTAAAGCTGTTCATTGAAAGAACCAAGCAGTGCTGCCTTTTTGCTCCATCCAGATGTGCGTAGGTTGGATGTTGTTGTTTCTTAAAGTGATGTGATTTCTGGAACTGCAAGGTTAACCATAAGGAAAGGGGAATGCGCTAAGCAATAAGCCGATGGTGAGAGGCTTCATACAGTCTACATTTGGTTAGTCAGCTCAGGACGTATCTAGTTGTTTTTCTAAGCTGTGTGCACTCAGCGAGGCCAATACTAAGCTAACTGTTGCAGGCTCTTAGGATGATTTAAGTTACAGTAATATTGTAGTTATCTCATACTTCCTTATCAATTGGTTGACTTTTGGTTCTTTTTGAATCTTTAGCTATCAACTATACTCTCTTCATAGTTCCATACAACAAATGTTGTACTTATTGAGAAAGATCATTTAAGTATTTCTGATGTTAGATAAGATCCAGCTCAGGGGGCTATCCACTCATATTTGAAAAGAGAACAACTGATTGTTTCAGCAGATGGTTTCCAGAGAAGCCGCCCCGATGTTCCACCATCTGGTCACAGTGAAGTCTTGCTTAGTCATATAAGCTCTGCCCTTGTGATAGTCTCCCTGCTTTGTTGATACATGTATACTAATAGAAGCTTTTTGTCAGAGGCAACACGTCAAAGAGGAATCACCGTCATCAGCTTTTCTTTCTTAATTTGCAACCGGTCAGAATAAAGTCCAACTACTGTTCAGTGTTGTTTGTATTAGAATAGACAAAACTTTAAGCATATGCAATGGAGAAGAAAAAGGAATGACTGAATTTGAATCTGTGGTTGACTGCATTTCAGATCATAATCTGACTGACTGTCTGTTCTCTCCCTTTCTTCCTCACACACCACTGCCCTCCCCAACCTCAACCCTCGTTATCACTTTGCTTTCCAATCAGGTTGGATACAACAGAAGCAGGTCACTGATGTTACAGATTACGCTGGTCATCATAGTCCAGTATGGAGAGAGGGTGGACATCAGAGCCTAAGGAGTTCCCCAGGCTACAGTCCTTCCTTGCCCTCTCAGGTAAACACACTTTTTAGGTTTCATTTTAGTAAAATATATACTACATACTGGGATATATCTGTAAAAACAATTTTATTTAAACCTTAATACATAAAATAACACATAAAATAACAACACAGCAAACCTGCCAACGATCTAGCCTCAGTTAAGAAGCTTAATCTGAAATGAGATGTAAGCTATGGTAAGTGGGTTATTAGAAATGTAGCATTAAATGAAACAGATAAACTATCAAGAATAGAGCTAAAATATTTGAGCTATAGCATTAGCTAGTGTGACACAAAGGTAACATCACGTTAGCTTTGCACATTACTATAAATGGAATATGCAAAGCTAAAATATCACCAATGGAACTAAGCAAAAAGCAGCAAATCATCATCAGCTAATTTGAAACAATGCAAAGAAAATATTAGCAGTGCTAGAGAATCAGCAAATCTAATACAGTAGGTCACAAAATCAAGCAGGGGTAAGCTAAAAGCATGAGCAAATTGGCTATAAAGCTAACATTGCATTGGATCATGCATAATCATCTGCTTTCAAAAAGCTACATTCTTTGAAGTAATCACCCTAGAAACATGCTATAAATTTTAAAATGCATGCCTGAGTAAAAGTAGTCAATGTGTCTCCTTCTGAATGCAAGGCATATGCCCAATCAGTAGTCAAACTCGACCCATTCTTTTACAAGCACGTCTGGGGTTATTCCAGTGGCTGTGGTTGTTATGCTACATGCTGGCAACCGCATAAAATGCATGAATGCCCTCTTTCCAAAAGTACGTGTTTCATTCGTCACTAGTGAACGGCCAAATTACCCATGTTTGTGTGGACAGGGCTTTACTAGATGTAGCACTTTCAATTTTGTTACAGAAGGAGATAAAGAGATCCTGATTGTGAAACAATGTCTACATCTTAATGTTGATGTTTCTTTGTCTTTGCTCTTATTTTTATTATTATTATCAGTCTTTTAGTTTTGCACTCAGTCTTACAGCTGGGTGGAATGAATGGCCCAAGTGTTTACACCAAAACACAGGCTGCAGCCACACACAGATCACAAGACTGATGTCTGCTTGTGTGTGTGTCTTGTCATCTTTTAAGACTTTGTGGGGAAAAATGGGCTTTTTACTTGTCTCCCCTTTTTCATACGTCTTTCTTACTTCTTTCTTTTTAAATAGCACGGACATCTCTATAAATACAACAGTGTGGACTATCAAGGACGGACAGTTAGCTCTGACATCGTCCCTCCCACTCCTGCCTTCCCAGTGTCTCCTCCAACGCCTTATGGTAAGAGATCATGTCAGAATGAACACTTGTGCTCGTGGGTGTGTTCGCATTAGCAAGTCTTATCAGTGTTCTCCTTCTCTTTCCAGTGAAACATTTCTCAGAGTTTTCCCAGCTCAGGACAGGCAGGCAGTTTGACCAACACAGCTTGACACAAGGTACATTTTGCCAGGAGTGTGTGAGAGACCAAAAACATAGATGAGTGTGTTACTGACAAAAGCACTCAATCCAAACACTTGAGCTCCTGATTGCTGTTGGACAGGGTTCAAGAGTTGGCTGGAATGTCCTTCTGGCATAGGATACCAAAAACACACACTCATACACATACCTAACCTATGCTTTGTTGCTATTAGCTGCATATGCTGGCATGGCTTTTGTTTTTGGTCATTTGTGTGTGGTCAGGGTAGATATATGCCTGATTTCTAGACCTTTGTCTTCATTATTTTCATCTATGTCTTTATATTATTTACGGTAAACCAAAAGGATTTCGATATCTTGTCATGCAGGACAGCTGATGCTGGATATCCGCTAATAATAGTTTCTCGGTAACAGAGGAAGAGACCACTGCTGGCAGGATGTCCACTCATGTCCTGTTCTGGGAGGGGACAGGGGGAGAGGGGAGGGTCTTTTGTTGTTGGGACATCCTGCTTAAGGAGGTGCGTACCACATAGCTGCTGGAGGAGTTTATTGTGCTGTCAGAAATGAGTAAAAATGAGCATTTAATCATACTAAGGCAACATGGTGATGTTGTCTCAAGGCCAATCGCACATTATATGTACAGGTAGGGATGGGTACCGGTGTCCGGTGCCATGATGGCACCGGTTCTGACATAAACGGTAGTAACCAGACCGAAAAGCAGCGCACATTTCGGTGCTTTATTTCGGTGCTTTTTTTTCCTGAGCTGTGATACACTTCTAGCCAATCATTTTACGTTTCCCAGGATAGTAGGCGGGGCCAGGTACGTACGTTCAGTTAGAGCAGAGCTACAGATTAAAAATGTCCAAGGCGAAGCGGTCAAAAGTCTGGTTGTACTTCACAGCAAAATATGCAAACTCAGCAGCCTGCAACAAGTGCTTTAAGCTGATACTGTGATACTGTCAAAGGAGGTAACACCTCGAAACTGATGAAACACCTGGCGACGCATAGCGTTTTTTTTAAAAGCCGAGAAATGCGCCGTATTTGATAGCTTGCTGCGAGACCTCACACTGTGCACGTTGGGTGGGTTGCCAGTTATCGGACCCGGAGCAACATCCCCCAAAAACCCGAAGAATAGAGTCCTGGCCCCTAGCCCTGCCAGTGTAGCAGAAATGATGAGGATGATGATGGCAGCAGCCGTTCTTCTCTGCGTGAGTAGCTAAATGTTGTTCGTGTGTAATTTACGTTGAGTAGGCTAACCACGTTATTACATTAATGCATGTAAGGTGAACTAGCAAACATCATCATAGCTACATGCGGCTGTCCTCTTGTTTGATGGCAGATACTCCTTTCACCCTGGACAAAAAGGCTAAAATGACCAAAGAAAAAGTGGGAAACAGCTGAACATGAGAGGTTTTTGGACAAAGTTTGTGTTTTTTTTTCCATTGTTTAAGCACTGCTTCCAGCCAAGAGTGATACCATATATGCCCCATAGCTGCAGAAAAGGCTAACATTGTTATCTTTTTACAAAAAAAAAAAACAACAAAACAGCTGAACATGGGAGGTTTTTGGACAAAGTTTGCGTTCTCCATTCTTTAAGCACCGGTTCGAGCACCATTTAAAGCACCGGCACCGTTTCAAAAGTACCGATTTGGCACCGGTATCGGATAAAACCTAAACGATACCCATCCCTATGTACAGGAGTTGCTCTGCTATTCAAAACTATGCTGTGAAGCTCCTGGTGCACAGTTCTTGTGCTGATGGCAATGGCAGAGGCGGTTTGGAACACTGGTTGCAATGGTGATATCCTATTATAGAGATAGTAATTAAAGTGATATTTATGGTGGCATTTTGCATTGTATTGCAGGCAGATTAGTTTGAGCTTTGAAACAGCGGGTCTGCCTGTTTATTGTAAACACGTTTTTCAAAGCAGAGCGGCAGCAGGATGGAGTAATAGCTGCTGAAAGAGTAATCATCAGTTATGTAAAAAAAGGCTTTTTTTTTCTTTACTGCATGGATGAATTAACAAACAACACCAAATATCTTTCGCTCGGGGATCAGACAACAGTTTCCTGTTCCCCAACTTAAAATTAAACTGCAGTCTGGGAAACAGTTTGCCTTGTCTGGACAAAACAGTGACGTACCACATTTGAAATATTTTTTTAATGTTTACAGTCATTATTGTAATCACAGTCTGACCTTAGGCTACTGCTGTGGACAGCATCAGGCAGCTAAAAAAACAACGGCGCACCCAGTCAGACACACTAACGCTCCAGTAACGACTACCGAGGTATTCACAATAGGGCTGCCACAAACGATTATTTTGATAGTCGACTAGTCACCGATTATTTTTGCGATTAGTCGACTAATCAGATCATCATCCATTGAACGTAAAAGTACAGCTTATTGCACCAGCAGCATCTGCTCTTATATAACTATCATTAGCTTACAGCTTTAAGTGTTTAAGGTCTGTGCTAACTAAAAATAAAGACAAGATGATAGTTAATTGAATTCTAATTAAATGTGCAGATTGTTTCGGTGGAGTTTAATAAACTCAGCCGATTTACTCAGGAACAAATAAAATACTAAAAAAAAGCCAAACAATAACATTTTTAAGTTATCTAAGTGACTTGTATATGTTTAACCTGAGTAGGGCGGTGGGTTTGAAAACGATCTGCCGGGAGTCCGGTGCTCTCATGGCCCCCGGCTAGCTATCGAGCTAGTGGGTAACAGACGCCTCCGAAAACGTCGGAGCGCTTTTGAAAATATGTGGTGTCTTGATAAACTGAGCAGATATTTGAGGTTTACACAGCTACATTCTCGCCTGAAAATATGTTAAACGTTTATTTTGTGACCCAGAAAGAATAATAAGAGTAATATTAAAACTAACTAGCTGCTGCCATTGTTGACAACTGCGCTGGGCCGCGCTATGAATTCTGGGACACAGTTTCTTCTTCTTCGGGGTTTAACGGCAGCTGGCATCCTTGTACATGCAGTGCTGCCATCTTCTGTTTCAGTCCGTTATTACACTCTTAAATCCTGCTACTTATTCCTGCTTTTGGGATCTTACAAAGCTTCAAATGACGCGTCGACTATTAAATCAGTCGTCGACGATTTTGATAGTCGACGTAATCGTGACTAGTCGACTAATCGTGGCAGCCCTAATTCACAACAGATCCTGGTGTGTCATATGTGCTGGTATTTTTATGAAGCTTGTAGAATTATAGTGTACATTTTAGTATTCCAGTGAATTTGATAGACTTTTTTAAAGTCTACTCTAATTTGAGTCTAAAAGGAAAACTGAGTTTATTAAACTAACATGTGAAAGTTCTTTTTATTTAAATAAATATAAATTAGGGGGAATTGTCTTTTGCTTCTTTGCCAAGAGTTTAGTGAGATGCTATTACTCATTCTATATCTCTGGAGTTAGAGGGCAGTTAGCACTTGAGCAAAAGTATGCAAAGATAAAAAGCAGCTACACATAGGCAATATAGAGTTAGACAGATAATAAACCAGAATATGAACTTGAAAGTCTTATCTAACCATAAAAATGATCTAACTATAGTGTTTCTCATTTCCTAATAAAGAAAAGACAAAAAATGTAAAACAAAAAAAACATGTGAAACAGGTAAAGCAGTCACAGAATTTGCCAGTTACACTTAATGCATTTACTAGCACCCTAGTAGCACAAAAGCCAAATCTAAAAGTATAATATAAAGCAGAAAACAACATATTGTTTATTTCTTAAAGGTAAATAGCCAAAAGAGAAGAGCTGCTGCATCATAAAGCTGAACCAAAACTATGAAGTTGGGGACCATACCCAGAAATGATAGTAGGGTAAAACACATGATAGAACTAGGGTTGATTTCAGAGTTAGGTGGTAATTATTCAAACATTGCATATAACATATGGGATGTTGTTATAAAAAGTGTTTTAACCAGTCAATGCATTGCGTATATGCTACTATATGAGTGCCTACAGAGATTTCTTACCAAAACAGAGATACCCCACACATGCTATATGCTTTAAGGCTGTTTAGTAACAACACTAAGATTTTTAAAATGGATAGCAGACTCACATCTAAGCCTTTGGGAAACCAACATTACAGTACCAGGCAATCATCAACCTAAAGATGAACTCTGCTGCGGTTTCTGCACTTGTGTACTTTCATATCCTCGTGATGGCAAGCTCAAATTCAAGTGTTATGTAATGATAATTTCTGTGTGTACTTTTGTATGAATCAAAATAAACACTGATATATATACAGAAGGTCTCAGCCAGCGGAAGCAGGCTTTAGCCAAGGAATGTAGATGTAGTTACGAGCTGAGGTTTAACAGAGTCAGATGGTTTGCTCAGATAGACACTTGACTTTCTGAACCTCAGGGGTGAAAGGTCGGGAGCAAGTCAGAGGGTATAGCACAGAGGGGAGCACGACCTCTTCAAACGGTTGCTTTTTGTTGTGCTTAGTGAATAGGAGTGAGCTAAAGGGTCTTTAGCTAAATATTTCAACGGTCATTGTGTAGACATGCAGTATAATGATCCAGATGTCAACAAAAGACTGAAAGTTGCCTGTAGTATGCACAGTGTCATTCAAAATAGCTTGCATAATGAATAATGTGATAATTTCACTCACTACACATGTGTCTCATAGAAGTTACGATTATATACAAGATGGATATACAAAGCAACTAAAGTACTTTGCTTAGTTTGTCACACTTGGGGTGTCCCAGTGCATCTCAGCTTGGAGTCTGATAGTCAAAAGAAGACTGTTTTCTCATTTGAAGTAATTTATATTTGGCCATAAAACTCCACATTCTTCCACATGGAGAGCAACAGCAAGATCCCATTACAAAACAGAGCAGTCATCACTGATAAGAGATATGACAAAGATGAAATCATTAACACCAAAAAGCAGCTGGAGGTGGGTTTCAAAGTGGCTTGCAAGCTGAGCTTGAGTGACTATGCAGCATGCCTGAGCTAATGCAACACTCGATAACTCTTTTTGATGCTGTTTAAGGCGTGTGTAGATGAGTAACTGAAGTCAGCAATTCAAGTCAACTTCATCTCTGTAAATGTTACAGCAGTGTATAGCAAATTTAGCAGTAAAACTAGCATGCATTTTACAAATAAAAAAGGAAAAAGAAAAAACAAACAATGAAGATAAAACTAAAATCCATTCCATCTCATTTCCTGTCAAAACCAGGCATGCAGCGCATGCTTCATTTCAAGCAAAAGTAAACACAATTCAATTCATCAGGAGCTTTATGGTGTAATTTACGAGGTGCTAAGATTAGACACATGGCAGGAGACGCTGTCAGTGTGTCTGCATGCCTTTTCCTTTGCATTTGTAGTGAGCAGATGGTGGGAGTGGACACACATGCCCTGACAGAGAGCTCATAGAAAGTCTTCAAACCCCACCACCACCTCCTCTCTCTCTCTATGGTCCATAAAAGGCCACAAGTGACCTCTGACCCCTCTGGTATCCACTCTGATTGGGGGAAAGTGCTCACAGTAGCTGAGCAGGAACAATGCTCAGTGGTCAGTAAGAGGGAGGGAGTGGGGGGTTGGGAGGGCGGGGGGGATTCCCTACCTCTTCTTTCTTCCGCCCTCTCTTTTCTGTCCCTCCCTTCATACAAACCCAGAAGTTGTGCGGAGTCACAACACGCCAGGAACAAACAGGGGAGCTCATTTTTCCATCTGGGATACGAAAGGAATTGGGCATGGCAGCGAAACTATCCAGCCCCTGAACACACACACACACACACACACAAGAAACCTCCAGTGAGTTGAGTTCACATTGCTTTGTTGCATACAGAAGTGAAAAAAGGGAGAGAGAGAGAGAGAGGAGGAGATTCTTGGTCACAGGGAGGCTTTCATTCACACAGTGAGGCAGAGCGTAGTAGAAAGAGATAGAGGTTTTTGGAACAGGAAGGGGAGATCCTGGAAGTTTGGGGGTAAACAGGAAACCTACAAACAGGAGGACAACTTCTGAGAGTGTCACCGTCATGACTGCATCTCTTGGTATGTACGTGCACACACACATATGCCAGAAAGCCTGAATGATTGTGTATGATTGAATAGTTTTGTTCACAAGTGTGCGTACACACCGGCTGCAACCACCTACAGTCATGATACACCGGTGAGCTTTTAACAGGTTTCCTTGTGTTCTTTATTTTTATTTTCTCAGTTTTCCTTATATTCTGTCTCTTGTTTATGAAATGTTACCTCTCCCTCAGTCCCTCGCGGAATTTTTAAGGAGGCGCACATGCAGAGAAACACTTCCCCTCGCTTCTCTCTAATCCAGGTCTCTGGTATTAGCCAACACTTCCTGGAATTTTTCCTTTTTCATCCACCCCCATCCCTCCTTAAAAACCCCACATTCTGTCTCTTTTTGTGCATGAAAAAACGATTTAGCGTGCAGCCCGTCTGACATCTCACACTCGGTGGGATGGTGAGGTGGTTTGTTCCATTGCCGTGTTCATGATGTCATCCCTTTAAAGGCTATTATGGCCTGTGTTGTGCAGTCATGGAGGCTGATGTATTGGTGGTTAACCGAAGGAGGTCCCGTTTCCCCCTTTTTTTCTGCCCTACTGACCTGGGTTGAACTGAAAAGTCTTTGAAGATTTTCATTTTTGTTGGGGTGCTTATTGCTCCCAGCATTCCCCCGGGATGTCACACTCAACAAAATAAGCCACAAGTAAACTTCAACTTTATTTTTCCTCCAGGAACAATCTTTGTCTTGGTTTTAATTTCTAAGTGTTGAAGTCAGGTTTTGAACTTGGAGTAAGTACAGCTGGTCTTTTTGATATTTTTATAATACTGGATAAATGAAATTGCAAAATGGTGCATCCTTTGAATTTGATGCATTTTACCGCTATTTCTGGACATTTGATAAGCAAAAATATATGAAAAGCTTAAGGAAATGAGATACAAATTTGCAAAACTGGTCACCAGGACTTCTTCAGTGCGGTGGAAATAATAATAATAATAATAATAATAATAATAATAATAATAAACTAGAAAGCGAAAATTTCTGAAGAAATTTTAAGTGTGCCTATGCCGCCGCTAATCAGTATAGTTTGCCATTCAAACGGCTACAGAGAGCAAAACTCAGCAGAGCAGCCATTCTCCACCATGAACTATGGTAAAACCAAACACCGCTCGCGCCTCACAGATGACAGCTTACAGTTTTGTGTAAAGATGAGGTGACTTCGTACAGCCCCAATTTGTAGACGCTGTGCGCAGAGGTTCATAAGCAGACCCGACAATGTTTGCATGAACACACTTTGAAGCATTACGTTATGGACCACTTTTCACACATAGTTGCTGTACCCACACAGCCGGCTGTAGCTTTTCATCTCATAGCCCGACACATACACAAAAAAAAAAAAAAAAAAAGCAGAGAGAGCACAGACTTTACACCTGAGAGGCGTGATTGCAGATGCCGCTGAGGTGGGTCCACCTCCCCTGCAGCGGCACTGCAGACCATGCCCTGCCACACACATCAAACACGTAAAATAAATATTTATGCACTTTTCATTCACTTTTTGTTTTTTGTTATTTTTACACAGTGTTCTGAATGATTAACAATGGTCTACAGCCAATCTTGTGTATTATTATACAAACTTTGGTTGTAAGATTCAGATAACTATTTAATAAAAGCTAAATATTTTATATGAGAGTAAGAAAGAAAAGTATATCTTTGTCTCATACTCTCATCAGACAATACATGAACCTCTCAATAAACAAAATATATGCTCGGCTTAAATGACAAACCGCTATTTTACACAGTGGAACACTTATTTTTAAACAAAACCAATGCAGTTCGCCACTGACAGTGCTTACCTTTGCACATCACAGTAAACACTGAACCAAGATGGCGCCCACGCGAACGAGAAATCTGAACTACGGTGTCCTGCAGAGGACAAATGGTCAAAATTGCTAAAATTTACAACATATATGCAGCTCAACAGCGACACCTTGTGACTTATTCCAGTCACTACCTTACATATACATAACGTCTTACCTGACATTCAGTTCACCAGACACTCATACTGAATCACCAGCCCATATAAATAAAAAATAAGTCCAGCAGCCAACCAAGAGTCATCACGAAAGACTAGGGGTGACACGACAGCGTGAGCGGGCCTGGGTGTCAGCCAGCCCGACCTGGGTGGCAGCCAAGCCGCGCTAGCCAGCTAGCCGGCTAGCCGCCATGCGGCGGTGAAACGAGAGCGTGAGCCGGCCTGGGTATCAGTCAGCCCGGCCTAGGTGTCAGCCAAGCCGCCCTAGCCAGCTAGCTGCCATGCGGCGCTAGCAGTAACATCGTGAGAGATATGGGACTTCTTGATAAAATATGGGACTTCTTGATAAAACGAGCAGATATTTGAAGTTTACACCCCTACATTCTCGCCTGAAAATAGGGGAGGCTGTCATAAAGTTCAAAATCAGTAACTTAGCGCGCATAGCTGTATAGAAACTCCGTCGTGCTAGCTAGCACGCAGTACAGTTATTGTAACTGTCAGCACAACGAAAATAAACTACACCTAAACTCGGTTTATATCTGACCCAAATAGAGTGCAGTTAATAACGTCTTACCTGAAATTCAGTTCACCAGCCGCCTGCTTCTCCTGCATTGGGTTTCCCTTATCCACGATTGAGCTCCGCGTTAGCCACCACCGGTCGATCGGTGTTTCTTTCCCCGCATATGAGGGGAAGAGACATATACCGGTGGCTAACGCGGAGCTAGCTAGCCACCGGTATATGAACAACTCAGTTATTTTTTCCACATCGACCAGCATCATCGGCCCATGTAAACGAAAAATAAGTCCAGCTAAGACAAAGACTGTGTGCGGAGCGATCGGGGGTGAAAGGAGTTAGAGACGCCTCACTGAAAGCCAAGCCTGGGTGCTTTTGAGCGAAGCGGCGCCGGCTAGCCGGCCGGCCGAACTAGCTAGCCGGCCGGCCGAACTAGCTAGCCGGCCGGCCGAACTAGCTAGCCGGCCGGCCGAACTAGCTAGCCGGCCGGCCGAACTAGCTAGCCGGCCGGCCGAACTAGCTAGCCGGCCGGCCGAACTAGCTAGCCGGCCGGCCGAACTAGCTAGCCGGCCGGCCGAACTAGCTAGCCGGCCGGCCGAACTAACTAGCCGGCTAGCAGCAACATCGTGAGAAATCTGTTGCTAATATGGGATGTTTTGACAAAACGAGCAGATATTTGACGTTTACACACCTACATTCTCACCTGAAAACCGGTCGATCGGCGGCCGCCTCACATGTTTCTTTCCCCACATATGAGGGGAAAGAAACACATACCGGTGGCTAGCTAGCTCCGCGTTAGCCACCACCAAACAACTCAGTTAGTTTTTCCTCATCGACCAGCATCATCGGCCCATATAAACGAAAAATAAGTCCAGCTAAGACAAAGACTGTTTGCGGCGCTATCGGGGATGAAAGGAGTTAGAGACGCCTCACTGAAAGGCAAGCCTGGGTGCTTTTGAGTGAAGCGGCGCTAGCTAGCCAACATCGTGAAAAATCTGTTGCCAATATGGGATGTTTTGACAAAACGAGCAGATATTTGACGTTTACACACCTACATTCTCACCTGAAAATATCTTAAAAGTTTACTTTGTGACCTAGAAACACAAATAAGAGGAATATATTAAACCAAGTGGCAGCCGCCATTGTTTGACTGGTAGAGGCGTGCTTTGAATTGTGGGATATGCAGTTTTCCACCAAGCATACACCCTTGCCGTTACCGTAACTATTCAATGCTTCGTGCAACCTGAAGAATTCCAATGGTTCCTGAAAGCACCGACGCTGTGCGCGCCGTTCATATTGTTGTCATTATGGTAATCCAAATACGGGGACATACCACTAGAGTGAGCCAACACACCACAAATTAAGTGAGTGAGCAAACACACCACAAAGTAAGTAAAGTTTCACTTTCGTTCGTTCCCATTCATTTGAATGGGCAAAAACTTGCATTAAAATATTCATATTTAAAAAACTATAGAAGTAATAAACACCAAAAGTCATAGCACACCATTCCTGATCCAGCCGCACAAAATGATATAACATATATGAAGCTTGTGTCAGGCTGAAAAAGGAAAATAATAATAATAATAATAAATCCGAGCAATAGTAATAAGTGTGCCTTTTGGCATAGGCACACTTAATAATCCCTGCTTTGCAACAGAGAAGGAAAGTTAGGCACAGACATAACTAGAGAAGAGTGGCACATTAAAAGAAAATCACCTGCTTCATTATCAAAATCACTCCTTGAGTAACCCTTTTATGAAATGGGTGGTTTCTTTGCCATATTTCAGGCCAGCTTGTAGAACAAAATGGCTGAGTTTACATCAGAAGTTAGTGAGGGGGATCTCTGCCTATGCAGCTATCCTAGAAAAAATATTCTAATTATCATCAAACAAAATCTTTATTTATATATACAGAGGTGTCAAAACTGATCATTGAGGGTACTTCTTTATGGTGGAAAGAGTTCAGGTCTTGAGTGTACCATATGCCTCCAGAACAGCTTCAGTGTGTCTTGACTTGGATTTTCCACATCTCCATAGAGAAGTGATCCATCATTTTACTGCTATAGAGTTTTTCCAAACACAGTGGTTCACAGTCTCCCATAGGCAATCAACTATGTTGAGATCCAGTTTTATGATTCACATGATTTGGATTTTCAGTGAGTCTTTGTTCCTATATGAACAGGAGGCATTGTATATCGTAAAAGAGAGCACTACCTTGGGCACAGAATAAAGGTGATCCCTCAGAACATTTGTAGTGCAGTTTTGGTTCACTTGTCCCTTCAGGATAGACAGGAAACTGCCCCCAACAGCATGATGACCAGATCCCTAAATAATAGGGGTCAAAAGGGTCACTGTTTCCCTTTATTTTGTTACCCACCTGTGGTTAATGAAAACAGTCCAACATTTATGGGTAAAGAGAGATAGTCTGTCAGGCGTAGGCAAAGAACAGGTGTAATTCCATTACAAAATGTTAAACTGCTTTAAACTGCAGACAAGAGTAAAATACCAAAAGCACAAAATGTCTTGATAGAAACATGAAAACTCAACACCACAGAGAAAGAACAGCTACAAACTAACAAATAAACAGAGTCATCTCTCTATGACGATTGTTATGATGCTGTTATGGTTGATGCATTGGTAATTGTTGGCATGATGTCAACACTGCCCTGTAGTCAGGATAAAAGTGAAAGAAGTGGTTTCAAAGTTTTTGGCACAGTGTCTTTTCCAACGACTGCACCAGTCTCAGGTTTTGAAATCCATCTCCACCAGTATCCAGACATCATTGCCAAAACTATGTCGCATGCAACATTTATGCACTGCTTGGGAGGTGGGTTCTTTTCTTTTTGTTACCACTGGCAACGTACAAAAGTCTCTTGCATGACATGCGGAAATAAAAGCCACAGCCACAGAAATGGTTGAGTGTTATGGTGAAGTGGATGTGTCATGATGTTTCCTCGATGTTGCATTCAGAATATGTTTTTGCTGCCCTCAAATGTTCAAGTATTCTGACTTTAGCCCTTTTACTGCGTAGAAGCTTTTTCAAATACTAATAACTATAACAAGTAGCTATTTTCAGTTAATTAATTCTAAATAATCACCAAAAAAGTGTATTCAATGAGAATTTGACACTATTAAGTAGTAAGAATTAAGTACTATGGTTAAAGTAGAGCAATTCAAGAATTTTTTTTCGTTTATTACCATACTGCACACTAAAATTAAGCACTATCACTAATCACTAAGTTTTTTGTTTGTTTTTTAAATTTTCAGTTCAGTTGTATTTACATAGTGCCAAATCACAAAAACAGTTACATAAAGCATTTTATATGGTAAGGTAAAGACTGGACAACAATACAGAGAAAACAGAAAACCCCAACAACTAGATGAGTCCTGTGAGCTAACACCAAACCGAGCACTTGCTGCAACCAGTTGGGGCTGAAGGAAGGAAGACAGAACAGGACTAGACAAAAATATCAAGGAATCTGAAGATAGTTGTTGTTAGCATAAGTAGCTGCACAGTGTCAATAACAGGTTCACAATTTAGAGAAGTTTAAAAAAAAAGCTCCATTTCCCTATGGGACAAATTTATTGACAAAGGCTGCTCAGAGACACTGTGCAGATGTTTGACTTTTGCTGTGGCGCAGCAAAGCAAGGGCAAAGATTGAGAAAATCAAACCACAAGATGGAAACTTTTGACAACAGAGCAGACAGAGGGCCTGTTCAGGACACAGGCACCAAGATGGAAAAACCGAAACAAGGATTTTGTTCCTCCAACCATTAATCAACAACTGGTCCGTGTTAAAGCTCTGGCTATGTGAGACTAACCAGAGCATACATTGTCTAGCATGCAAATGCTGATGATGCAATCATTTTTAGTACATCTGCACTTTGGAACCATATGACAAAGCAGGAAGTATGGAATCTATAGGCAGTCCATATGATATGATCTTTGCACAAGGGTGGAGTTTATGGCCAGATTTGAACAGGGTAAGGTTTATCTCTCAGAAGAACTAAACAACGATATAGACTTATGGAGCAGCAGAAATGCTCACAGAAGAGGACTTACATCCAGTTATTTTGTATTCATTATTTTGCTGTAACTATTATTTCCACACAGACAGATTAAAAAAAGTGCAGCATTTTAATTACTTGTTGTGTTAAATTTGAATTTAATTTGAATTAAACTGAATGAATGGCTGTATTAGACTTATCAACATGTCTATTTGACCTACAGTGATTTGAGACAGAAAAAATAAATTGACAAGTTGTTTTTTAGTTAGCATGTCTCCACTGTGTTAGAAAGGCTCCAACATGTGATTACTTCTCCAGACGGGTCAAGTTTGAGGAATTTCACTTGAACTGATCAAATATCTGGGTTGTTTACATGCTTTACTGATACATGAAGAATACTGATATTCATCTTCATCTTGAGGGAGCTAAAATTGAATAACATGAGCATGTGATGATTGATTTGCATAGTTATGTCATTATATTATGAGTGAAACCATAGCACTGAATCTGACTGTGGTCCATAAAATCATTGTCATCATGACAATGCCCTAATAAAAGCCCGAGCGATGGTCTAGTCCCTTCAAACACAGTCTTGATTACTGGACTTTATTTAAGAGATAAGATAAGATAAGATAAGATAAGATAAGACTTTATTGATCCCACAGCGGGGAAATTTTTGCGTCGCCTCAGCTCAGGTACAGATATATGAAGGAAATACAAAAATACAAATAAGTACAATCAATGAAAAAAGTAAGATAATACACTATATACAATGGTAGCATACACAGTATGTGATTATGGATATAGTTGGAAATATGGAAGACATAAACTATATAGCTTGGAAGGTCATGGAAGGTCCATTATGCATGAAGTGGTGACCGTGGATGTTCACAGTGTCCAGTGACTTATGACATCGTGATTGAGGAGTTATAGAGTCTAACTGCTGTTGGGATGAATGATCTGCGAAAGCGCTCCTTCCTGCAGCGAGGGTGTTTCAGTCTCTGACTAAAGGAGCTGCTCAGCCCACTCACATACTCATGCAGTGGGTGATGTGGGTTGTTCATGATGGATGTCAGCTTTACTAACATCCTCTCCTCACCAACCACCTCCACAGACTCCAGGGGACATCCCAGCACGGAGCTAGACCTCTGCACCAGTTTGTCAATCCTGCTCCTGTCCCTGTCCATGCATCCACTCCCCCAGCAGGCCACTGCATAGAAAAGGGCAGATGCTACCACAGTGTCATAGAATGTCGTTAACAGAGTCCTGCAGACTCCGAAGGACCTCAGTCTCCTCAGCAGGTGGAGTCGACTCTGGCCCTTCTTATACAGGACGTCTGTATTTGTAGTCCAGTCCAGTTTATTGTTGAGGTGAACACCCAGGTATTTATAAGAGTCCACTATCTCAATGTCTTTCCCTTGGATGTTCACCGGTGTTGTAGGGGGTGACTTCCTCCTGAAGTCTATGATCATCTCCTTTGTCTTGCCGGCGTTGATTCGGAGTACGTTGGTCTCACACCAGCCAACAAAGTCACTGATGACCCCCCTGTATTCCCGATCATTCCCGTCTGATACGCATCCAATGATGGCTGTATCATCTGAGAACTTCTGTATATGGCAATCGTCCGAATTATAACAGAAGTCTGAAGTGTAAAGGCTGAACAGGAAAGGTGAGAGAACCGTGCCCTGTGGTGCCCCCGTGCTGCAGATTACCACCTCGGACACACAGTCATGGAGCCTCACATACTGTGGTCTGTTGGTAAGGTAGTTGATGGTCCATGCAGTCAGCTGTTTGCCTACTCCGGCTCCCTCCAGCTTCCCTCTCAGTAGTGCGCGTTGGATGGTGTTGAAAGTACTGGAGAAGTCAAAACACATGATCCTCACAGTGCTCCCCGCCTGCTCTAAGTGAGAGAGGGATCGGTGTACCAGGTAGATGACAGCGTCATCCACCCCAATTCCAGAATGGTAGGCGAACTGCAGGGGGTCCATCTCTGAGCCCACCAGTGGCTGAATGTGGTGCAGGATGAGCCTTTTCATGGTCTTCATCAGATGAGAAGTCAAGGCAACAGGCCTGAAGTGGTTGGGCTCCCTGGGGTGTGCGATTTTTGGCACCGGAACCACACAGGAAGTCTTCCACAGTTCAGGAACCCTCTCCAGGCTCAGGCTCAGGTTGAAGATGTACAGGGCCACCTGACAGAGCTGCTCTGCACAGTCCCTGAGCAGTCTGGAGCAGATTCCATCCGGACCTGCTGCCTTCCTTGCCTTCGTCCTCTTGAGCTGATTTCTCACCAGTGTTGTTATGAGAAATCTGTTGTTACAGTGTTGTTATTCGTCACTCCCTCTCCTTTGCCAATTTACTGAGTTGATAAAACTGTCAGTCTGAACACTAACAGAGAGCAAAGGAATCTGTTTCACATACAACCTCCTACTAGTTTGCCTTCCCCACAACTTGGACACTAAGTTTCTGAATAGCTGAATGGGAGGATGAGGAGGAGGAGGAGGAAGGAGGACACCGCAGAAACTCAAATTGATTGAGTTTTTTTTTTCCAAGTAAGGCCTTACCAGACAGCTGATTGCATTCTGATTTAGGGCCAGGTGATACCAAAGAGAAAGCTGCATGCCCTTCTCTCCCCAGACTCAGACAAACAGTTGATCCGACTGCAGAAAAATGGGCTAAATTTGTTTAAAGTTGCTTTTGGAGATACTTTTGGCAGCTTATCATCTTCATTGATGGTTAGGTCCTGGCTAAATTGCCCATACAGTAAGGAGACTTAATCATAATTGTATTGTTCAGTTTAGAAAATCAAGAAAGAAAAACAGAAGCAAATGTTTTACATGTGCCAGATGAGTTGGATGTGGATCACGTTGGTTGCTGGCACATTGCTGTGGTTGTCATTTGAAGAGAAGAAACTGACTTGTCTACAAACACTGATCTATAGTGAAAACTGCAAAATGAACAGCAGATTGACACTGTTTGGCTTCAAAGCCCATTAGCTAACTTTTAACTTGAAGGCTTTTAACTTGAAGGCAAATCTTCTACATTTCCCAAGTGCTACTACTGCTCGTCTAGTAGTGAGTGAGTGTTTGGCGACAAACATGAAAAATTATAGGCAACCATTAAAATCTGTTAGCACCAGAAGCAAACATTAGCAGGTTTTTAGCACAGCAACCAATTTCTCCCAATGAGAGTATATGAAACTATATACTGAAATTTGGCTTTTAGATAAAAAGCAAAACATAACAAGAGCCAACTTAGCAAAAACTGACTTAAAATACATCTAATGTGTGTGGAGATTCTTCACAGAAATATATTAAACAAGCTGAAAAGATATTTTCATCATGCCTTCTGCCTTTCTTTTAGAGGACAGACGTCTTGTTAGAGATGTAGTAATTGTTGTTCCTTCTTCTGTAATGGACGAATACTCCTCAACTGGAGAATTAGCACCAGCAGTTTTTATTCCCCCAACCTAAACATCATCAGTTTGCAGATGGAAATGGTGATTCATGTGCTTTGTTCAATATGCTTTAAAAATTTGCTGTAGTTTTTGCACATATATACCATCCATTGTATGTAGTCTGTAAATATTTTTGATAAATTACAAGAGGTTTGGTACTTACATATGCAAATGTTACTTTGAACTTATTTAATAGATTTGCTGTTGATTTCTAAACAAATGCAGATTTCATTTTGTCTTTTAAGTGATTGTAAGTATTTTGCTATTTATCATCAAAATTCGACTGCATGCTGTCAGGTATCGATCAAATAGGCAAAAAGTATGAGAAATGCTGTGTACGCACAGAAAAAGTCCATCTCTAAGACCTCAGCATATTTTCAGCCTTCCTGTTGCACACTCGGAATTGGAGTTGTTTATAAACAGGAAACCAGTACTTAAATCATCCAAAAACTCACGTTGGCAGATTTATATAGAAATTAAGCTTCAACTCGGGGTTTGACTTGTTCTCATTAAAATTAAGGTTTCTGCTGTCAGGGCTTAACTTTTAAATTCACCGGAATGAACAAGAACCTTACTTAAGCTAAACTATTTTTGACATTATTATTTCTTCATAATACATAGTCTCACTGGGTATATGGGTAGCAGCAGGTGTCTTCCTCCCCCATTGTTTCTCTGAGAAGCTGCAGTCTGTGATCCCAGTGAACAGCTGTACTGTAACATACTGTGAAACTCCAGACGTGCCAGCCTAAGTCTGTGTGTGTGTGTGTGTGTGTATGTGTGTGTATTGAATACTTGCACTCTGCATTCCTGTGGTCAGCATGCCGTTTCTCCAGCAGAGCTGCATGCATCCTTGTGTTTATGTATGTGCGTAGGCTCAGCCTTCTCTGCTAATAATGCACCACACAAAGTTCTTCTTTGTCAGATAAAACATTAGCCCGCTGTATCTTACCTAATTTATTCAGCAGGCTCTGCAGTCTGAGGAAAATATAATCTCCAGATCAGGTTTTATTTTATTGAATAGAATTCATATTTGTTCTAAGCAAGAAGGTATACAGTACACGCATTCACAGTCTGATCCACCTAACCATCACTCACTGTGATCAGAAAAGTGTGTGTGTGTGTGTGTGTGTGTGTGTGTGTGTGTGTGTGTGTGTGTGTGTGTGTGTGTGTGTGTGTGTGCATGCGTTTGGAGTTGGAGGGGTGGAGGTGCTTGGCAGTTGTGCCCACATGGGCTTGTGCCATTTGGAAAATGTTTTGCATGGTTTAATGGTAAACTGAAGAGGCTTTGTTCAAGTGAGAGCAAAACAGTGCACAGGAAAACGCTAAAGGAAAAAAAATCATCCTAAAGTTTCAATGCATAGTTTGTTCAGCAACTGAATTGGTTACTAACCAAGTTTAGCATATCACGCTAAGAGCTGAAAGTGACGAAATGAACAAATTTACAGTGCAACAGGGAAGGAACTGAAACACAAAATGTCATGTGAAAACTTGAGCTCTTTTGGTCTGGACCAAAGTGATGGACCCACCAATATAACTCTGGTATCTTGAGCTACTGTTTTAGGAACAGAAACATATTTTTCTGTAAATAAACTTTAAGCAGCTAGAAGTTACATGTTTCCTGACTTCTTTTTAATAAAGCACAACATTCAAAGACTAAAACTATTTTTTCTGTTCAGCAGTTCAGGGTAAATAACTGTATTTTACCATCTTAATCAAAAACAATAATAATAATAATTATTGAATGGTGATTTTAGTCAGAAGTATACTTGATTATTGATTGATTAATGTATTTAGCAAATTAGCAAAAGACCATTTTTCACCTGAACATGAGTAAGGATGACACAAGGAATCTGATTAAATCATTAGTTCCAGCAAATAACTGAGACTTCTAGCTGCCATTGATAGTAATGACTCTTGTTTACTGTGAGCGGAAACATGAACCAGTGTGAACCACAGGTTGCTGAGAGTGGAGGTTGGCTCAGCAGTTTGGATTTGACAAAGATTTTGTTGCTTTTTCTGTTTCAAATGAAGAAATGACTATCCTTCCCAAAACATCATCTTCTTCTTTTAACCCACACTATTAACATAAGTTGATGTCTTACATGCCAACACTTTTTTTTCTTTCTTTTTTTTTTGAGCATCAAATTTTCATCATTTTACTTAAACCACCAGAGTGTATAGTATCTGGCAAACCTGGATGGTTACACTGTCCATTTAGTTTGTTGTGGAGTATATTTGACTCTAGACTTCATTGGCAACATTCAGTCCATTAATTTATACATTTTTTTCTATTGTATGTCTATGTCTGCCTTTATTTGGATGATAGCTGTGATCTTCCTGGACTTGGATGAAAGCTGTCTATCAAAATTCAGTGGACAGATGTTTCACACATAATTCCTTTCAGCTCCTCTTTCCTGGAGTTATGTTTCTTTCTGCTTTACCTTCTTCCAAGCTTCTTTAGACTGGCAAGATTCATTGTATTGTACATTTATAAATATCATCTTCCTGCATCTTTTGCACTCAAGCAGCCTCCTGCCTACACACTCTGTTACAGTTAGCACTAAGCTTGCTCTTGTTATACCTTCTGCACCTGTGATTTAGCTTATGTTTATTTATTCAGTAGATGCTTCAAGTGAATCCATGTTGAATGAGACACAATCCAAATAAAAATGTGTTCATGCACTTCAGTCTATCTGGAAAGATAAATGCAGATTAACTCACCTTTGTTGCTTGGAAATTGTGCTCTGGGTTCTGTAGTTTCGGTGTATCCAGTCTGTTTGTATGTAATTATACATAAGGTTATATCCTATGATTTGACTAATAGAATAATACAGTTGGTCTAAGGTGTTATATTTTTGTATCTTTAAAACAACTGAGGAGATTCACCAAAGCCCAGTACTACATGAACAAGCTTTATTTTGAACTGAGAATCATTCAAACATGAACAAAGCAAAGAATCAGTAAGCGGAGAATTTTATTCTTAAGAGCATATATATATATATATATATATATATACACACACACAGTGGGGCAAAAAAGTATTTAGTCAGCCACCGATTGTGCAAGTTCCCCCACTTAAAATGATGACAGAGGTCAGTAATTTGCACCAGAGGTACACTTCAACTGTGAGAGACAGAATGTGAAAGAAAAATCCATGAATTCACATGGTAGGATTTGTAAAGAATTTATTCGTAAATTAGGGTGGAAAATAAGTATTTGGTCACCTCAAACAAGGAAAATCTCTGGCTCTCACAGACCTGTAACGTCTTCTGTAAGAAGCTTTTCTGTCCCCCACTCGTTACCTGTATGAATGGCACCTGTTTGAACTCATCATCTGTATAAAAGACACCTGTCCACAGCCTCAAACAGTCAGACTCCAAACTCCGCCATGGCCAAGACCAAAGAGCTTTCGAAGGACACCAGGAAAAGTATTGTAGACCTGCACCAGACTGGGAAGAGTGAATCTACAATAGGCAAGCAGCTTGGTGTGAAAAAATCAACTGTGGGAGCAATCATCAGAAAATGGAAGACATACAAGACCACTGATAATCTCCCTCGATCTGGGGCTCCACGCAAGATCTCATCCCGTGGGGTCAAAATGATCATGAGAACGGTGAGCAAAGATCCCAGAACCACACGGGGGGACCTGGTGAATGACCTGCAGAGAGCTGGGACCAAAGTAACAAAGGTCACCATCAGTAACACACTACAACGGCAGGGAATCAAATCCCACAGTGCCAGACGTGTTCCGCTGCTGAAGCCAGTGCATGTCCAGGCCCGTCTGAAGTTTGCCAGAGAGCACATGGATGATACAGCAGAGGATTGGGAGAATGTCATGTGGTCAGATGAAACCAAAGTAGAACTTTTTGGTATAAACTCAACTCGTCGTGTTTGGAGGAAGAAGAATACTGAGTTGCATCCCAAGAACACCATACCTACTGTGAAGCATGGGGGTGGAAACATCATGCTATGGGGCTGTTTTTCTGCCAAGGGGACAGGACGACTGATCCGTGTTAAGGACAGAATGAATGGGGCCATGTATCGTGAGATTTTGAGCCAAAACCTCCTTCCATCAGTGAGAACTTTGAAGATGAAACGAGGCTGGGTCTTCCAACATGACAATGATCCAAAACACACCGCCCGGGCAACAAAGGAGTGGCTCCGTAAGAAGCATTTGAAAGTCCTGGAGTGGCCTAGCCAGTCTCCAGACCTCAACCCCATAGAAAATCTGTGGCGGGAGTTGAAAGTCCGTGTTGCTCGGCGACAGCCCCAAAACATCACTGCTCTCGAGAAGATCTGCATGGAGGAATGGGCCAAAATACCAGCTACTGTGTGTGCAAACCTGGTAAAGACCTATAGTAAACGTTTGACCTCTGTTATTGCCAACAAAGGTTATGTTACAAAGTATTGAGTTGTATTTTTGTTATTGACCAAATACTTATTTTCCACCCTGATTTACGAATAAATTCTTTACAAATCCTACCATGTGGATTCATGGATTTTTTTTTTTCACATTCTGTCTCTCACAGTTGAAGTGTACCTCTGGTGCAAATTACTGACCTCTGTCATCATTTTAAGTGGGGGAACTTGCACAATCGGTGGCTTTTTTGCTCCACTGTATATATATGCTCTTAAAGATACATGTCCTGTCCTGCAATGCAGTCTTATAAGAAACTTGTAAAGAAATATATTGCATGAAAAATCAGTTTTCTATTTTCATGCGTAGCACAGGTTGGGTTTTTTTCATCTTTAATTTGTACCTTCCTGAAAGTGTGTAGCTATGGATACTGTGTAGCATAGCTGCTGCCAGTGAAAGGTGTAAAGCAGGCTGTGGATTCAGTCACAGAGCAGAATCTAAGGTCAGAGGTCAGGTTGGGGTCAGCTGGTGTTGCCACACGTATGGCTGTTCTGTAATTAAGCAAACATGCTGGGATGAGGGGAGATGAGCCACAGATGTGAAAAATCACGGTGAAGATAATCGACCGTGGGAACGGTGGGGAGATGAGAATTGGCTGCATTCCTGGAATCATCCCCAGAGAGGAATATAGACAGTGACTGTGGGAATGGCTGCTGCTCTCTCTTCAGTGTGTTCCCCGTAAGAGACAACGACACCAACACAGCCCGGGATTATCTTTGCTTTCTGAACTGCACATTATCGCTTATGTGTGTACATGTGCGTGTGTGTTTGTGTGCGCCTGGTTTTATTTATGTAACTTTTTGTGCACTGAGCTCTTGACCTTTAACCTTCGAGAGTTCAATTTGAGTGTCAACTGTTACTGTTTGGTGTATCGGATACTGTGTGGGAATGTGGTGTTTGTCAATAAGTACATTTCTTTACATATTTATCCATCTCATATTTCTGATACTGCACCACATTTCAGTGATTGGTGTCGCACTTATTCCTCTACAAAAACTGATTCACAGAAGATTGTTTCTTAATTTTCAGGCAACATACCAACTATTTCATGGTGTTAGGTTTTCAGGAAGAAGGGTTCACTGTTTTTCCTTCATTCTTTTAATTTTTCAAAAATAATTTAGATATTTAAATTCTTAGTTGTGCTGAACAATTAATTTGAAGAGGTCCCTTTTGACTCTAAGTATCTGATGTGGGTGCTTTTGCAATAAGTAATGATATTATAACACTAATCTATTATTTTTTTTTGCATGAACTACTTTTATCTTTAACTTTTATTAGTATATTTTCTGGACTGTGATGCACTTTTCCTTGTAACATAAAATAGCATCTTTGCATATGCAAGAACCCATTTGTTTTCTCTAAGACCTGCAGACAAATAGCTGTGATGAATAAGCATTCAGATATGACTCTGTAAAAGTCACTCTGCAACACAAACAAAAGCCCTTCAAAACTCTGTAAGAAAAGGAAGCCGTTTTAGCCGAAGCACAGGTAGCTGTACCTAGCTTCTATTCAAATTTTGTTATTTGTCAGACGCGTTTAGAAATTCAGTCACCAACTGACCAGAGAAGTGCCAGTTCAAGTGGCACCAGTTTCTAGTTTAAAGCATACAAAATAAACTTTTTGATATGTTTGAAAGGAGCCATTACCACAGCAGCTGCCATTATATTGACACTTTACATTTAAACTTTAGGACATTTGTTATGCCATACAGAGTGTTGGCACTGTAAAAATGTATGTGAACATTAAGCTGTGGGAAATTCATAGCATCATGGCAAGAAGCCATAGCATTTCACTAGTGGCTGATGAAAAATACGCTCATTATTTGCTATATTACTCCTGGATTTAATTTAGAAATGTTCCTTTATACCACTATGTTTTTTGTTTGTTTTTGTTTTTTTTGTTGATATGCACCAGAATCCAGACACGGTTAGTTAATAATAACAGGACTTGTCACCCAGAGAGTTGATATTGTCTTTTAGGTAACCTTAGGAATTTAAGGACAGAGAACATGTAAGCTAGTTAACTTTAAGTTTTACTCTTTAAACTGTTGCACAGTTTATTCTGTCACACACACACACGGTGTACTTTACACACTGGGCCTTATTTGTAACAAATTCTTTGAATTCATTAACTCACTGTCAGCATGTAGGATTATATAATCCACTTGAGATGATGCCGCTTGTCCAGTATGATCACAAACAAAGCTCAGTCAAAATGCCTCCATCTACCAGTACTTGAATGGAGAGAACGAGCGGAAGAGAGGAAGGGGGAGGTGGGGGGGGGGGGGGGCAGCCAGCCAAACAAGGAGCTCTTTATAGTGACTGACTATTTTCTCGGTGACTCATCGTAGTTCACAGTCCTGTCTGCAGTCTGAGGAAGCCTGCCCTCATGTTTGCTGAATGACACACTGCATGATCAGAATGCCCAGTGTGGATGTTTGGAGTGACCCCCATCTCTCCTGGAACACACACACAGACACACACACACTGTCAGTTCACAGAAATGTACTTTCTTGGCAGACTGGCTCCGATAACCTCTCCCTAACTCTCTTCTGTATGTGCGATTTGAGTTTTAACTGAATGTTAGTCCCGATGGTTACACAGAATTTTTTCTTAAACAGAGCTTAAAAAATGGTCAGTTTGGTAAAGTCAGCACTACCGAAACATCAGCCATGTATCCTTTACTTTTAGCTCTTTTACGTAGCAACTTAATTAAAAACAGAAGCCATGTGGGCCTGTTATGTTTTCCTCATTTTCTGTGATAGTCTGGCCATTTAGCAATCCAAGGTGATAGTCCATCCCAGCAGTACTGAGCAATTGCTAATTCACATTATCGATAGTCAACCAAGAAAAACCACAAGTTTGACCTTACCTACATCTTTAGCACAACAACTATAGACTGGAACATTTACAAATACAGTATGTATCTTGGCCAAACTGTTGTGAACTACAACCTCAGCTGTGTGCATGTGTCTGTGCAACAACGTGATTGGCTCATATATTTTTGTAGTTCAGCTGTTAATTGGTTGTCTTGGGCGAAGAAAAGGAGAGTCAGCTTTCTCTTTATCAATGCAGAATTCTCCCAGAGATTTCTAACTGGGATTTGTTGAGTGTCCAACAAAATAACCAAGTGCTGTTCATACCTTCTGTTTGCAAAAGGCAGCCAATCAGAATAAAGTTGGCTTAAAGGTTGTGTGATCTTAATATACGGTACTGTGTGACGTGAGGTGCGCAAGATTCAGTTTAGGACAAACAAAAATTATTTTGGATCATGAATCATGCAAAGCTAGTCTACTAGAGTCCAAGAATAAAATATAACAACGGAAATCTACACAATCTAAACAAGTCTCCATAAAAGGTGAGAACAAATAAATAAATAAATAAATAAATAAATAATAAATACTTTAATATACTTTAAAGAATTATTCCTTATATGAACAGTTTCTGTCAAACCTCAACAGGTGTGTTTCAACTCTCAGTCTATAATCCAAACAAAGGTAGGGTCCCAAACAAAAGCTTAAACAAGCACCAGTTAGCAGTGATTTTGTGGGCTAGTTTCTGGAACTACGTCGAACCCTCGTATGTTTTTTTTTTTTTTTTTTTTTGGACACTAAACACAGTAGAATAGCAGTTGCTTCATTTTGTATTCCTTTTTTTTTTTCCAGATTCCCGGAGTTTCCTGGACAGCATGAACCACGGCAGCAGCTCCACAGAGGGAGAGATATTCAGATCAGACGTTCCTGCTTCCTGTCAGAGGATCTTTGGCTCCATGTGCTCAGTGTCATCGGGCAGCCACCTCCCACACGCAGACAGGTACACAGACACTTCCATACCCATACTCACCGGGTATGTTTCCAACGAGCAGTTTTGAATGACCATATGAATGCTGGGTAGAATCATTTCTGAAGTTTTACAGCTGCAAATGCTGTAAGTCTCCATTCCTACCACACCCCAAAAGCACAAAGGTGTTCTTTTGAGTTCAGATCTGGTCCAGCCACAGAAGCACATTTTCATGCTCAAGGAACCAGTTTAGGATGAATGAAAATAGCCAATATAACATGATGCACATAGTCAATAACGATACATGCTAAATGTAAACAAACTGTGTGTGGCTTTTGAGACATGATTGATTGGTTGATAAGAAGCCTAAATTCGCATATCTGCAAAGGGTGGGTTGACAGCATTTTAAAGGCTGTGGCTTAAGAACAGGATGTCACTCCAGATCATAGGCCTGTGAAGGCAGAAGCCAATACTTTTGGCAATATAGTGTATGTTGGCTGTAACACTTCACACTGATGCACTGCCTGACCTTGTGTTTTTCTTTTGTCTTTTTTACGTGTATGCTTTAAATTCCACATCATAACCTTCTCTCCCACAGCTCCACTCCTCCTCCAGTGTGGCACGACCATACTTCAAACTCCCTGAACTCCCCGTATCCTTCCCAGCCATCACCTCCTCTATCTCTCAACTCTCCCAATGCCCACAGTTCTCCTCATGGGCCCGCAGGGGCCCACAGGGGGAGGGACAGCACAGACTTGTCCTCATTATTGTTGGGGAATGGTGGCCTGGAGGAGAGCCTGCTGGAGGCAATGGAGGGCCTTGGTAGTTTTAACCTGTTTGGAGAGGAGGGCCTTGCTCCACTGTTGCCTGAGAAAAGAAGGGGAGGTGAAGGGGGAGAGCTTAGCTCCCGCTCCCCTTCACTGAGTGGATATTCTAGCCCTCGTAGTGGAAGCAGTCTCAGCATCCCTTTCTCATCTTCCATGACCCCTGACCCCTTAAGAGGAATCAGTGGGGCCTCGTCACCTGGAGCAGGTAAACAGTCCCACATAGATTCTCTGAATGTGTCACTGATAATTTATTTTCTCTGATCCTGACATGAACATTTCAAACTATAAAGATAGCTTTGTAAAACTCACCACCCCAAACCCAGTCTTACTATTAACAACTTTTTGAACCAGAACCACACAAATGCAGCAAGCATCCTAAACTGAAGATGACTTTCATTTCCTTGACCAGATACATCAGACTGTGCACTACACCAATTGGCTTTCTTGAACTGTCCTTGTCAAATCAAACATCCAAAGCTATCCTTTTGGTTTATTGAGCTGGGGTTGTTACAGGATATGGTAAAAACAGGAGAGATTTATATTACAAAGTTGATCCAGTGGGACATTTTATGCTTCCACCTCAGGATTGAAGGTGGATTCTAATATCAAAAGAATCTTTGTTTACATTAAAGTAAAACAGAAAATGCTTCACTGAGTTGACAACAATTAAAGGAGAAAAAAGGCTAAATGCACACATCAGGGAAAGCACCAAATAACAACAGTCACTTCAAGGTGCTTTATATTGTAAGGCAAAGACCCTACAAATAATAGAGAGAAAATCCAACAATAAGATGACTCGCTTTGTGCAAGCACTTGGTGACGATGGGAAGGAAAAACTCCCTTTTAACAGGAAGAAACCTCCAGCAGAACCAGGGCTCAAGGAGGAGTGGCTATCTGCTATGACCACTTGGAGGTGAGAGAAGAGAGACAGAACAAAACCAATGCTTTGGAAGAGAACCAGAGGTTAATAATAACTAATAAATGAATGCAGAGAGGATTGTAAACACATAGTGGGTGAGAAAGGTAGTGAAGAAGAAACACTTCTGCATTAAGGAAAAGCCCCTGGTAGCCTACAGCTATTGCAGTGTAACTAAGAGAGGATTCAGGGTCATCTGATCCAGCTCTGACTATATGTTTTATCAAAAAGGAAGCTGGTTCCACAGCAGAGCGGCCTAAAAGCTGAAGGCTCCGCCTCCCATTCTTCTTTTAAATGTCATAGGAACAGAGGGAGCAACAGTAATAGTGATCCAGACGTCTGAGAGCAGTCTGTGCTCTGTTGGGGTGATGTTGTGGTACTATGAGGTCTTTAAGATAAGATGGGCACTTCTCCTCATTTACAATGAGAAGTGTTTTTCGAAAGCTCAAATATGTCAAAACAGGCATCACTAAATTGAACAGCTAGCTAATTAAGGTGTAAGAGTGTTTGAAATGTAATAACAAAGAGCCCAAAATATATATGTATAATACATGTATAATGTAAAGCTGTTTTCAGAGTCAAATCTGGAAGACAGAATTTGTTTCATAATGATATCCCATTACTATCTGTCCAGCATAGTCACTCAGTTCAGGGAGAAAAAGCTGAGTCACTCACAGGTCTTTTGCCTTTTCAATCCAATTAGCTAATTTCATGTTCTATATTATAATATGTTAAAATGATCAAGGCTCTTTAGGAACATGATTCAAACGTGACCACATGTTGGCTGTTAACTTACCGTTGGTCACTAGTTAGGTTTTGTTATAGAAAGAGTAAGAGCAATCTTAATCTAAGTTGCAAAGTGGTGGCACCAAAAATCACGAATCAGGCTAACTGAAGATATTTTTGTCTGTGTGGCTACACGATGTGCTCACCCTTTAACTGTGAGTCTGGTCATATTTGGCTCAAAGTTGGTGTGAAACCTAACAGAGAGCTTTAACCTGTGTCTTGCAGACTCTGGCAGTAAGCAGGACACTGTGAAGTTTGTTCAGGACACTTCCAAGTTCTGGTACAAGCCCGACATTTCCAGAGACCAAGGTAAATATTGGTCTTGGACCACAGTGGTTAATGGCCACTTGTGAGAAGATAATACACCCTCGTGCAAAGGTTTCCTCTATGTACAATGCAGACTGAGTCTAACTTTAGCTTATCTCTGCTTCCTCCTTCTGTTGACCTACTGAACAGCCATCGCGGTGCTGAAGGACAAAGAGCCGGGTTCGTTCATTGTCAGAGACAGCCATTCATTTCGTGGCGCATACGGTTTGGCCATGAAGGTGGCTACACCTCCTCCAACAGTGATACAGAGCAAAAAAGGTGGGTTGAATGCCATGTTCTGCATACACAAACTTTCTGTGAGCTGCCAAGAGAGCACTGCAAAAATGATATTTAAAGGTGCAAACCTCAGCACTGTGAGTCAGCTAAATGGGAGTGTGCTTCCTAGTATTTTGGACTTTTATCACTATTTTAATTTACAGTTCATGTTAATTAAATATTAACCTTTGATGTAATTTATAGATATGAATAAACTAAGCCATGAGGCCATGTTTTGCAGGAGGAGATCTGTCTAATGAGCTGGTGAGACACTTCCTGATAGAGTGCACACAGAAAGGTGTTCGGCTTAAAGGATGCCCCAATGAGCCTTACTTTGGTGAGAAACATTTCACACGCTATGATCCAGATTAAATACCCAAGTAAAACATAACAGCCTTGACCTGATCAAAGTCTAACGACAGCTAGGAGAGCAGCATGCTTCCTCATAGCTGTTTATAGTCCATCCCAGGTCATAACAGACAAGCACCATGCTGCCCCCTACTGGTCATAACACTGGAGTGCAGCTGACTCATCTCAATAGTCATACGCATGATGATTTTTGTTGACAGGAAGTCTCACAGCGCTGGTGTGTCAACACTCCATCACGCCACTGGCTCTGCCCTGTAAACTCATTCTGCCTGACAAAGGTAACGAAATATAAATTTATATCACAGAATGGGAACACAAGTGGAGCAGGGAATCGATTACCTCAGTCAGTTAAGCACAGGATATTACAAAAGGGGCACTGCAATGAAGATGCTTTAAATACAGTACTGTGCAAAACTCCCTGAGCGTTTTCAGAGCAAGTTTTTTCTATCATAAAAAGTCACTGCTTTTCCTAAATGTTTTCATTCTTTGTTTGACATCTGTATATGAAAAAGGACTTCACAAAACAGTGCAGTAAATACCTAAATACATTTCCAAATGGAGTGTAGCACAAAGAAAAATGCTTTGATACATTTTGCTGAAGAACTCATGGGCCATATCTCACACCATTACATTTCTCTCCACACTTTGCTTGGATGGAGCTGAATCTGCTTACATTTATTTCCATCTATATTTTCTTATATATTCATTTTGTTTACTTTTTCCAAAATATGCAAGACAAATATTTTCAAATTAGTTCCTGGTCTTTGAAAGTCACTCGGATTTCCAAATCATTTTATCTGGAACACGCTTGTCATAGTTATTAGGAACTGAATTTTATGAGTAGGTTTTACGTCGTTTGCAAACAGCAAGACTTTCCAAAAGGAAAACAACAACCAATTGTTGTTTTCCTTTTTGTATATTTTTGTACAGTTATGGTTACAGATTCTCCCAGCGTGTCAGTACGCTTGTATTTTTAGGGATTCATTTACACCAAACCTACCCTGAATCAACTCCATCAGTCAAGGCTGACTGTGGCCCAAAGAAAACTGGATGGGCCACAATTGGGCTAAAGAATGTTGCCATGTACAGTCTTTGTATGCTCTTTCCAACGTCTCGACATGTGACTACGATATATTCAAAAAGCCCAAACTGAGAAAAATACTTCAGTTAGATGGTTTATCCCCACGCTTCTGAATATTCACAAACTTTTACACTACCATGTACTAGAGATGAAGCAGGAGTTACGTACCTCGTGTCTGCTTGGTTACAAATGCAGTTTGTTTTGTTAACGCACTGGTGTAATTTGTGAGTTTTTTCAAGAGAGCTCATCACTATCTTGTGTTTGCAGATCCACTAGAGGAGCTGAATGACTCCTCTACACAGACAGCAACGAACTCAGCAGCTGAGCTTCTCAAACAAGGAGCAGGTATGACATTTTAAATTAATCTGTGCACACAGAATATTCATTTATTATCAGCAGAAGCTTGTCAGACTTGTTCTTTCTTTGTGCCGTTGTAGCGTGCAATGTGTGGTACCTGGGCTCCGTAGAGCTGGAATCTCTCACGGGCCACCAGGCGGTCCAGAAGGCGACCACAGTCACGCTCTCCATGGATCCGCCACCTCCCTCCACTGTCGTACATTTCAAAGTCTCAGCGCAGGGAATCACACTCACTGACAACCAGCGGAAGTGAGCATTTTTTGCACCTGCAGGCCAAACATACACAAACACACACCGATAAGAAATCTGATGTGTTCACACAGACTCTTTGTTTGACTCTGCAGGTTGTTCTTCAGGAGACACTACGCTGTCAACACTGTCATATTCTGCTCTCTGGACCCGCAGGGCAGGAAGTGAGTACTGGACACGGATAACAAAAATACAGCTTTGCACACACTTCAAGGCATCTGTGTAACAAAACAAAGAGAGGTTTCTCCAGGTTCAGTCTGTACTCATGAAGTAGGCGTCTGATACTTACAGGACTATGGCTGAAACATGGCTTTCAAACTGTGAAACAAAAGCTTCTTGGGTCACTGTTAACATCCCTTCATGACCCACTTTAAAGGCATTGTGTGAGAAACATAGGATGCTAACTGCTACTAAAGACAACATGAACAGAAAGTGTGCTTTGGAATAACACAACTAGTATAATTCCGCCATGGTAGCAGCATGGATATCAGTGCATATCCACATATGCATTTCCATAAACTGCATATATAAGATGGATATAACTTCCAAGTCGAAAATGTCTCTCAAAATGATTGAAGAAAAATACGATTTGTTATTTAATTCAGTAAGCCTAATAGTCCAACGTTACGGCGGATGGATGCATGGGAAGAATGTGTATTTTCCAAAACAGGAAACAAATTTTTAAGAATTCACAGAGTTTAAAGAATCAAAACAGACTCTGGCCAATGTTTACAGGAAAATGAGTACAAAAAAGTGAACAGGTTATATTACTGAAGAATGGGAGACGTTTCATGGAAAAGTGGTGAAAAACACATCCTCAGTTTGTACCTAAAATGTCCTTTTTCGCATCAATGAGACTTTCATTTCATTCATCAGGGTTACCTTATCTAAACTCAACTCACTGAACATATTGTGTCAAAAACTGACACAAGTGTCATGATTTTAATTTCTTCTGTCCCAAACAGGTGGACACGAGACAGCGGCTCCACTGCAAAGTAAGTCAGCTTTAGAAAGGGTCTTCTCGTGCATGTTGTCAGTTAATCAGAGTGTGCATTAGAAAAATCATATGAATTTCTTTTGTAAATGTACTAAAGCTGATTAAACTGTAGAGCTGGTTCTATATCAATATTAATATCGATCAATATCAGTGGTACTCATTTTTGAAAATCCAGTTGTTTTGTTTAATCTTTGAACTATTGCTAAAAATGTCAAACAAATGGAGTCTTACTGTACTTTGGTGAGGACCACAGCTCGTTTCCATCTAATCCATGTTTGGCGTTAAGTCTCTGTTCTGAGAGGTGAAAAGTTTCCCTGCTGTTGTGTAAATTTCTCTTGTGTGTCTCTCTCGTTTTCTTCCAGGATCTTTGGATTTGTTGCCAGAAAATCTCAGAGTGAGACTGAAAACGTGTGCCATCTGTTTGCTGAGCACGACCCTGAGCAGCCTGCGAGCGCCATTGTCAACTTTGTCTCGAAGGTCATGATCGGGTCGCACAAGAAGTAGCGAGAAAGAGACTTGAGCAGTGGAGTAAAGAACTTGGACTTATAGGAATCCTGCCCAAAAGGCATATAAATATGAAAAACTTTGAACCCTTACACTCCAGCGCTTTCAGCTCCTATTCCTACCTGCGGAGTACATTTGTCTTTTGCACTGCAGGATGCTAGCACCAGAGGGAGCCAAAAGTATGAAAGTCAGTTCACATTTTGGCTATTTTCTTGAAATTTTATTTTGAAACTTATTCTAAACACACTTATGACATTGATCTTGCTTGTGGCAGACAGTGAAAACTGCCCATTGTAACACACTTATTTCAAATCAAGGAATATTAGATAGTCCACACACAAACACATATTCTAAACACAATTTCAATTCTGATTTTTCTGTGTTTTACTTGTAAAAAGAGTCAAAACAGGTTTCATCATCAGCTTTTGTAAACTAATTGTTATGTTCAGTGAAACCAACAATATTTTAGCATGACAGGCAATATTTTGGTTTCCCTGTACTTAAGATGAATCATTTATGTCATGTTTATGTATTGGTTGAGATATTTATCCATTTTAAAGATGTGTCATTGTCTTTATTTTCCCAAAATATATTTGTCATATATTTTTTGTATATTAACACATATTGTACATTAGCATTAAAGGAAGTGAACTTAAGAATTTATGGAGTTTTCTTGCAAATTGTGGAAAAATACTTTGTAATGTTTTACACAGTGAGCTATTACATATACAGTTGTTCATGTGTCTTTTATTGATCCGGTTTGTGTGCAGTTATTATGCCCTAAATTTTCTCTTTGGATCTTTTGATGAATGTCGATGAATCTCTGATGTATTGTTACTGTTTCCATGTTACAAAATGGTTTTTTCCATTCAATTACTGGAGCATGTCAAAGATTAACTTTTGTTTGTTTCTGTCGCTCTGATGTAAAGCCAGAAATCGAGTGTACCGTTTCAGTCCACCGCAGCTTAACAGTTTGATCCTGAGAGCAGACACGTGTCCCTTGACAGTTTTATCTGCCCATTCAAACTCTGCCCAATCAGACATGCAGAGCTACCCGGTGTAGTGACCCCTTATGATTAAGCAAGCTGAAAGTAACTTCAGATCAACTGATCTCAGTGTCATCACATTGGCTCACTCATTTAGGTCACAGTATTTAAGCTCCTGTAGCCTGTCTACATTTATGTATCTGCAAGCCGTTTTGCAACCCACCTTCCCCTCAGATCCTTCTTTCTAGCTCCATCTGAGTTAATCACTGTCATCCCTGTGCTGGTTTCCTCATGAGAGAAGTCTTAGATCAGAGCCATACTGCAAAATTAAAATCACTGTAGGTGGAAGTGATTTAAATGGGGACTGGAAACTGGAGAAGGTGGAGTGGTAAATTGACTGATTCTTACACACTGCTTTTGTACTCATGAGCACTCAAAGCGCTTTATTTATAGAACTTGCCTCATTCACACCAGCACTTGTTTCTGTGCTTTTTCTATCTAACATTCACACTGTGATGGATGCATCAGGGAGCAGCTTGGGGTTAGTATCGTGCCCAAGGATATTTGACATGCAGACCGGAGCAGGAAGGATTTGAACCAACCTTCAAATTAGCAGATGACCTTTTCTACCTTCTGAGCTACAGCTGCCCGAGTCTGGATGAGTGTCAGAAATGTATAAAAGAATGGAAATGCCATTCTTCTTTAACTATATTGTTATTGACTAAAATTTCTTTTCTTTTTTTTTTCTTTTTTAGCAAAAACTAGTTAACTGTGATTATTATTTTGAAGTTCCTTTCAAAATTAATTCCATGTCCTTCCTTTTCTGAATTTTACAATATGATAAAATCCCACAAGAGCTTCCTCTTCCTCTCATTCTTAGGAGCAATAATAATGTTCCCTCTGCTTGGTTTAATCAAGTTTTAATTTGGTTTTTAACACTTTGAGAATGATTGAGTGACTGATCAGAAACAGTTGCGCAGTAAAAAACTATTAAATAAGGTGATTTAAATGCCATTCACTATTTATTAATATTTCTACTAAGCCTCCTTATGGATGAGTTGAGCGCATAGATGAATATATTTGACCGTTGTTATAAAAAAAGGAAGAGCAATTTTTCATTGATGTATGTAACCCGAATTAGTTTAATTTACTTATTTAACTAGAAAGAGTGTGTTTGGTGTATATAATGTGAAAAACGATGTTCAGTAATTTTGGGTGAGGATTTTAAAAACCATTGTGTAGTTTGCAGCATTGTCAACAGATGGTAGCAGTCAGTCGCCATATCTTATACTGAATCCAGAACTCTCAAGTATTGCTTAATTTTCTGATGTTTCTTGGTTTCGTTTTCCTGACTGCACTCGTTTTCATATTAGAATACTGCAGACCAAACTGAGCAGGTCCACAAATGCGCGAGGAACCACCCTCTTGAAAACCAGCCGATGCCAGTGTGTGTCCAAGCTTGTGTCTCAAGAGGATGAGGAGTATCTTTGGGACACTTGTCATAAAAGGGTGCTTTACATGCCTGTTAGGTCTCAGGGGGCCTCATAGATTGACTGATGTCTGTCTGTGTCTGTGTGTCGCGCCTTGCTTTAGGAGGCCAGATCATCAGATACCAGCTCTGAATCGGGCTCTATTCAAGTTCTTGCTCAGTGGGGAGTGCTGAGGAACTGGAAGTGGGACACGCTGCCATCCTGCAGTCCTGCCTGGCTTGGAGGGACAGCATGGAGGGTGGGGGTGGGGGGTTGGGGTAGTTATGGTGTGTGTGTGTGTTGGGGTGGGGGTAGTTGCTGGTGGTGGATGACCTCACCATTACGGGAAACTTTCCCACAGCCTGAACACAAAGAAGGCCGTCAAAAGGTAAAAAGGATGAGAAAGAATAGAAATTTAACACAGTGTGTAAAAAAGGAGGCTGTGTCGAAGGGGGACTCGTGTTCCCTTTTCAGCAATTCAGAGATTTGGAGGCTTGATAGAGGCTCTGCTTTCACTCTGACAGGCCTGACATAGACTCTGCTCACAGCAGCGACCCTCAACCCGGCTCTCATTCCCTCTTTGCTGAGTCACCTGCCGCCATTTTGTTTCCCAGCTGGACATCTTCTTGCACTTCCTGTTGCACTTCCTGTCAGACAGCCCGCCGGCACCTGGTCGCACGGTGGTTTTCACAGTAGCCACCACCGCCGCCGCCGCCGCTACTGGACGACACCACATTCCTGGCATTGCTCGCCCCGAATGGTGTTTGGAAATCCAAAGACCAGCTTCCGTTGGGGAATGCCACCCTCACAGAGTCCCTCTCAGCCTCTGATCCCCAGCCTCGTCTCACTTTATTTGAGTTAGCTATTTAAAGCCCATGCTAAGTGTGCTGCTGGCTGCACAGGGAAGCAAACACACGCTCCATCTCGCACGGTAAAACCACACCACAAATAATCCCTCTCCTATTTTTATTTTGAGCAGGGCTGAAGGGATATAGCCTGCAGGGATGACTGGAAAGATGGGCTGATTTTGTTTATGTGTCATTTCATGATCATCCCTGGCTGATTAGACGGTATATAATAACAGCTAATTACAGGGGGAAAAAGTCAAGTAACCAACATGACTAAATATTTAAATATTGACTTTTTTTATTTTTGTTTTTTATCTGACAGCTATGGTAACATGTTGAATAGAGATATTGTATAAGGAACACATTCAACTTAGAAATGTACAACATTGGCTTACTAAATTTTCTGATAATTCAAATGTAGAATTATATTTAGAAACTTGTCTTTAATCAGTTTGAGGAATCAAGCATTAGGCATTTTTAGTGTCCAGGTTTTACTAACAGTTCCTGCAACTGAGGACAAACAACCCGGCTGTAAATGTAAAACATTGCTAGCACTGACTCTCAACTGTCTGAGGCATCCCCACACTGTGTAGATGTAGAGAGTAAATGATGAAGCAGAAATTAAAACTAGTATCTTTTATAGGATGTTAGGATCCTTATACTGGTAACATGAGCACAAAGCATTCCTTATTCAGGTTTTTGGCAGCGTAAGTGGTACAGTGAGCTGAAGACCACCAGAAGAAGCTTGCTGTAAGGTTACTGGCGTCTTGCATGCATATAAGGAAGACAGTCTTGTTGTAATGTTTTAGTGTGTATCTTAAAACAACATCCACAGTCAGTGTGAAACCCAGTAACCTTGACCTATGATTTGCCACTTAAGCACTTTTTAAACATGACCTTCAGTATTTCACTATTTTTTTGCAGTATTTTCCACTGTTGTCTTTTCTCACTCCACAGCTGATGACTTCTTACTATGGGAAATACTCCATAAGGATTCAACAGTTCAGCTGCCTGGAGCTGCATGAGGCTGCACATTCGGTAGCAGTAAATTCAGGAGGCAACCTGGCATCGCTCTGACTTTTTACATGTAAGTTAGCAGGTTAAAGGAAGGCTGAAACAATTGTGTCTCACATTTTTTTACACCTCTAAACTACTAGAGACGTTACGGTCTGAAGCACATACTGGAAATGTCAAACCAGGTCATTGGAACTGCATATTGTTTATTCAGTGGCTTACTGGCAATGCACCCTTTGCATTCCCATTTGATGAACACAGAACATGAATGCATCATAGATTTATGACTCTGAGACATCCAGGCGGCAGTATTTTGTGTGTGTGTGGCACACTTTCACAGATTTCACACAACCATGTCTCATGAGCCACACACACACACACACACACACACACACACACACACACACACACACACACACACACACACACACACACACAAAGTGATACATCCACTTGCACAACAATCAAGGTTTGTGGCCTACGTGAGCTCCGGCACATGCTGAGAAAACAGGGCCTTTATGGCTGTCCTCCTCATTGCATTGTCTCCAGTATAACTGATTGAAACACTGTTTCACACACATACACAGGCACGCAAGCACACACAAAAGGTTTGGTACTTGGGTATCAGCGTCAGTCTTAATGAACCTGTCTCCAGGGGGCGGGGCTAGGGTAATGTCCCACACAAAGAGCTCCCGCTGGGCTGCTGAGCCAACCAGAGGCCAACAGATTAACTTGCATTACATCAGCATCTCCACAATACGCCTAATGAGGGAGGGATTATGTCCATATGCCTGACTGTGTAAATGTGTGTGTCGGCTCTCCTGGCACTATTGCATCACTAATTAAATGCGATGACTCACTTTTGCTGATTCAGTGTCCATTCAGCTGTGCAAATTTAAGAAGCACACACAGATGTATATTTTAACATACAGACTGTGTGCCCCTGAAGCTCTGCTGTGCTGGAGTCTGCATACGATAATATACAAAATATACGAAAATCACTTTGGGCTCTTGGCGAGCGTAGCGTTAGCATGCTGTCTTTGCTTGGCGCTTGCAAAGAGCTGAAGTTGTGTTAGCAGCATCATGCAGTTGTTTCTGTCCTTGATGCAGTTTTCACTTTACCGTCAGGCCCTTGTACTTTTGTGTATTAAAATTAAAATATTTTTCATATCTGCACTGAAGATTCTGCCACTAATTTCCTCCTCCAGCAGAAGAACTGAAATCAGCTGATTGTAGCACACAGGATCGATAGCCAAGCAGATTAACAATTCTAAGGAATGTGACTACGATTGCCATGCCTATTTGTTACTGTACTTAAAAAGAGGTATATGTTCTATACTTTAGGCATTTATTTTTCTGGCAACTTTTAACTTGTATTCCTTAAATTTTAACACAATCATCTGTGCTTGCTATTGCTTACACTTTCATAACAAACTTGCTATTTTAGGTTTGCATATAAGGGAAGTTTTTGTTTCATGTCACTGCATGCCTTCCAGCCCTCAAACTGAATTCAGCTAAAAGAAGGGACAATAACAAAGACAATCCTGTTGATGTAGCCATCATTGGTACTTATCGCACATACCAAGATGATGTGCTGTACTATACTCTGGGGTTAAAGTGTGCCGGAATGATCTGGAATGTTATTTTTGGTGCAGGTGTCCAGAACTTTTATTGTGGTAATTTAGTAGCTACTTAGCATTGGAGAAGACGAGCGAGCATAAAGGGAAGAACCTTTCTTTTTAAATGACAGGTCATTTTAAATGCAATATTTCTAACAGCTCAAAACATATCAGCAAACACACAAACTGTTTCTGTGTAGTTTGTTGCAAAGTGTATCTATTAGCTAAAGATGCAGCTTCTATGTTTCCCAGGGAGACAAGAATGTGAGATAACTTAGACATCGAGAACTATGTAACAAAGACAGGACAGGAGAAGAAGAAGAACTAAAAAAAGAGATAGTTATTTTTAAAGGTAAGGATCCCTTAGTGATATTTGATAAACTGAAAAATTAAAGCTTGTGATGAAGTCTGCTGTAGAGGACTATGGTGGCCTGCTGCAGAGTGAATGTGGTGTTCAAAATGAACGGCAGGAGACATCTATTTAAATTTAAGTTAATAAAGCAGATGAGATTCACTCGCTAAATTCCACCTGGATGAGAGCCATGATAACATCAGCTCATGTCCTCCTCAGCCTTCTGTCACCACTTCATACATACTACCTGCTCAACATGAGCTGATGTTGAAATACCTCTTATCATAATTTTGGAGTTTGGAGTTTTTTCCAAACAACAAACAAACAAACAAAATAAAACAAATATTTCATAGATACTTGAATAGATTATGTTTAAGTATGTTTTCACTACTTCCACACAAATGAAAAAAGGATGTGTTTGGTGACAAGCACCAGGTTCTGTTTGCAGATTTCATTTGTTTATCTAGCATATTTCATTACACATTAAATGTGCATTAAACATAATCTGCCCATCATTACAAGATATTAAGAAATCTATGTAGCTCTATAAGAGAATAAAAAAAATAATAAAACGAAACTTTACAAAGAAATCTAATGCAAGTATAAATACAAATATACATACAACACAAACACACACATTTATTACCAGGAGATTAAAAAGATTCTGAGTCTGTTTTTGAATGTAGTCAGTTTGTGCTCAGTGCTTAGTGAGAGCATTACAAAGTAATCTAAGTATTTATAAAAAAAAAATATATATATATATATATATATAATTCTCTGTTGAACTGGGAGTCAGTGAAGTGACTTCAATTCTGGGGGTATTATGTTCAAATGTCTGTGTACATGTCCGGACTCTGGCAGCATTCTGAGCAAGCTGAAGTCGTCCTGATGACAATTCGGATAATGTGGCAAATAAAAAGTTGCAGTAGTCTAACCTGCTTAAGTGATAGAAGGAAATCCTGGTAATCTTATTAATATGATTATCAAAACTGATATTTATAATTATTGATAATTATTATTATTGCAGGGCATTTACATTATAGGGCAGCACGGTGGCACGGTGGTTAGCACTGTTGCCGCACAGCAAGAAGGTCCTCAGTTCAATTCCAACATCAGGCCGGGGTCTTTCTGTGTGGAGTTTGCATGTTCTCCCTGTGTTTGCGTGGGTTCTCTCCGGGTACTCCGGCTTCCTCCCACCGTCCAAAGACATGCAGCTTGTGGGGATAGGTTAATTGATTAATCCAAATTGTCACTAGGTGTGAATGTGCAAGTGAATGTGAGTGTGAATGGTTGTCTGTCCCTGTGTGTTAGCCCTGCGACAGACTGGCGACCTGTCCAGGGTGTACCCTGCCTCTCGCTCTATGACAGCTGGGATAGGCTCCAGCGCCCCCCGCGACCCTGAAAAGGATAAGCGAATGGATGGATGGATGGATTTACATTATATTATAAAGTGCATGGAAAAAACTGTTACTAGTATTTGGCAGTATATAAATACATTTGAACTGAACTGAGATCATTGACTAAAATGATGCCAAGGTGCCTGACCTGCTAGCTGTGTTTTAGAGAAATAGATGATGATAAATTATAAATATGGACACATTTTCTATCTCTGACTTTCTGAACCTGGACCAGTATTTATGTCTTGTCTTTGTTCAGTTCTAGAAAGACATCCAGCTGTTAATGTCAAGCAGTGGAGCTCATTAGTTTGTACACCATCAGAGAAAAATATGTACAGCTATGTATCATCTGCATAGGAATGGGAGGACATTATTATCTTTATTATAGTACCAAGCAAGAGTGTGTAGAGGTTAAAAAGAGCAGAGCTGAGGAGAAACGACCCTTCGGGAACCCCTGATTAAATTTGTATTTCTGCAGATGCAAAGTACTAATTAAAACATAACAAATTCTGCACTTAAGGCATGATGAGAACTAATCAAGAACCTGACTTAGTTCCCTGACAGACTGTTTTTGTTGGCCTGCCTATGCAATTACAGGCTAAGTCTATCCTTAACCTCGGACAGACATGTGAAATCACAGATTACAGAAACTTGGTGGCAACTTTTCTGATCATCTGTGTTTCTTGTTTTGTCACTATTTTTTGTGAGTAAATTGCTATGCTAACTGTTAGAAATTGTGGACAACATTTCAAAAATACGATGGTAAAGTGCAAATTGCATACAGGACAGAACCGTTATTGTTAAAACAAATTTGTAAGCGTCTGCACAAATAGTATGCAAATACAAAGCTAGCAAAGAACCCACAATGATGTATGCAGACGCTAGCTCAGCAGCCAGAGCCTGACTTTACTGATCTTATCTGACCCTGTACATGTTTCTATGGTGGAATCAATGTGGCGATTTCACTGAAGGGATTTGTGTGGGACTGAATCCTATGATTTATATTGTTATCTGTAATTATGAGACAATGTGTTTCAGGACATTTTATGTAATAATGAGAAAGAAATGTAATGAGTAGTGTAACAAATTACTTTATCTAACAGTAATTAATGTGCAGCATTACTTTTAAGAAGCATAACCAGTAATTTGTAATACATTACTTTTTTTGAGTCATGATCCCTACACTACTGGCACTATAGCAGCCATATGTGACACAGGAAAAGTATGGAAAGATAAACATGTGTGTAGTCTGATACTTGCATTAGGTTGGAGTGTTTCCTAAAATCACTCTTTAAATTAAAACACCCACACTTGCATCCACACCTGTGGTCAATTTAGAATCACCACTTCACCTACTGTAACAAGCCTGTCTTTGGACATTGAAACACCTAAGGAAACCCACAGAAAAGCACAGTTTGACAAGAAGATTTGAACCCAGAACCTTCTTGCTGTGACACTAACTATTGCTTCACAACTGTAATTTTAAATTAAAATAACAAACAAACAAACTGTTTTCAAATTAGGCTTCGCAGGACTGTGAGTAATTACAACGGTTGTTTAAAATGAGTCAAGCCAGATCTTCAGCTGATGTTATTCTCGTCATTTCACTTTGTTAACCTCTGTAAGCCATCCAGTGTTACAGGAAGATGAGTCACCAAAACACTACAAATAATCAAATACTGAGAATTACCAAATGTACTCCTGAAATGGCTAATTTGTGTCAGAAAGTCTTATCAGAGGCTTCTGGATTAGAGCTCATCTAACCTACCTGGAACAGCTAATCATGTCAGAAAGAACTGATGAAATCTCTTTTCTCTTTACTGAACTTGAGCCTTCAGCTTGAGCCCAGCCAGTGTCAGCTGTCAGACGTTTTGTCCCCCAGTGCTATTTGGCCCTCCTCCTTCAGACTCTGCTATGATGTAATGCTGCAGTGGGGGCTTTTAGAGGTGGAAGGCACATGGGCTGTGTAACAATGATGCCTGAACCCTTGACCTCCTTGTCGTGACCCTCTAACACTGAATCAGCTGGTAGGTGGAGCTTCTTCTCAGCAGACCATCCCTAATATGGCAACTAGCCTGCTGTTAGCATTAGCATGCGCTTGACCTCAAGGCCAGAAGGTTGAGGGAAGACCCTCAGCCAACACTTCCTTTCCTGAGTCCTCACATGACTGCATACAGTCAGCTGCATTTCCACATAAAACAGGAAACAAAACAGAAAAACAGGTAACTTGATGCACATTCACTCATGTGAACTCACACATTTAGTCAGCCACAAATTCAGGAACACATGCACACATAGGCAATCCCACCCAGGTAGAGTTACCTTTAACATAAACATCTACACCCAAAGAAAACAACACTTCCTCTCAGGGACACATTCCTGTATCCTGAGCTGTGCCACTGATAAGCGTCCTGTGTGAAGCAGATCATGGGCTGAGTTTGGGCTAATTCAGCACCTGGGAAACCGTTCGCTCTGGTCCTCCACCCCTGTCTAAGTCCTTCTTTGGGAACAATCCCAGCCTTGTGCAACTCCCAACAACGTCAGTGACACTCTACACTGCACCATTGCCACTAATTGTTAGCTCACAATGCTTCCTGGTATTGTATTCAACAATGCCCACTCTGAATAGAGAGTCTAACCTACTTGTATTGTTGCTAATTAGTTTCTTGAGAGGAGTAGAAAATGGGGAGAGAAAGGCAGCGAGAAGATGTTGGTAATGGACTGCAGTTTCATTGGAGTTGCCAGTAAATAGAGTTGACAAAAGGCTTTGTGGGGTCGAGGGGCGAGGGTCGGAGGTGAAAAAGAAGAGGCGCACCTGCGCTCTCCACGGGTCGACAATGAGCTTATTCAGCTGTTCTGCCCAGCAGGACGATGGAGGGCAGAGGTATTGGCTGAGCACCGAACAGACTACTAAACAAACACAGGGTTAAAAGACAGAAAGAGTGATAAGAGGAGTGAAAAGACTGTCCTCTTACCTCGTAAAGTAAGGTAACTATGAATAAATGGGCTTAATTTCAAAACAATATCCTGATGCCTTTTTAAAGACAATGGAACAGAGAAGAGGCAGGTAGATGACAAGCAAAGGAAGTTGAAAAAGAGCACAAACTATAACTAACGTCATGCAGGTGTATGTCTGCCAGTCAATCAAGTTGCAGTTTACATCTAGTCTGTCGAGGTTCCTATAAAACATCCTTCACACACAAGTTCAGAAGGGCAGGTCTCTGCAGTCACGACAAAGTCAAGGGGAGCATGAAAGGTAACTGAAAACAGTTCATTCTAAGTTTTTTGAGTTACATTATTGAATAATGATCAGATCATGATGTTATTATGAAACTGACCCTTGACCTTTTTGACAGAAAAAAATATCACCATTTCATTCTTCATGTTTGTTGAAATTTATGATAAATTTTGTGAATTTACTCATGAATTCTTGAGCAAATGCTAAAAATGTGAGTAAAGTGGTCACATACTTCACCCTTTAACCTTTTACGATCAAATTCAGATTCAGAGCAGTTCATCCTGGACGATTGTGTTATTGAAAATGAGATCGAAGAAAATCTGCAAATGTAATGCTTATAGAAACTACAAAGAAAAAGCACAGAGGACAAAAACTGAGGAACTCAAAGAAGAATGACAAAGTCAAAATGAGGGGAAAGAATTAAAACAAGGAAAAAAGACACAAAGAAGAAAAGGGCGGGATATGAAGTCAGCGGTGTTGAGTGTTTTTAAAAAAACCTGTTACTTTACAGCAGGGCGATGTCGTCTGCGAAGTCCAAGTCGGTGAGATTATGCGCTTTATGTCAGGGGACACCGATGCCATCTTGGTCAATTGATTGTCGCATGATGAAGTCAATTACCAACAGGAAAAGGAAAGGGGATAGCACGCATCCCTGTTGAACACCAGTATTGAGCTCGAAGAAATCCGTGCAGCCGCCATCCATACGGACGCAGCAGCGGGAGTTGGAGTAGAGACCACAAAAGACGTCTACAAAGTGCAGGGGGACTCCATAGTGACGTAGGATAGCCCACAGAGTTGGCCGGTGGATGCTGTCAAAAGCCTTCTTGAAGTCAATGAAATTAATAGAAATTTTCCTTTGGTATTCCAATGTTTGTTCAATGATCATGCGGAGGGTGAGGATTTGCTCAACGCATGACCGGCCACTCCAAAAGCCAACCTGCTCTTCTCGCAATCATTCGTCCACTGCGTGTCGTAGCTGATTCAAAAGAACGAGGCTAAGCACTTTTCCAGGTACCGACAGCAGCGTAATGCCCCGCCAATTGTTACAGTCTCACAAATCGCCTGTCTTTGGAAGTTTGATAATGATGCCTTTTGTCCAATCATCGGGTACACGCGATGTTAAACAACATGTGTTTAGGAGTCTTGTAAGGGCGGCTTCCAACTGGGCTTCAGCATTTCAGGGAGGGTCTCATCCAGGCCAGCTGCCTTTCCACTCCTGAGGAGTCGGATCGCTGTTTTTACTTCGGCAATGCTGATTTGTCTGATATCGACAGGGAGAAGGTCAATGGAGGGTGCCAGGTCTTCGGCCTCGAACAGGTGGAGTGGCTCGGGTTGGTTCAGAGTATTCGGCCCAGCGTTGGTCTTGCTCAGCTGTAGTAAGGAGGACTCATCCATTTTTGTCTTGAATTGGGACGCCGCGGCCACCATGAGCCCCTGTTAGATCTCGTACAATGCGATATAAGGTTTGGGCATTGTTCCAATCGGCTGCTTCTTGGTCTTCCATGCCTTTAGTTTTCATCCACTTGTCATGCCGGCAGCTGCGTTTGACCTGTGCCAGCCATGGCCCTCTCACACTGCAGGAGTATGCGGATTGGAGGCCACCTGGTCCTGAAGCGACTTTGCCAAAAGACCCCGATCGATAAGGTCCCACCTTGTTGGCGACCAATCTTCGATTCTGTGGCACCGACAACAGCCTCCTTTAGCTCATCCCAGAGGGTAGCTGAATTTTTGTTGTTTCCTTCCTTTCCTTCCTTGGTGAGGAGCTGGAAGTGGTTTCTCAATTCGAGTTGAAATTCCGCTGCCATATTTGCTCTTCTGTTGGAGTATATACTTGAAGAACTGTGACTTTCACATGCCCAGCTTGGAAACGAGCCAAGATTAGGCGGTCTGAGATGGTCTTCCAGCCCAGCAACAACGTTGTTGCACATCACTAGAGAACAAAGCCCACAAAGCGCACATGGTCTCGGGGGATGGCCAGGGTAGAGCACCATATTTCCATTGCTTACCATCTTCTCACTTCATGTCCACCGCATTTCAGAGATGCCCAAGATGTCCATCTGGTTTGAGTCAAATTCATGTAGAAGCTGGCCCACTTTACCCGTACAGAGTCCGTACATTCCATATTCCATAATGAGTAGTTTCTTTTGGATCGAGAATTGATCGACACATTAGGCAATGGACGACCCGAGAGCTTTTCTCCACCGCTGTTATCAAGGGTTGCCGATCATCTTCGCCCTGGTTCAGTTGATACTGAGATTCGTTTGCTGATTCTGTAGCAGTCGGGGTTTTACAGGGTGGGGTTGCTAGCCCCATGCCCAACCCTCTTCCTTTCTCATCCAGGCTTGGGACTGGCAACTGCGGAGTTACAGAAGGACACAACAAAAAATATTAATTCAACAAATGTAAGATTCAGTGCACTTATTCTTATTCTTATTGCTTTATTAATAAAACAATTTTAAATTAAAAACTGATTTAATTGACATTGCGTTATGTATTTTGTACAAAAATTGTAATTTGTTTTTCACTGTAAACCAAGGCTACGTCCACACGTACCCGGGTATTTTTGAAAACGCAGATTTCTCTATGCGTTTGCACCTTTCATCCACATGTAAACTGCGTTTTCGGTCACTGAAAATGGAGATTTCTAAAAACGCCTGCCAGGGTGGATATTTTCGAAAACTCCATTTTTGCATTTACGTGTGGACAAGAAAAACGGAGAAAACGGAGAAAATGAAGCGTCAAAGATGTGCGCCTTTTTTTGACGTCACACTGCGCCACGTTATTGTTTCGGTGAAATGAATTTCTACAATACTGTTACTGTTAATTGTACTCTCTGCAGTTTTTAAATGCTTACATATACACACACAGTTACTGTCCCTCCACACATACGACTCGGTTCTGCTTTTATGCCCCATCTTTGTTTACTATTTCCCACCGAGGCTTCTAGACTTCTGATTGGCCAACATTTCTACACGGTTAGGAATATATCGCCACCTATTGCTTTGGCATGTTCCTAGCAGCATTTTCCTTCATTTCTGCGTTTACGTGCGGACGGGATTATTTTTTAAAACGAAAACGGAAAATCTCCGTTTTCAAAAATACCCGTGTACGTGTGGACGTAGCCCAATTTTTTCTTTTATTTTCCTCCTTCAATAAACCTCACACAGCTAACTTGTAATTAAAATGTGTATAAGTAGCTGTAAGTAATTTTTCCTTTATGTATCAACCCAAGTACTAATCACTCTGCAGCTTGAGCACTGACCCATCAGCAGTGTATGCTCAGACCCTGTGCACCAGCAAAGACTCTTCTTCTTTAAGCTCAGGAAATATATATATCACCTTTCAAGTCATGTGATTTCTATCCACGTCAAGTCATGTGTCCTAAAAGCCTTTTGTTTTTTTATTCTGAAGTCATCTTACTTCTGGCAGATTTACAGTGTTTTTGCTAGTGGCACAAAAGTAAGCTGATAAACCTCGCCACACCCCTGCACAGTTCTGCACCATCCAGATAGTCCCTTATAAGGACACAGAGCTTTAAAGCCAATGTTTCACTGCATTTAAGAAGGTGCCTTTGTTGCAAGGAAGTATTAGTGAGCTTATTTGGTGTTTTTACTTAAAGTTAGAAACTCAGCAGACTAAAAACAGAGCAATAGGTATCGTGTAGCCATTCCGTGTTGGCTCTTGTTAATGTCTTTTCTTTTCCATTAGATGACTCTGCCTCCTATTTTCTCAGTTGTTTGCTCAGTCCATTTTTGGTATCTTTTATTATCCCATGGCCTACTTTTTCATACATATCTCACTCCAAGGAATCTACACTAGCTTATATAAATAATATAACTCTTAACTACCTTTTATCCTTCAAATTCAAACACACAGAAACACACACACACACACACACACACACACACACACACACACACACACACACACACACACACACACACACACACACACACACACACACACACACACACACATGTTTAAACATGTATTCAAAGGAGGGAAACACATACTGAGGCCCACTGCTGTGTGTGTTATATATTGTCACAAAGTCCCAAGGCCATGTTTTTGTTGCCGTTGTAAATGTAACTGAGTAAATTCAGGCGCTGCTGACGGGGGAGTCATGGCACTGGAGACCTCTGCAGAATGTAAAGCCTTCAGTTTTGCATGGTTACACTTACTGAGAAGATTATGTGTTACAGGGTGTGTGATATATCTGTATCTCTGTGTCTGTAAGATGAGCAGTGTGCATACATGTACATTATGCTGTGTAAATTACATAACTTTCACATTGTGGAAAAGGAAAGATATTGCAAGCATACCTCATAAGCGTTATTTTAGTATGTGCTTCACATTAATCTCTATGAACTTATGCTGGGTGACATTGCTGAAGGTGTCAAATTTGTCTAGCAAAGTTAAAAATTTCTTTCAACATCCCCATTATCCACATAATTAATAAATAAAAATGCAAATTTAATGCAGGACATGCTGTAGTCTGATAAAATGATAATATAGCCCTTTTATGTTGCAGCAATTCTATGTTTACATACTTGCAACGCCTTCAGCTGCACATCCCTGACATGCAACATCTTGTAGTTATGCAAATACTTATCCTTCTAACAGTGATGTAAGATGGACATGATGCAAAAAATAACATAAAATTGTTGGACAGGAAGATGTCAGATCAAAAACTGCTTTGCGGCTCTGCTGGTTTGGGCATGTTGTCATGATTACAGATGAGATTACTGTAAATATGACTCATGATGTGACACTTAGATAACAGATTTACAGTATGAGTCTGACTTGTAACAGATAAGATCACGACACAACTGTAACGATTTCCACGGAAATTTATTGTCCTAGTGGCGGTATCTTGTGGTCGCCCCATTAGTCATGTGAACTGGGATGTCAAAATAGCCCTAAAGCCATTTATACTCATGTTAGAGGTAAATGGTTAAAAACCCCAAACAAGCACAGACGCCAACAAAGGGAGGCAATTAAAGGAGGAATGCAGATATTTCTGAGATAAAAATAGACATTGTGACAAAGGGAAAGACAAGACTGTATATCCATCCATCCTCCAGCAACCCAATTTTATTTTACAACCGGTTTCGGGTCACGGCAGCAGCAGCCTGAGCAGGGAAGTCCAGACTTCCCTCACCCTGGTTACCTGTTCCAGCTCATCTGGGGTACACCCAGTCGACTACATGTATAATATATTTTTATATACATTATATGTATTATATGTATTTCTTCTGGGCGTGGCCCTAATACTCCGTCGTAGTTGGAACAACATCTAAGGAGGCAGAGGAAAAAGCTGACTCACCCAAAAGCGTCTAGCTGTGCATCAGTACCAGTGCTTGTCTAAAGGTATGTGGCACTATTTGCCAAATGCAGAAGACTGATTGGTCAGATCTATTTATTTGCATGTGAGAAATTTAAAAAAAAAATCTGTCTTAATTAAAAAAAATAAATAAATGCTACAAATTAATCCTGAAGAACTTTGATGTTGGTAAAAATGGCTGCATTAAGAATAGGTGAATCCAAAAAAATATAATTAAGACATAAATTATTTGCATGAAAGTTACATATCTGGTGTGTAAAGACTTTAGGATTAGAAAAAGAGTGGTTGTGAATGGATGAATGAATGAATGCATAAAGTACTTTGAGTGCTCAAGTACAACAGCCCTATGTAAGAACTATACCATTCATCTATTATCATGGAAATGGATGCACAATCTGCTTGGACACTTGTAACTCCAGCCTGACCATGGTGCCAGTGCCAGGTTAATACCTTAGGCCTCTATAATCGCCACACTGGTTGTGCTGCATGCAAACAGAAGTAACAGTCAAAGTCAAAACTTCTCTGTGTAACTTGGGAATCTCTGAGCTTCTGTATTGATATGTCATTAAAATGGCAATAAAAACCAATACACAGCTTGCACCGAGGTATAATGGGCCCATTACTCTCCATTTTCACAGTTTCAGCTTTAACTGGAGATTTATGCGTCAGCAGGAAATTTACATTGTACCTATGTTGGAACTGCAAACCCCTCTGAAACGCATTAACCTATGGCCTAACCTAATGTGCAGCTCCATAGAAAAGTAATTATACATTGAGGCTCACAGCTATTGCGATAGGCTTCTTCAGTACTGTCGATTCCTCCTGTGCTTTTCCTGCATTAAAATTGTTTATCTTAATTTTAAAGTTCTTTTAATGCACAAGCACATAATGCACAGGCCAACAATGGTGTTAGCCAGTTATGTTGTTAAATCTAAATCAGGTCTAGGAGTTACATGACATGGCTGATCTGTGGATAAACATGGGATGAATAGACTCACCTTTGACCTTTACCAGGAAGATTTAGTTTCCTAGTAAAACTCATAAAGCAAGCATAGATATGGCCTATCAGAAAGTGTTAACACAAGTCACCATGTCATTCAGCTTTACAAAACACCAACAAGTTACTAACATTGTTATTTAGAGTGAAGTACTCAAATTTTGTCCACAATTTGAACATGACAACGTCCTGAAATAGTAGACTCAAAGAGACAGTGGAGGGAATAAAAGCAGTAATGGGAGGGAGCAGGAAAAAAAAGCAAGCAATATAGGGGAATGGGCGAGGGGTGTGTTATGTGGTCGTAAGAGAAGGCGACAGAGTGGAAAAGAGAGAGAGCGGAAGAGAAAGGTGTTGGTGCATTTTTAAATAGCCTACGTGGAACACCAAATCCCCTCACCAGCACAAATCAGCTGACTGACTGCCACTTGCCAAGAAGTAGGTGGGGGTGGGGGACCAGCGCTTATAACTCTCTCCACTGACACATTCAACATGCAGAGACGAGAGAGAGCTTTATCCCTGTTGGCCCCGAAGAACTCTATCCTGTTTAAACATAGATCAGATGGTGCACAGGGGCAAGACGACAGAGAATGGCATGGAAAGAAAGAAAGATCAAGAGAGGTCAGCTGTCCTTCTTTCTTCTTGCCATGCTGCCAGTATTCATATAATCAATTCTCTTGTCAGGCTTTGACAGTACATATCACTGCTTTATTCAGCTTTTGTCAGCGCTTTTACGCTTTATGGTTTGGTTTTCCAGAGGGGCTTCCTATACTCACAGAACCCTTTAGTGATTCAAACCTCATAAAGTTTGTAGTCTGTCAGTAAACACAGAGCCACAAAGTAAAGCTGTTTGGTTAATTTGTGAGTTTATGATAAATTTGTGGAAACCAGCCCAGGATTTTCCTCCTTCCAGATCAATAAGTTATAAGTGAAACACTGTTAAAAAAAATCAATTCTAATCTCTCTATAAAAAGAAATCAATTCTTTTTATAGTCAGTACTTGACCATGAGATGCAACTTAACTCTCACCCAACCAAACCCAACTAGAGCCACAGGAAGCCCTAATACTAACTGTGCCATTTCTAATTCACTGTCATGCAGATCATTGACAGCCAGGATAAAATGGGACCTGTGTGCGAGTGTGTGTCTTTGAAAGACTGAGAGAGAGGGAAGAGTTATTAATGACAGCCTAACCTATTTAAGTTTTTGTGAAGTTACATCATCTTAAGCCAATTTTACAGATATGAATATTGTTGGCTTTGTTAATCCCTTAAAGGTCATTCAAACATTTAGACAGAGCTCACTTTTATGTTAATATTCCTTTCAGCTTTATTTGAACAGTACAACAACATTAACAGAGCAATCCATAGTGCTCTTCATGAGACATAAAGACATTTAGGTAACTCCTCATGCCTTAAAGGCAATCCAACGCAGACTCTGTCCACATGGGAATTTGTGTAAAAGTATTTTTTTTAAATGTATTTTGGCCTTTGTCCACATGTAAAGACTGTTTTAAGTCACTGAAAACAGAGCGTTTGAAAAACTCCAGTGTTTGAATCACTTATGTAAACTGTTTCTGCATTTACGTGGGGACAATGAAAACAGAGATGTTTTGTGCACCTTTATTTTTTTTTCAGTTCAAAAAATATAGATTCAATTGCACTGCTCAAAACAATTCACGATGGGTGAAAAATGAACTCTGGAACAGAAAAAATAGACTTGCATGACTGACTTTTTATCCTGTCCTCAGCTCTCCTGTAGTGCACCTGCTTTTCTGCCATCTCCCCCCAAAATATGCAGTTTATGATACGGGCAGAGGGCCATGCTTTATAAATGGTCGTGCTTTATAAATGGCACTGCCTAAACTTTCTCTCCTTCTATGTCACCCTCCTCCAATCTCCACACCACTCCATGACATTAGTGCATGGAGAGTAAATGAGCATGCCTGAAACACAGAGGCAAAGAGGTGTTTTAAAAAGGTGCATGCACTGAGTCACAATAAAATTATTTATCTATGTATTTTGAATCTATGCCTTTTGCTGGCAACCAAATTTCTCTCATTTCTTTACACTTTTATTCATGTTCCCTTTTAACTTGCCGTTATAAAGATGACCAATTAAAAACCATCAGTCTGTTCTTGGAAGCAGTTTTCAGAATTCAGATGTCATTGCTCAAAAGATATGATATGAGATGAGATAGCCTTTATTTGTCAGTTGCAGTTGCCCACAACCGAGATGACAGACCTTGCCGACCATACATACAATACACAAACATCACATTGAGTAGACACGTCAGGCTAGGTAACAAGGGAAAAAAACATCGAAATGTGTAACACAAAAGGATAATACAGGAATGCACAGATATCAACGCACCATAACACAATAAAACACAGACAAGCAACATGGGAGAGTATTCCAGTGTGTACAGCTGATCTGGGACCGATGCAATCTTGGATTGCACCTCCCGCTGATCCGGTGTCCACATTGGATGGGAGGTAAGCAAGGGAGGAGGCATTGGATTCAGGGGAGGGAGGGTGATAGTGAGGGCATATCACTATCAGTGTACATGTTCCATGCATGTGAATGTGTGTGTGTGTATCCCGTGTTCGGCTAAGAGAAAGTGTCACCACGCCCGGTTAAGCGAAGGTCAACAGTCTCCAGTGGACCCAGGTGGCCTTGAAGGAGGTACAAAGAGTTCTGACAACAATCCTGTTATCATGGGAAGAATTTGTTGTTCCGGTCAACTTCGACCTTGGCAGGCCTTCAGCTGGCGCCAGAGGGGCTGCATGAGTGAAGATGGTGAATGTTTGGGTTTAGTGCGAACAACTGCATCCAATTTTTACAGTTGGTCTAATGTCCATCACTGGTCACCAATTATCTCAATTCCCGTTGTTGTTCTCCAAGATGTTATCCATATTGCGTTCAAAACACAGTCTGAGTACTCACAGCCCTGCCAATCGTCTATCATGTCGGCATCAGCCTCATGGGATTTTGAACAGCTGTAGCCACTTCTTGTTCTTCGATAAGCCAGGTCCAAGCCAGCTCCAGTCAGCCCAAACTCTGTTATCGTGGTTCCAAATTGGTAGATGTCGTTCATTGTCCTCGATCGAGAGTGTCGCCAGACACACGACGCAACCGACCATCGAGTATCCGGCAGCAATCGTCTCCGCAGGACAATCGGGCTCTCCCAAGCCCAGCAGGGTTAAACTTTCCTCTGTTCTGTCATCAGCTCACCTCTTGCCCTTTCTCGACCATTTCTTTTCTCCTTCATTTCTTCCTCTTTGGTGTTCATTAAGGAATTTTTTTCCCACCCTTATCCTTTGAGATGTTTGTCACCTGATCAAGAAGAAAAAGACCAGATTAAGGTGTGTCACATGTTTGTGACTGTCACGGTTCTGGGTCAATTTTGACCCAGCTTTTCTGTTTCTGCTTTGTTTTGCTAAATAGTTGAATTATTTGGGTTTTTGAGTTGTGCTTGTTTGATTTTGGTCTTTACTTTATTTGGTGTCCTGGCCTTTAATTTAGGTCACTGTCTTCTGTTTTATGTGCCATATTTGTTCTGTGTTTCTCTCTGTGTCAAGTTTGCGTTTTCATGATTTGTTTCTTATTTCCTGTTTTACTTTGAAAGTTCATGTCTCATGTCAGTGTGTTCAGTTTTACCTCTCCCCTGTCTCGTTAGCCTAATTTCTCCCAGCTGTGTCTCCCTCCTGTTGCCCATTCCCTAATTACTCCCCCGTGTATATAAGCCCTGTGTTTTCCTGTGCTCCCTGTCGTGTCGTACCTTCAACTAGCTGTGTGTTTGTTATGTCCAGTCCTCCAGCACCTCGGTTTAGAGTTTTGTTGTTGTGAGTTTTATTTTGTGAAGTGTTCTTCCAGCAATAAAGCTGCATTTTCAGTTTAATTCCCGTCTCTGAGAGTCCTGCATTTTTGGGTCCACCACTTCTGCTTGCCTTCCACACAGCCAACTATGACAGTGACAGGTTCCACAACAGATCTGTTGTCATTTCAAATGCTCAGCATAATGTTAAATTCAGAAGAAACATGGAAGACGGATGGTCTGAGTTTTGGCTACGACCCCTGCTTCTAGTTGGCCTGAACAAAGCAATACAAAATTATTCAGTTTGAACAAACTAAATCTTACCAGATATATAAAACGGGGAAAATCAGACAGTTCTTCTCCAAAGCCTTTGCACTGGCTTCTGGTTGGGTAGATATCAGTTTAAAATTCTCACTCTTACTTTTATGCCTTTACCAAGGGAGGCCTCCACCTATATCACCGAGCTTCTTCACCCTTATTCGCCAAACCGGATCCTTAGATCCACTGATCTAAGGATCTGACTATTCCAGAGACCCATTTGAAAACAAAGGGGGATCGCATTTTCCAAATCTGTGGAACAGTTTACTTCCCCCTCTACGCACCATTGACTCTGTGGCTTCTTTTAAAAAACATCTGAAAACTCATCTATTTAGACATTTGGGTAATGTTCTTGTGTAATATGTTGTTTTGTATGTTATGTCCTTTGTGATAGATTTGTCTTAAAAAAGTGCTATATCAATAAATTCAACTTACTTACTATAACATACTCAAACATATATCCCAATGCTATAAAACATTTTAAACCCAACTGCAGATCATTCTGAAAAAGAAAAGCGTTGCTTCTGGTTTCAGTTATTTTTTGTGCCTGGTTGCTTTTTAGATCACAAGTTCTAGTTCCCGGAGCATTTGGTGGACAAATAGCTCCATTTCATCCATACTCAGGGCCTTTAACCAGTAGCAGACTTGTGCCTGGGAAATCGTTTTCATTAAAATTAATGCTTTTAAATGCTTTCCTCTGTGCAGTAAATAATGGGAAATTCTCTTCAGTCAATTTGTGGCATGACAGATGTGACAGATTTTGAATGATGGCCCAAATTAAATTCCACTTCAATTAAAGAGTTAAGCTGAAGTGGCCATACCAGTGGGTTTAAACTTGTTAACAAATGCTGCAAATGACAGTCCAGACATTCTCTTACTGAAAGACATTCAAAAGCATGCAGACATGCACCACACTAACGAGAGGAATGCTTGCACTCGCATCCAAACACATACAGACTTTGAAACCAAGCAGGCGTCCTTCATCCGTAACCGAGTGGAGTGGTGTGCTAACAGCTGCAGCGTCCTGTGGCCCTGCAGCGAAACATAATAAAATGCAACTTTGATTACATTCCTTTGTGACCGATCACATCCCACTTTTCATTCTCTTTGCTGAGTGTTTTATGCACAACCCCTCAGTATTCACGACACCGGGCAGCAATCTAGTCCCTGTGGCAGTGACTCAGTCATGATGCATCCTTTTGATGTCCTGAGCTTGGGACCTCCCAACATTTTATGTCCCACCTGCCACTTAGGTTAGAGGTGGGCCTGGAGTGAATACATGCACAGCTAACATGTGTTTGATGATCAGTTCATTACTGTATACTGAAAGGAGTTAACCCTTTCAGAGCTTAAGGCTCAGAACAGAATTAATTATATTTCATGTATATAATACATTTTTGTTTTGTTCTTATTTTCTGAAGCTGTTCCATAACAAAAAAAAAAAATTCTGTATACAACCAGAAATATTTTAATACGTAGGCGAGTCTGCATTATTCACACAAAGTATAATTTGTTTAAACAGAAGTTTCTGCTCAATGTGACCATGATACTTTATAGTATCTGTGCATTTAAGTCTGTGTCTTTTGGACTAATTTGGCAATCAGTGACATCAGGGGCTTATGTGTGTATAGTGTTTACAGAGACTAATGGAGGAACAGGCACTAAGTTTGAAAGACAGCCTTGTTGAATTTTCTTTATGGCTTTGGAGTAGGTTTGGATACAGTTAGCTTACCAGGACACTATGGTGGAAAGAGCAAGTAATGTAGTTTCTGTGGAACATCTTTTCAAGATAACAGCAGTATTTGAAAAAGACTAGATTGCTTTCTTGTCATTATGCTAGCTTGTGATTTTTAAATCTTGCTTGCCGATCTCATCATCAACAAAGTTCTGCAGATATCAAAGATGCAATGGGAAGCTAGATGGGAAGAAACATTACTGAGATTAAGGATTTCTTTTTCAAGATTACCCTGGGCCCAGTGAGGCAGCAAACCCACAGTGAGAAAAGTCATTTACAGAAGGAACTTGCACAGGTTTGAAACCAGGAGGTAAGAGTGCCAGCATGTTGTGCATTGGGCCACTCTTGTGCTCAAAATGTCCTGAGGAAAGACCATCAGACCCCCAACTTCCGCTGACATGTCCTTTTTGTGTTTTTATTGCATTGATAAATTTCAGGTTCTCATTACCAGCAGTGTTCCTGCACATTGAGACAACAGATTAGGGAAACCTGCAGTCAGCTGAGACTGAAGAAGTCACTTAGATGAGTGACAAAACATTTCTCCCACTGAAAACCCTACGTCCAGATGAACAGAATCAAACTTTGGGGATCCTTTGCGTGTTCTTTGTGGGTGTCCAGTTACATTCAGCCATCTTCACTAGTAAAAGATTTCAATAAACATTTTTAAGTTTAAGTAATTCCTACAACAACTAAATGAAGTCTTCCTGTTGGTCACAGTTTGCCTGATGCAAGAGCTCTGGGGAGTTGCATCATTTTGCAACCATGATTCAACTGTCGTGTCACTGTGAGATGCATGTCCAAGTATTCAGTGTTTTGTTTTAATATGTTTTACTTGTTTTTTTTTTTTACTTTTTTCCATTTTTCCTTGTATTCCTTACTGTATGCGAGGTATCAGTGTACGTCAGTACATGTAATGCTTGTGTTTATTTTTTTTATTTCATTTTGCCAGTCTTTCCTCCTTTGTTCTCTCCTCTCCTTTTTTCCAAGGAGAGGAGAATTGCACAGGCTTCTATATCATCTGTGTTGACTTGCTTTCTGTGGATTTCAGTCAACCAGCCTAATAATTTCAATCAAGTAGTTTCTTTTTTACCCTTTGACTGCACAGTTCAGGAGGAAGGGCTTGTGTCCAGCTATGGGTTAAGTCATTGGTTGTGACAGACTATGCGCCTTAGCTGTGATTGGCTGCTGAAACCTCCTGATCTGTCTCCACCAGTCCTCGCTAGTCAGGTGACCTGCTGGAAAATCAATGTTATCAATCTGTCCTCTCAATGTGCAGGAACACTGCTGGTAATGAGAACCTGAAATTTATCAGTGCAATAAAAGATCCTTCTTTCTCTCCTTTAGGAAAAATAAATAACTTCACCTCCTTGTTTTGGTGTAGATTTATTAGGATGCTCTTTGTAAATGGACTGGGTTATGAGCTATGACTGTTGCTGTTTCTTTTTCATTCATGGCCTCACAAATAAAGAAATTTTGTGATCACGAAGAGGCAAACACAACTGAGGCACAAACTGCAGATTTAAGACGTCACTGGTTTCAATGGCACTCATAAATGTTACTGTGTGACATCGTATCTTGTCTCCCTTGTCCTTTTTGTCAGTGTAAGGAAGAGGACTCCCTTACTATATTTATTTATATTATATTATCTGTATAGCACTTTAGAGCACACCTTTCACTTTATTAAAAGCACCTTATCAAGCACTTTATTTAGCATTGCACTTTAAGCATGGATTTGCACACAAGAAGTTTAAATATTTATGGACTATTTATTGGGAATTTTAAAATCAGTTGGTAGCCTTATTTCAGATCCTGCACAGCTGCTCCTCGTCAAGGAATGTGGTGGTTGTCTGTCAGGAGAGAAGAATGGTGATTGAGATTGTGATTAAGGCTGACCAGTAAGGAAAACTAATGCAAATGTGTGTGTGAAATCTAGGAATAAAAGTGGTGCAAATATGTGTAAGATAATGATTACTCACCTTTCTTGCCTGTGTCCTCTTCAAGGTGTTTGGGCAAATGTTTCCCTGGGGTCCAGACACCATTTAAGGGTTCCGGGAAAGACCATTGGTAAAGAGAGTGTGGTGAATCTTTTTGTGCTTGGGTTTCTGGGTTTTTATAATATTGGGTTTGGTGTAACATTGAAGTGTGAAATATTTATTAATATGTAAATGTGAAAATGTATGTTACAGTCAGTATTATGTCAAATAAAGCAAGCCGCTGAAGGGAAGAGGTTGGTAAAGGAAAAAGTGTGATAGTCAGAGAGATAAAGAAAGTAGACAGGAGTACTAAAAAGGCCTACTGTAAGTGGAATGTGAGACTGGACACTATGGAAAGAGAAAAAAAAGACTTGTATTGATTGGCTAGACAGAGAAACTGAGCTGGAAAGGATGTGCAGCAGGTTAGGTTGAGGACAGAGACGTAAATTAACTAACAAATGAAGAGAGTACACACTCAAGAAGGTGGAAGGAGTACTTTGAGGAGCTTGTGAAAAATGAGAAAGATGGAGGAAAATGAATCAGGAAATGCAGAGAATTAGTACAAAAGATGTGAGGGCAGCTATGAAGAGGATGAAAACTGGAAAGGCAGTTGGTCCATTTGACATACCTGTCATACCTTCTCTGAGAGAAGACAGTGGACCTTTTTGCCCCATCCATTTTCTGCCTAAGCTTTTTTTTGTGTGGGACAGTCAATCAGAACATTTGAATCAAGAGAGTGGGGGAAAAAAGTTTGTTTTGGATGATAAATGATCCAAGGGGCAGCACCAAGGCCTGTCTCAATGATTAGTAGTAATAAGAATGCAAAGTTGATCTAGTCCAAAGATTTGATTGAAGAGCTGTAAATGTGCAGATTCAATCCCCTACAAAGTGATTTTTTATTCTTTATATGCTGTTGTACAAACACGCACACACAAAAATAAGTAAATCAGGAAAATCAGATCTGTCAACAACAACATCATCATGCAGTAGTAAGAGCCAACAAGAACAGTGTCAGAGACACTGCAAAGCGATTGAGATGTGACTGTGTTTGGCTGGACACCATGAAAAAGCCAAAAAGAAAAACAGTGTGTGCAATAGCTTAAAGATGTCACTTCATGGTTTCATGGAAACTTTTTTCACTGTGGTTGGCTGAACAATATTAGTAACAGAAATCGAAGTAAACAGTCAGCCGATATCACAGTATGGGAACATGGTGCCATAATATATATTTCAGAAATTTGTCAGACAGTTTTAGTTTGCAATTGTTACCAATGACATACTGGCTCTTAGAGAAGGTTATACATAATAGTCAACAATCTTCACCTGACATCTAACATTTGTGGGGCAGGGTGTTTCCGATACCATCTGACTGTCCAACAAGCAGGTCAGACAGACCGCAAACCTAGCCTAAGTGACGGTTAGCAGAGTTCCCAGTTTTGAACAAGGAGCTAAAGTCTGGAAAGTAATTAGGCACTTAAATACAGCCTATAAACAAATGTGGCAATAGAGTGTCAATCCGAAATTATTTCTCTGCTGATTGGTCCTGTTGCTCAACACTCAACACAGTTCTTCAAAGTCTTCCTGCAAACACTTCCCATTTGCACATGTGTGATGTTGGCGTTGTAGCTCTGCCTGCCTCTCGGTGTGAACGCTGCGGCTCCGGACACCATGTAGTTATGTGGCCGAAAGCGGCACTTTCAACTTAATGAGACCATGTACTGCCTGATTCATTTACTCTAAAATACATGTTGTGGAGACGAGAACAGTGTGTCATTAGAAATCACTTGACGGGCACCCAAAACAGAAACTGTTTCTTCTTTCTTTCTTTTTTCTTTCCATCCACACAGAGAGGGAAATGGAGACAGACGGAAGTCAAGAGGCAGGCAGAAGAGAAAAATAAGAAGGAGGAGGAGCAGGGAGAGGAGGGTGAGGGGTGTCAAAAAGTGTGAACTCCTGTTTCTTTGTGACCTGTTAAAATCACTCTGTGAGCATTCAGGGTCAGTGAGGACGAAGGAGGGAGGGGGATCCGTCCTTTCTCTGTTCAGCGGGGAACAGCTCATGCCTCACTGCCTCACTTTGGACCCAATCTATATGCTCTTTCTTCTCCCCTTGTATCTGATTCTGAAAGTGTGTCAAAGCCAATCATTATGTTTGTTGCGGATATCGTTGACCTCTGTGTGTGTTCATGCACGTATCTGTGTGTACTTGGAAGGGAAACCTGCAGGCGTTTTTTTCTCATGCGCTGACTGTTCAGCATTGTACCAAAACCACACAGCAGAGGCTCTCTCTGGGAAACACAGCATTTCTGTCAAATCTGTTTTGAGATGCATGCAGCTCCAGAGGTCTAATTATGCTCGGTTTGAAAGTACAGACACCCCGATGTCAAAGACAGACTCTATAAATCACACACAGTCATTAGTGGGAAAATATACTTTTTTTCTCTATTCTTTTGAGGGCTTGGCAATACAACATAAGCCATGACAAATAAAAGCAATAAACTATTTATTGTTGAAGGCTTAGAAATGGTTGCATTACTCCACACAGACAGGAATGGCATTTACGCAAACGAATTGGCTGTAAACGCTTTTTATTTGAAACCCGGGATATAACTAGAAACTTGTGGCTTTCCATGAAAGGATATGTATATATGCATGTCTGTGTGTAAGCATGTGTGTGCGTGTAAGGCTGACAATCCCGTGTGCATGTGTGACAGTGTGTTTTCCTTCTCACTCACTTTCTCTTCTACAATATGTCAAGTAGCTTCCAAATATTTTGTGTCAGAAATAAAGTTTGCATGAGGAATTTCACAGAAGGCCGTGGCAAAAGTACATTAGACTATATGGTCAGGAAATATGAATCTGAATGTGTACAAGAACAGAAACACTCCCGAGTCTTTCTTTTCCCTACTTGTGGGCCTCCAAGTGTGAAGCCTCCTACAGGAACCAAAAGAGAGAAAAAAAAGAAAAACAAAAAAAAAGAAAACATCATTTTACCAGCCACAATCATGTGAGTTTGTGTGTATATATGTGACATGACAAAATGAGGTCCTGGAGACCATGGCAGAAACACAGGTTGTTTTGGGTACTTTGCCTGGTGTAAGTTTCTGTGGGTACACCTTACATACAGGTGAGTAATTCAGGTCAGAATAAAGGAAAAGATATGGCCTGACCCACTAATACTAGAGCAAGTATTCAGATAATAATGTGACATCAGGGAAAAAGAGTTAGAATAAGAAATCATTTATTCATACAACATCATCTAGCAAAACTGTTGCTAGATCCCACCAATAATGGACAGTTCATGATTTTCATGGTTCTATATGGACACCCTGCACATACTGCACATGTGCAGTCACACTTCACATGCAACCTCTTGGTTGAAAATAACCAAGCTAATATCCTGTGGGACTTCCAGATACAGATGGAGAAACTAATGATGGCTAATCAACCAGACATACTAGTGATGGATAAGCAGAGGAAGATGGCCGTATCGATAGACGTAACTTTACCAAATGATAGCAACATCAAGAAGAATCAACACAAGATTGTGGGCTGATAGAGGAGCTAGAGAAGATGTGAAAGGATGGAGGTAACAGTGGTCCCTGTGGTAATCGGAACACTTGGGGCAGTGACTTCAAAACTTTGTGTCTCAAGCAGATTCCAGGAACGACATCTGAAATCTGTGTGTGTCACAAGATCAGGTACTGTCAGAACCCAAGAAGGCAGTTTGGCCATGCATGCTCAGTTAAGTGGACTGTATTATATAGTGAGGGGTCATGAATAAGCATGTTCAACTTGGGAGAGATCACAGGTCTTCTGCCAGAAAAGAGTATAAATTAGAGTGGAATCCAACAGGAAGATGTTGAAAATGTATGTTTTAGTGATCTCTACTTGGATCTAGCGTGGGTGGTGAGCTGAGTTGGCAGGTGAATTTCTAGAGTGGGTAGGGAATGAGCTGTAAGTCAGTTGGAGTGCAGGCAAGTGTTCCTTTGATTGATGAGGAGGTGCAAAAAGGGACCAGATTTGTTGGCGCCATCACCAAAAAATGCAGGCCAGTGGGTTCCAGACATACACGGTCCAGATGAGATTTTCAAGTTAGTTACTGGTGGAAGGATTTACAGACAAGGTAGCTGTGGCAGGGTGTGGACTATAGTGATGCTGCAGGGAGACTGTCACACCGGAGCTGCATCAGCTCATCACGCCTCCCCTGCATTAAAGTCTTTGCTGGGTCCTGACTGTGTTGTTGTTGTTGGTCTGTATGTTCGGAGGATAGTCAAGTGAGGAACCATGGCACCACCTGTGCGTGATATACTCTGCCTAATGACTGCAATGCAACCAGGTGTGGGAGAAATGACTTGCACTGAGATGGTCCACCTCTGGGCGGAAACCATCAACAAAGCCAGCACAGCAATTTCACCTGAGAATAATGAACAGAGGGCAGGAAGGATGGGAGAAAAAGAAAAATAACAAAAAAGACTTCTGCATTTATCAGTTATTAGGCTCACATCTGCTTCCACATTTTAATTCTTGGACTGCGTGAGAGTAGCTTTTCACAGTTCAAAATAATCTTTATTTTCAACTATTTCTTGGCGAAGCTTCATCCAACTTTATCCATTTGGGGGTGGCTGTAGCTCAGGAGGTGGAGCAGGTTTTCTGCTATTTGGAAGGTTGGTGGTTTGATCCCTGACTGCCCCAGTCTGTGTGACAAATATCCCTGAGCAAGCAACTGAACCCCAAGTTGCTCTCCAATGCGTCCATTAAAGTGTGAATCTTAGATAGAATGCACTTTCATAGAAAAAACATTGTATGAATGGGTAAATGAAGCTTTGAGTAGTCTGATAGAATAGAAAAGCAATATATAAGAACCAGTCCATTTACCATAGTCTGAAACAAGCCATTTTGAGTCAAAGCTGTGTGAGCAGAGCATTCTCATTCCCAACGCAAAAATACGGACAACTTGTCACGCCCCTAGGCGTCTCATAGTGAAGCAAAAGGTAACCTTCCACATATATATAAACCAGCTTGCGGCGGTAAGACACGCTTAGAGAAGAGGCTCCAGCTGCTCATTTGAACACAAAAATAAAAAAGTCTCATTGATAAGTCAACAATAAAATAGCTTGATGTAGTGGCCATCACATAGTGTTTTCCCTAGTGACTCAGGATCTGAAAATGAACAGATTTAATGTACATAATGCTTTATTAGGTTTATTATTTTTACTTGGCACGAAAAACACATCAATTCATTTCAACCCGCTCTCATTCCCAAAGGGTAAAGACGACTTATCACAATCGTCTGTATTTTACACATTGGGATGAGAATGTGTTGGTGTGAGACAACGGTATAAAGCTCCTACCACTTATGTCATAAAGAGCCATGGAAACCAACTGACTGGAGGAGTTTGAAGTTTGCGTTGATAGACATGCGGACCTCATTATTTGAAACATTTTGTGGTGACAGACGTTTTTGTTGCGTTTGGTGATGGTTTGTGCTGCTATCATTTTAAAGATATTAAGAAAAGTTTCTAGAGGTCATCAGAGGTCAACCAGCCCCCCCACCCCTACCCCACCACACACACACACACACACACACACACACACACACGGGTCTATGTGGTATGGCGGGACTATACTACGTCAATCCGCCCGGTGGTGGTTTAAGTGGACTACCCTTTTGAAAGGACTTAGAGCCAAGGGAGCGAGGTTAAAGTGTTCGAAAAAATCTGAAAAAAATTTGGGTCACTTCAGACCTCATACACTCCCTATAGAAGTCTAGATACACTGATACACACCAACCAGACTCTATTGTGTTTTCTGGAGACATTGTCCACTTGACAACAATGTGTTTTATGAGGTCCAAAAAAAGCAATATTGGGTCTTTAAAGGGACAATGATGTAATATGTAAATAGCTCATCATTACCATGAATACACATCTGACAGGACACAGGATTACTGGAACATCATTTTATTAGTGTTCTTGGATCTGAACATTAATTTTAACCATAAATAAAAAAAGAAATCTATGGACAAAAATGCCCACGCTTCCCACAGAAATATAAAAATATAGAAAACAGAAAAATTAAAAACATTTAAAATGAATTTTAATAGTTTAAAGGTAAATATTAAGGGGAGAAAATATGCATTTATAATTTTTTATTTTAAATATAACCCGTCAAAAAAAACCCTAAATAAATTAAATGTAAAAATTATGAAATACAAACTACTTCTGTATTTAACAAGAACTTTTTTTTCTTTAAACAGAACATCAGTGTTAACAACAATTGGCAATCTGACCAAGATGTAAAACCACAGCTCTCTAAACAGTTATTTTAGTTCATTTTTTTCTGCCTTTTTGCAGTTAATCCTCTGTTTCTTACAAAATCTCTTATGTTTTGAACTGTTCTTCCTGCCAACACCGGATCTTCTACCAATTTGCAATGACTGCATTCATTTTTGGTGGCTAGTTTCCCTTCGTTTATGTGGTCTTTCAAATGCCTCATCACTGCAGCAACCTCAGCCTTGGACCACATGTTTTTGGGAGCTCTTCGGGAATTGTGGGATTGAGCAGCATTTTTCTCTGGAAGATATATAAAGTAGTAGTAGTTAAAACAAACAAAAAACCAAACAAAAAAAACAAAAAACATTTGCTTGTTAAAAGAATGGATGCTACCCTGTACTAACTTCTGAAATGTGTTGCTACCATCAATATCAAAACGAGCTAAAATTCTGTTTGAAAATTTATCAAATTTCTAAAATGAGACAACATTTAGTGTTCCGCTGTGAATAAAAGACTGAATAAAAAGTTGAATAAAAGTCTCTTGATGCATGCTCAATCATCCAGGTAAGTAAATCCCAAAACGTTGATTCTGTTAATCTGGACGTAGCGTTTTCAGTGGGAGAAACATTTTGTCACTCATCCAAGTGACTTTTTGCCACCACTCTGCAGTTTGCCATATGTTGCAAAGTGATGAAACAATAATAAGCTTCGAGAACCAACTGCACCCCTTACCTTCAGAGGGAGCAGCAGTCTCACTTGCTGCAGGCATTGTGAGTAGTCCTTCATCTGCTGATTACACAATTTGATTAAGTTTTAATATTTGTAACAAACATTTTATCCACAGAAACCAAGCTAGTGGTAACTTACCACAATCTACAGTGTCTTGGGGCTGCGCTGTGTTTGTGGAATCAGCTACTGCATGTACAGGCTCACTGGTGCCACACGCCGACATTGTGAGTGATGTGTCATCATCATCTGATTCACTCTCACTGTCCTTTGTTTCAGCATCACTTAATGCAATTTCATCTGAGAAATTGTGGGGGAAAAAAACCCAAAAAAACCAAACACATACAACCCCCCCAAAAACCTCACATTAACAACGAGATATGACAAAAAACAGAGCAAATACTGGAAATTATAGTACATAGTTTTACTATTTAAGGCCTGCTGCTGGGTTGTTGCCCTCCTATGGCCTACTCCACATCCAGGTAGCACCTCCATGCTCTGGACACTACACTAACAGACACAGCAAACCTTCTTGCCACAGCTCACATTGATGTGCTACGCTAGATGAGCTGCACTACCTGAGCCACTTGTGTGGGTTGTAGACTGTCTCATGCTACCACTAAAATGAAATCACCGCCAGCATTCAAAAGTGACCATAACATCAGCCAGAAAGAATAAGTGCTGAGAAGTGGTCTGTGGTCACCACCTGCAGAACCAGTCCTTTATTATGGTGAATTGACTATAATTTCCACTTGTTGTCTACTCTATTTGCAAAACAGCATGTGAAACTGGTTGTCAGTGTTACTTCCTAAGTGAACAGTTTGATATAACAGAAGTGTGACTGACTTGGAGTAACATCGCATCGTTTAAGTGTTCCCTTTATTATTTTGAGCAGTTTATGTTATGGAATGGGGAATTGAGGACAATCCCAAGTATACCATTTTTACAAGGTCCTGCACCAATGAGGTAATACTACATTTCTTTAATTAGACGTGACCACCCATTAATTAAAAAGGGAGCAGTGTTCATTTCAGCTAGTCTTAACTTGTTGAACTCCATTAATGCTTTTTACTATATAATGTACCTATTCACTAAATGTCTCACCTTTGCACTTATAGCCAAGCCACTTGAGGGAGGAAACCAGTCCCACACACTGAATGCACTTGTCCAAAGATGATATTGTTGTGCACACCAGACGATGATTGTGACACTGTTAGCAAAATATTGCAACATTTATTTGTTTTGGACAGTTGGAAAGGTGAGGTGTTTTCAATTCAGTTGCAGATATCAACTAATAAACTTCATCCATGTAAATCACATCACACCCAGGTGACTGCCAAACACACACACACACACAGCATCCATAAGGAATGATGATAGATTAAATTATTAGTTCATTAAGTGGTACACTGGATTATATTTACCCTTTCAGGCTCTGGATGTTTCAGGTCCAGATCATTGTTTGGAAAGCTGTTTGGTTGCGGCTTTAGGCAGCTCACAGTCTTCTGAATCTGGCTGGTCTCAGTCTTCGTGTGTAACAGATAGAGAATGAAGACAAAAGAACAGTAATCTGACAGTTACTAAAAATGCATCACTCAAGAGGATGAATAGACCATTTCACTATTGGCAAATAGCGTAAGGTACACATCGTGCATGAGAAACATTCATTAAAATCTGTCCTAGGTCAATGTTACCTCTTCAAAATCTTGCACTGAAGAAGAATGCATGGCTTCTGAGTCTTGCTGAGGCATTTCTTCATCAAGATCCTGCAACAAAGAAAAGATGGCACAAAGATTAGACCAAGTGCTCTTCTTGCAACTGTACTGGGCAGGCCTGTGCTTCTGTTTTTAATTTGCATGTGTGTGTGTGGGGGGGGGCCTTTCCACTCAAGAAATGTTTTCTTCTGAAAAAAATACTGGCTACAATAGTTAACAACTGATTCCTTTGCAATCATCCATCCTCTTCCACTTATCCTTATCAGGATTGTGGGGTAGCAGTTTTGGGGCCTATACCAGCTACCATAGGGCAGTACAACCTGGACAGATCACCAGTCTAACATGGAAGGACAAGCATTTGCATTCACACCAAAGGGCAGTTTTGAATCACCAGTTAACCTAACCCCATAAGCTACATCTTTGGACTGTGGGAAGAAGCCAGAGTACACAGCCAGAGAGAGCCCATGCACTAAAGCAGTAAAAAGTGCCTAAAACAACTTAAGAAGTTGTATAGTACTATCTATCTTAATGTTCAAGCCTGAGTTTCAAAAAATTTCAACATAGAAACAAAGCACATGCAGTCAGTTCTGCATGCTGTAGGTCAAACTGTCAAGACATACGAGAAGACCCCTCCTAAAACCAGAGTGATGTCACCATGAAGCAAACTTTGACGGAGTCCCCCAATAACAGTGTGGTCCTCCTAAGTCACATTTGGGTGGTTAACACACACACACACACACTCAGATGTTATCCAGACTTGCACTTTGAAACAATGAAAAGGACCTACAAGCCACGGTCCATGTAAATCACATCACACCCAGGTGACTGCCAAACACACACACACACAGCATCCATAAAGAATGATGATAGATTAAATTATTAGTTCATTAAGTGGTACACTGGATTATATTTACCCTTTCAGGCTCTGGATGTTTCAGGTCCAGATCATTGTTTGGAAAGCTGTTTGGTTGCGGCTTTAGGCAGCTCACAGTCTTCTGAATCTGGCTGGTCTCAGTCTTCGTGTGTAACAGATAGAGAATGAAGACAAAAGAACAGTAATCTGACAGTTACTAAAAATGCATCACTCAAGAGGATGAATAGACCATTTCACTATTGGCAAATAGCGTAAGGTACACATCGTGCATGAGAAACATTCATTAAAATCTGTCCTAGGTCAATGTTACCTCTTCAAAATCTTGCACTGAAGAAGAATGCATGGCTTCTGAGTCTTGCTGAGGCATTTCTTCATCAAGATCCTGCAACAAAGAAAAGATGGCACAAAGATTAGACCAAGTGCTCTTCTTGCAACTGTACTGGGCAGGCCTGTGCTTCTGTTTTTAATTTGCATGTGTGTGTGTGGGGGGGGGCCTTTCCACTCAAGAAATGTTTTCTTCTGAAAAAAATACTGGCTACAATAGTTAACAACTGATTCCTTTGCAATCATCCATCCTCTTCCACTTATCCTTATCAGGATTGTGGGGTAGCAGTTTTGGGGCCTATACCAGCTACCATAGGGCAGTACAACCTGGACAGATCACCAGTCTAACATGGAAGGACAAGCATTTGCATTCACACCAAAGGGCAGTTTTGAATCACCAGTTAACCTAACCCCATAAGCTACATCTTTGGACTGTGGGAAGAAGCCAGAGTACACAGCCAGAGAGAGCCCATGCACTAAAGCAGTAAAAAGTGCCTAAAACAACTTAAGAAGTTGTATAGTACTATCTATCTTAATGTTCAAGCCTGAGTTTCAAAAAATTTCAACATAGAAACAAAGCACATGCAGTCAGTTCTGCATGCTGTAGGTCAAACTGTCAAGACATACGAGAAGACCCCTCCTAAAACCAGAGTGATGTCACCATGAAGCAAACTTTGACGGAGTCCCCCAATAACAGTGTGGTCCTCCTAAGTCACATTTGGGTGGTTAACACACACACACACACACACACACACTCAGATGTTATCCAGACTTGCACTTTGAAACAATGAAAAGGACCCACAAGCCACGGTCCATGTAAATCACATCACACCCAGGTGACTGCCAAACACACACACACACAGCATCCATAAAGAATGATGATAGATTAAATTATTAGTTCATTAAGTGGTACACTGGATTATATTTACCCTTTCAGGCTCTGGATGTTTCAGGTCCAGATCATTGTTTGGAAAGCTGTTTGGTTGCGGCTTTAGGCAGCTCACAGTCTTCTGAATCTGGCTGGTCTCAGTCTTCGTGTGTAACAGATAGAGAATGAAGACAAAAGAACAGTAATCTGACAGTTACTAAAAATGCATCACTCAAGAGGATGAATAGACCATTTCACTATTGGCAAATAGCGTAAGGTACACATCGTGCATGAGAAACATTCATTAAAATCTGTCCTAGGTCAATGTTACCTCTTCAAAATCTTGCACTGAAGAAGAATGCATGGCTTCTGAGTCTTGCTGAGGCATTTCTTCATCAAGATCCTGCAACAAAGAAAAGATGGCACAAAGATTAGACCAAGTGCTCTTCTTGCAACTGTACTGGGCAGGCCTGTGCTTCTGTTTTTAATTTGCATGTGTGTGTGTGGGGGGGCCTTTCCACTCAAGAAATGTTTTCTTCTGAAAAAAATACTGGCTACAATAGTTAACAACTGATTCCTTTGCAATCATCCATCCTCTTCCACTTATCCTTATCAGGATTGTGGGGTAGCAGTTTTGGGGCCTATACCAGCTACCATAGGGCAGTACAACCTGGACAGATCACCAGTCTAACATGGAAGGACAAGCATTTGCATTCACACCAAAGGGCAGTTTTGAATCACCAGTTAACCTAACCCCATAAGCTACATCTTTGGACTGTGGGAAGAAGCCAGAGTACACAGCCAGAGAGAGCCCATGCACTAAAGCAGTAAAAAGTGCCTAAAACAACTTAAGAAGTTGTATAGTACTATCTATCTTAATGTTCAAGCCTGAGTTTCAAAAAATTTCAACATAGAAACAAAGCACATGCAGTCAGTTCTGCATGCTGTAGGTCAAACTGTCAAGACATACGAGAAGACCCCTCCTAAAACCAGAGTGATGTCACCATGAAGCAAACTTTGACGGAGTCCCCCAATAACAGTGTGGTCCTCCTAAGTCACATTTGGGTGGTTAACACACACACTCAGATGTTATCCAGACTTGCACTTTGAAACAATGAAAAGGACCTACAAGCCACGGTCCATGTAAATCACATCACACCCAGGTGACTGCCAAACACACACACACACAGCATCCATAAAGAATGATGATAGATTAAATTATTAGTTCATTAAGTGGTACACTGGATTATATTTACCCTTTCAGGCTCTGGATGTTTCAGGTCCAGATCATTGTTTGGAAAGCTGTTTGGTTGTGGCTTTAGGCAGCTCACAGTCTTCTGAATCTGGCTGGTCTCAGTCTTCGTGTGTAACAGATAGAGAATGAAGACAAAAGAACAGTAATCTGACAGTTACTAAAAATGCATCACTCAAGAGGATGAATAGACCATTTCACTATTGGCAAATAGCGTAAGGTACACATCGTGCATGAGAAACATTCATTAAAATCTGTCCTAGGTCAATGTTACCTCTTCAAAATCTTGCACTGAAGAAGAATGCATGGCTTCTGAGTCTTGCTGAGGCATTTCTTCATCAAGATCCTGCAACAAAGAAAAGATGGCACAAAGATTAGACCAAGTGCTCTTCTTGCAACTGTACTGGGCAGGCCTGTGCTTCTGTTTTTAATTTGCATGTGTGTGTGTGGGGGGGGGCCTTTCCACTCAAGAAATGTTTTCTTCTGAAAAAAATACTGGCTACAATAGTTAACAACTGATTCCTTTGCAATCATCCATCCTCTTCCACTTATCCTTATCAGGATTGTGGGGTAGCAGTTTTGGGGCCTATACCAGCTACCATAGGGCAGTACAACCTGGACAGATCACCAGTCTAACATGGAAGGACAAGCATTTGCATTCACACCAAAGGGCAGTTTTGAATCACCAGTTAACCTAACCCCATAAGCTACATCTTTGGACTGTGGGAAGAAGCCAGAGTACACAGCCAGAGAGAGCCCATGCACTAAAGCAGTAAAAAGTGCCTAAAACAACTTAAGAAGTTGTATAGTACTATCTATCTTAATGTTCAAGCCTGAGTTTCAAAAAATTTCAACATAGAAACAAAGCACATGCAGTCAGTTCTGCATGCTGTAGGTCAAACTGTCAAGACATACGAGAAGACCCCTCCTAAAACCAGAGTGATGTCACCATGAAGCAAACTTTGACGGAGTCCCCCAATAACAGTGTGGTCCTCCTAAGTCACATTTGGGTGGTTAACACACACACACACACACTCAGATGTTATCCAGACTTGCACTTTGAAACAATGAAAAGGACCTACAAGCCACGGTCCATGTAAATCACATCACACCCAGGTGACTGCCAAACACACACACACACAGCATCCATAAAGAATGATGATAGATTAAATTATTAGTTCATTAAGTGGTACACTGGATTATATTTACCCTTTCAGGCTCTGGATGTTTCAGGTCCAGATCATTGTTTGGAAAGCTGTTTGGTTGCGGCTTTAGGCAGCTCACAGTCTTCTGAATCTGGCTGGTCTCAGTCTTCGTGTGTAACAGATAGAGAATGAAGACAAAAGAACAGTAATCTGACAGTTACTAAAAATGCATCACTCAAGAGGATGAATAGACCATTTCACTATTGGCAAATAGCGTAAGGTACACATCGTGCATGAGAAACATTCATTAAAATCTGTCCTAGGTCAATGTTACCTCTTCAAAATCTTGCACTGAAGAAGAATGCATGGCTTCTGAGTCTTGCTGAGGCATTTCTTCATCAAGATCCTGCAACAAAGAAAAGATGGCACAAAGATTAGACCAAGTGCTCTTCTTGCAACTGTACTGGGCAGGCCTGTGCTTCTGTTTTTAATTTGCATGTGTGTGTGTGTGGGGGGGCCTTTCCACTCAAGAAATGTTTTCTTCTGAAAAAAATACTGGCTACAATAGTTAACAACTGATTCCTTTGCAATCATCCATCCTCTTCCACTTATCCTTATCAGGATTGTGGGGTAGCAGTTTTGGGGCCTATACCAGCTACCATAGGGCAGTACAACCTGGACAGATCACCAGTCTAACATGGAAGGACAAGCATTTGCATTCACACCAAAGGGCAGTTTTGAATCACCAGTTAACCTAACCCCATAAGCTACATCTTTGGACTGTGGGAAGAAGCCAGAGTACACAGCCAGAGAGAGCCCATGCACTAAAGCAGTAAAAAGTGCCTAAAACAACTTAAGAAGTTGTATAGTACTATCTATCTTAATGTTCAAGCCTGAGTTTCAAAAAATTTCAACATAGAAACAAAGCACATGCAGTCAGTTCTGCATGCTGTAGGTCAAACTGTCAAGACATACGAGAAGACCCCTCCTAAAACCAGAGTGATGTCACCATGAAGCAAACTTTGACGGAGTCCCCCAATAACAGTGTGGTCCTCCTAAGTCACATTTGGGTGGTTAACACACACACACACACACTCAGATGTTATCCAGACTTGCACTTTGAAACAATGAAAAGGACCTACAAGCCACGGTCCATGTAAATCACATCACACCCAGGTGACTGCCAAACACACACACACACAGCATCCATAAAGAATGATGATAGATTAAATTATTAGTTCATTAAGTGGTACACTGGATTATATTTACCCTTTCAGGCTCTGGATGTTTCAGGTCCAGATCATTGTTTGGAAAGCTGTTTGGTTGCGGCTTTAGGCAGCTCACAGTCTTCTGAATCTGGCTGGTCTCAGTCTTCGTGTGTAACAGATAGAGAATGAAGACAAAAGAACAGTAATCTGACAGTTACTAAAAATGCATCACTCAAGAGGATGAATAGACCATTTCACTATTGGCAAATAGCGTAAGGTACACATCGTGCATGAGAAACATTCATTAAAATCTGTCCTAGGTCAATGTTACCTCTTCAAAATCTTGCACTGAAGAAGAATGCATGGCTTCTGAGTCTTGCTGAGGCATTTCTTCATCAAGATCCTGCAACAAAGAAAAGATGGCACAAAGATTAGACCAAGTGCTCTTCTTGCAACTGTACTGGGCAGGCCTGTGCTTCTGTTTTTAATTTGCATGTGTGTGTGTGTGGGGGGGCCTTTCCACTCAAGAAATGTTTTCTTCTGAAAAAAATACTGGCTACAATAGTTAACAACTGATTCCTTTGCAATCATCCATCCTCTTCCACTTATCCTTATCAGGATTGTGGGGTAGCAGTTTTGGGGCCTATACCAGCTACCATAGGGCAGTACAACCTGGACAGATCACCAGTCTAACATGGAAGGACAAGCATTTGCATTCACACCAAAGGGCAGTTTTGAATCACCAGTTAACCTAACCCCATAAGCTACATCTTTGGACTGTGGGAAGAAGCCAGAGTACACAGCCAGAGAGAGCCCATGCACTAAAGCAGTAAAAAGTGCCTAAAACAACTTAAGAAGTTGTATAGTACTATCTATCTTAATGTTCAAGCCTGAGTTTCAAAAAATTTCAACATAGAAACAAAGCACATGCAGTCAGTTCTGCATGCTGTAGGTCAAACTGTCAAGACATACGAGAAGACCCCTCCTAAAACCAGAGTGATGTCACCATGAAGCAAACTTTGACGGAGTCCCCCAATAACAGTGTGGTCCTCCTAAGTCACATTTGGGTGGTTAACACACACACACACACACTCAGATGTTATCCAGACTTGCACTTTGAAACAATGAAAAGGACCTACAAGCCACGGTCCATGTAAATCACATCACACCCAGGTGACTGCCAAACACACACACACACAGCATCCATAAAGAATGATGATAGATTAAATTATTAGTTCATTAAGTGGTACACTGGATTATATTTACCCTTTCAGGCTCTGGATGTTTCAGGTCCAGATCATTGTTTGGAAAGCTGTTTGGTTGCGGCTTTAGGCAGCTCACAGTCTTCTGAATCTGGCTGGTCTCAGTCTTCGTGTGTAACAGATAGAGAATGAAGACAAAAGAACAGTAATCTGACAGTTACTAAAAATGCATCACTCAAGAGGATGAATAGACCATTTCACTATTGGCAAATAGCGTAAGGTACACATCGTGCATGAGAAACATTCATTAAAATCTGTCCTAGGTCAATGTTACCTCTTCAAAATCTTGCACTGAAGAAGAATGCATGGCTTCTGAGTCTTGCTGAGGCATTTCTTCATCAAGATCCTGCAACAAAGAAAAGATGGCACAAAGATTAGACCAAGTGCTCTTCTTGCAACTGTACTGGGCAGGCCTGTGCTTCTGTTTTTAATTTGCATGTGTGTGTGTGGGGGGGGGCCTTTCCACTCAAGAAATGTTTTCTTCTGAAAAAAATACTGGCTACAATAGTTAACAACTGATTCCTTTGCAATCATCCATCCTCTTCCACTTATCCTTATCAGGATTGTGGGGTAGCAGTTTTGGGGCCTATACCAGCTACCATAGGGCAGTACAACCTGGACAGATCACCAGTCTAACATGGAAGGACAAGCATTTGCATTCACACCAAAGGGCAGTTTTGAATCACCAGTTAACCTAACCCCATAAGCTACATCTTTGGACTGTGGGAAGAAGCCAGAGTACACAGCCAGAGAGAGCCCATGCACTAAAGCAGTAAAAAGTGCCTAAAACAACTTAAGAAGTTGTATAGTACTATCTATCTTAATGTTCAAGCCTGAGTTTCAAAAAATTTCAACATAGAAACAAAGCACATGCAGTCAGTTCTGCATGCTGTAGGTCAAACTGTCAAGACATACGAGAAGACCCCTCCTAAAACCAGAGTGATGTCACCATGAAGCAAACTTTGACGGAGTCCCCCAATAACAGTGTGGTCCTCCTAAGTCACATTTGGGTGGTTAACACACACACACACACACTCAGATGTTATCCAGACTTGCACTTTGAAACAATGAAAAGGACCTACAAGCCACGGTCCATGTAAATCACATCACACCCAGGTGACTGCCAAACACACACACACACAGCATCCATAAAGAATGATGATAGATTAAATTATTAGTTCATTAAGTGGTACACTGGATTATATTTACCCTTTCAGGCTCTGGATGTTTCAGGTCCAGATCATTGTTTGGAAAGCTGTTTGGTTGCGGCTTTAGGCAGCTCACAGTCTTCTGAATCTGGCTGGTCTCAGTCTTCGTGTGTAACAGATAGAGAATGAAGACAAAAGAACAGTAATCTGACAGTTACTAAAAATGCATCACTCAAGAGGATGAATAGACCATTTCACTATTGGCAAATAGCGTAAGGTACACATCGTGCATGAGAAACATTCATTAAAATCAGATCATTGTTTGGAAAGCTGTTTGGTTGCGGCTTTAGGCAGCTCACAGTCTTCTGAATCTGGCTGGTCTCCGTCTTCGTGTGTAACAGATAGAAAATGAATATACAGTGCATTTTTGAAGAGGCTTTTGAAACATTAAATAAACTGTATGAGAAAGATAAGTTTCAAGCTATTGTCTTTAAAATATTCACTGTCATGTATAGAGAATTTAAGGCCCTATGATTAAGAGACAAATAGTCAGTGTGATTTCTTTATTTTTTAAGCCATTGCTAAAGGAGTAAAACAATCACCTGTAGCAGCAACGAACTGTCACTAGGGCCCATTTATCTTCGAGGGACAAAATTTAAAATGAATCTAACTAAAGAGGCTACACAGCAAAATCTCCAGTGTTAAATTAACACTAGAGAGTGTCTATATGGGTCCACACAACACTGTTGAGTGTTGAATTAACACTTTTGACAGTGTTATATGTTTAAAAGTAACCTAGTCAGTTTTGAAGATTAACAAAGACTAACACTGAGCAGTGCTGATTTTCTAACACTGGAATATTTCTAACATTTTGAGTTATTTTCCAGTGTTAGAAAATCAGCACTGCTCAGTGTTAGCCATTGTTAATCTTCAAAACTGACTAGGTTACTTTTAAACATATAACACTGTCAAAAGTGTTAATTTAACACTCAACAGTGTTGTATTTAACACTCAGAGGTGTGGACCCTTATAGACACTCTCCAGTGTTAATTTAACACTGGAGATTTTGCTGTGTAGAATCACATTAAACATCAATCACTGTTAAAATTTAGAAACCGAAAGCCATTTTTTATTTCTGCATACCTGCTGATATTTTTTTAGTGCTTTTAGAGGGCTTTGATGTGGCAGCCATCACAATTGCCTGTTTTCCATTAGTACCTACCCCTGTTTTTCCAGTAGGTTATAGTACCATGTAGTTTTTCAGTAACTACTGCACCAAGGTTCCAAGTGATCCAAAGTGATCAGAAAATTTGACATAGACTGAATGCCACCAGGTGGCTGGTCAATGGTGTCACTCGATAAGTTATGAGTGCGCCTCCTTCGTGAAAATCCAAGCCATCATTTTTGAAACTCTGAAATGTTTGAAATAGCGACCAAAATTAACAGCGTGATCCCTGAATTGAACACTAAAGTATAGACTGAGCAGCAGGCATTTTGTCACCTTGACGTCCATGCTTGCTGTGGCATTTATATCACTGGATGCTCGGCTGCATTGCTATAGTTACCCCAGGCACAGTAGGTGATACTCAATTTCAGTGAAAAACTAGATGCCCTAAGTCACGTTAAGCCAATTTGAGTAGGTACAAATGTAAAAATGGCTTAGGGTATGCAATTTATCAGTTCCAAAAAGTACAATTGTAGAAATACCTTGCATCTCCAGAGCCAATCCGAGTCACCATAATTATAGTCTATTTCTTCACCTGGACTTATGTCTCTGCTTGCAAATAAGCATAGATGGGGCTTTCCATTGATATTTAATATTTTCATCTTAGCACTTGTCAACGACAACCACATCAGTCCAAGTCTGCCTAATGACCCATCTTCTTGAGATGCATCCACACTGTGGGGTTAGGCAAAAAAGTATTAGCTTAACTAGTTAGGAAGCTTTTTTTCATAAATCAAAAGCAATGTGTAATTTAATCTTAATCAAACTACACTGATATAATACGCACCACCAGAGTTTTCCATCAAACTTGAATTCAAACATGAACACCTTCAGGCTGTCATGATAAACTCTGTGTCTCCGCTCACATTCTTCTTTTGTTATGAGTTTACCTCTGTATTCCAAAAGAAAGTCTCCTTTTTGGAATGGAACAGTCGTGAAAATGCCCCGACCTGAATTGCAGAGGCATACCAAGTGAGTGACAAAAGACAGTGACAAACTCCAAATCTAATCCAAACTAAAGACCAACTTACCTTTGAAGGCATTTATGTAGTGGATATCAAGTCCCAGTTTGTCCCTTCCAGCAGAAACATGACAGACTGCATCCTCCCGTGGAGGAATGAGTCTCCTTCGCATGTTCTCCTGTACGATTGGCTGTATTACCAAAGCATATAAAGTATTACGATTATCGTCATCATTGTCATCATCATCAGTAGTAGCAGAACTAGCAGTAGTGTAGTTTACAGCATAAACACAGCTGACTTATTCATAGTGCTAATTTATGCCTTCTTTTAAAATGTTAAAGGCCTAGTACTCAAAATGGCGACATGTGACATTTCTGTAATGGCGACTGCAGAGAGTGATACAAGTACTGAGAAAGCTTAGGCATCAAAACTGTAAGAAGTTTTTTCTTCAGGCATATAAATAAATACACGACTAAATACACTTATACCCTTGCTTTTATTTTAGGGCTGTCAGCAGAATGGACAGACATTGGACAAACTGCCCGAAATTAGCTAACAGCGACATCAGGGATTTTGACTCAGACTGCGCTGGTTTAATTGTTAATCGCGTTAGTCGCGATGTCGGCATTAACACGTTTAAGCCACAATAATGCTTTAACACCGAGTAAATCCTAACACGGGTTAGCCCGCTTTATCGCGTTGACGCGGTTAGTCGTCAGCCCTATTTTATTTACTCAATGACAAACGCTGGGGCCGTTTTACTTCTTCAAAGACTCACTAACAGTCCATAAAGCATAAATTAAACCAGTTTAATATAGGCCTGTGCACCTATAATTTCATATAGTATTAAAGTCATGGTGCATTTTACATTAAAAAAGGCTTACCTTTGTGTTTTTAATCCGTCTTCGTATTGCCGTCGACATACACTTGTTAAAGGGCACGCGCGCGAAAGTTGTGGCGCCGTTTCCTGTAGGTACCGCCTATATATATAGCCTACCAATCACAATGACTTCCGGCCGTGTGTATTGAAAATGTGTATTAAATTGCAGTACCTACACACATCCACTCTAACTCGAAACGTCGCTGTGCAATACACTGGAATACACAAAAATCAGGTGAGGGGTATAGGTGGACTTTTAAGAAAATCAGAAAATCTTTTAATTATAGTTTAATAAATGAATTTACACTACAGTTTAAGCAAATACAGGTCAAAAGATAAATAATGACCTCATAAGAAGTAGAAAAAATTATTATTTAGACACTTAAAAATGCATTTACAAGTCATGTTTTAGGGGGACACATGAATACACAGCAAAAAGTCGAAATGTCCCCGGAGCCCAGGTACAGCGCAGGTCAAATGTCAATCCATACCACATAGACGCACTCACACACACACACACACACACACACACACACACACACACACACACACACTTATCAAATCAAACAAATATTATGTCAGTCAGTTTTACTTTCATTTCTGAAGACATTTAAAAAGGCCTGCCACTTGGTGAGTATCGGTCGGACCTGAATCAGAGGTTCTGTTGATGAGTTTGGTCATCAAAGGTTAATGGTTGGTTGACCTTGGATGACCTACAAGCATGGCACACCTAGAAACTTTTATCAATATCTTTTAAATGATAGTGGCACAAACAACAATTTTTGCAGCACAAACCAGCACAAATGTTTGTGGGGGGGTCAACTTCACTCTGATGTGAGAGGGGATGGGGTGGAGCAGAGCAGTAGCACCAGTGATGACAGCAAGTAGATGAGAACTCGTCAGTCTGCAACCAAAGTTTTCTAACAAGTGGTAACTTGTGTAAAACCACAGTAGGACAGAGGCTGGCAGACCCCAAGCGTATCGAAGACCGATGGCAAGGAAGCTTATTCTGGTTAAAGCACTAGCAGCCCTGCTGCTCGGTTACAGCTGAACAAACACAAGAGGGCACGATTGAAATCTCCTTTCATTTAGCAGGCATAGGTGGAGTAACACATTAGAAGCAGTGAAAAACTTCCTTGGTGGAGAACAGTGAACTAGATTAGTTTGAGATATTTTCCTTGATAACATCAAACTGATTTTCTGACTGATGAGTTTGTGTAAAGCTATGTCATGAAATGTTGAATTCTGCCTTCTTAAAGCTAAAGAATCCTTCAAAAAAAGAAATTCTGCATCTGCATGTACTTAAAACGTTAATCACCCTATTAGTTTGCACTGATTAAAAAAGGAAGAAAAGGTAATCCTGCTAACACAGACAAACACACAAGCCAAACCAGTCACACAACATCCTAGGCAGAGGCAATAAAATGAAAAAAAAAAAAGCGTTGTAAAAGTAAAAAGAACTAAAAGTAAATCATCTGTCAGCACTGGAGGATTATCACAGACTGACATTATGCAACTTACTTTTTACTTCTAACAGGTTCTTGCCATGTTTGGAACATCTGTGAAATTATCCATTAACATGATTTAGATTTTGTTAAAAGTGACTTATCCTGACAAGGTTTGTACAAACACTCCAGCATTCTGCAGCTGCACAATGCAGAGCAGGTGGCATGGAAACACAAGTTATAGGAGGCTGGAGACAGTGATTTTAGTTTCACTCCTGGCATCTTTATTATTGCTCTCCCCCACACTCCCCAAAAATCAGATAATACTATGCACGCTTTAAGCCTTTCCTAGCATCTTCGCCTGTCATCTCTCCCACGCAGCCTTCCCAGCACTGTGAGAGGACAGGATATGACCGCGCATGAGTTACACAAGATTAATCTGCCACTTGATGGGAAATGTGTTCTCGAGGTCTCGCATGGGAGTTAGGATTTAAAAGCCGGAGTGAGATTACATTTCTGTTCTTCTCTTTTTCCATTGCTGACAAAAGGAGCCCACTTTATTTACTTTACCAACCTTTTACTGCCACTCCTCCCCACCACCACCACTGTCTCAACCAGCATCTCTGCTAAGCCATGAGCTGGGGAACCATTTACACCCCCCCTCACCACCACCACCACCACCCCATGGTCACTCTTTTTGTTCCTTTAAACAATCTTCACAACTCAACTTGACACATGAATAAGGTAGTTTTTTATTTTATTTATTTTATTTTTTACAAAACACACACTGTGTGGAACTTTTCCTTCAAGGGTTTACTTAGTCAAGATTAAATGAAAAGAAGGAGTAGTGAAGCAGCGTGGAGCCTACAAGACTTATTTTCTTCAACAGCCTCACATTAAAAATTGATCTGATGTGCAAGGTTGCAGATTGTCCTGTTTCTGGCATGTGACACACACTTTTACTTTTAACCTCACAGAGTAAAGACCAGCCTCAAAGCCAGTCCTCTTGAAAGAAAGCACATTATTTCCTTGTTTTTTTAATAAAAGACATGTGAGGTCATCAGACTTGTTCCACATTTCAGCACTACTCCAACACTCATCCATAAATGCCAGAAAAAATGCATTTGACATGTTTGATTTGCCCAGAGGCATGACTGACTGTAAGCGGTTATTAATCAGATTCACCAGTGAAGCCCAATCCTGGTTTGCCAAAAGTGTCCAAAGATGCTGAAGTTGCATTTTTTGCTTTCAGCCATTCAGGTTTATTAAGAGCCTTCAGAGGATCCACAGACATGCCTCCAAAGCTGGAGAGTAGCACAAATTTACAAACATGGCCCAAAAGCAGTACTCCATTAATATTCCATGACTACCAGTGGTCAGTCAAGACCTAATAGTGAAACACAAGCTACAAAAGCTGACACTCAGAGGCACAGTTTTCACTGTTAAATCAGGTTTTACAGAGCAAATTTTTCAGGATCACAAGTTCTAAGCTGCACTGCAGAGATAATATTTATTTATATAGCCACAAATCACAACAGTCGTCACCTCCAGGGACTTTATTTTGTAAGTTAAAGTCCCTACAATAACACAAAGAAAACCCCAACAATCAGACAACCCCCTTTGAGCAAGTACTTGGCAATAACGGGAAGAAAAAACTCTCTTTTGACAGGAAGAAATATCCCGCAGTGCTAGGCTCAGGAAGGGGCAGTCGTCTGCTGTGACCAGCTTGCAGTGAGGGAAGAAAGAAAAATTAAAGCTTAGATAGAAATACTGCAAAGTCATTCAGTGTTACATAGCATGAATTCCCTGATTTTATGCATTTTATAGCTTAACTGTGGAAGTAGCAGTCTGCTGTCCACTCACATGTTTCTTAATTATTTGACATTTTTTTCTAGAGGCAGCGGCCATTGAGAAAGCCCTGGAGATCTATGCTCTCACGTGGATATTACCGTATTTTTCAGACCATAAGGCACACCGGATTATAAGCCGCATTAGGCAAAACAAAACAGTCAGATAAGTCAAATTTTACTCATCTCATTCTTCTTGCTTCCTCCACTTCCGTACCATTGATTCATTAATGTTGAATTCTCTTGCAGCTGCTCTATTCCCATGTTGTTGCAGTATATTAATGACTAACCTCATATTGTGGATGGATTATCTCAGTTGTTCTCTCGACTGAAGTTTGGTCCATTTACAGCATCCTGCCATGCAATTGCCTTTGTCCCTAACCATCAGGAACCCTCACGTTAACTGTTATCCAGTGGAAAAAAGTTAGCGTTCATCCTCCAGCTTAACTTTGTTTATATTATGCTAACATAGCTGTGTCGCTAGCGATCACATAGCACATCATTATATACCAGCTAGTCCAACTTCAGTAACCCTACAAACATGCTGCTGTTTAGTTTTCTGTCTTCATTTATGTTGGAAGTGAGTGTTAATTTTTTCAGAAATCTCTCAGTCAGAATATGCTATATCATGTTTAGTTGGAAACTAGCGAGCTAACTTCCTGCTAACTTCTAACTCCGTTAAATGTAATAAATTCTGTTTTCATGGGTGCCTGGATGTTAAACTTAATTGTTTCACCTTGTAAAGCAGTAACGCTGATCATTTTATTAAAGATGAAAGAATTTAGACAGTTTTTAATTCTCAGCGATGCCGCAGTGTTCGTTTGACTTTGGGACCTGAGGCGGATGGAGTTTTGGTCCCAGATTACTCCGCGAGGCTCCTGACTACGGTAGCTGTAATGCTCCGAAAATCCATCAAGCAGTGCGGATTATAAGGTGCATTGACAACTTTTGAGAAAATTAAAGGTTTTTAAGTGTGCCTTATAGTGCGGAAAATACTGTAATCACATTACATGCATACTATGCCTGACACCAGCTGAAATTAATCTGGGCTCACCCTTTGAAGTATGCATGCAATGATCATAACAGTGGTCCAATGAACTGGACAAGAGAACAGTTGCACCCAGATAGCCTGTGAGTATGGCCTGTAGAACATAGCAATAAGTGTCATGGTAACAAATTAAAATACATTCAGTTATGTTATTAACTGCTGAATGAAGACGAATACTATCCATCTGGAAAGAATTTGCAGTGCTTCACTTGTTCCACATTTTGCCTTGTTACAGTCTGATTCAAAAATTTATTACATTCATTTTTCACCCTACAATTCTACATAAAAGACCCCATAGTGACAAAGTGAAAAGGTTTGTTTGAAAAAAATGTATTAAAATAAATAAAAAAGTAAGACAACATGTACATAAGTTTTCAGCCTTTGCCATGAAACTCAAAACTGCGCCCCGGGTCACACTGTTTCCACTGGTGTTTCTACAACTGGATTAGATTTCACTTAGGGTCAATTCAGTTGACTGGATGTGATTTGGAAGGGCACAAACCTGTCTATGTGGGATCCCATAGTTGACAATGAATGCTGAGGCACAAACAAAGCCATGAAGTCAGAGGAATTGTCTGTAGACCTCTGAGACATGATTGTATCAAGGCACAGATTTGGGGAAGGGTACGGAAACATTTCTGAAGGTCCCAGTGAGCACAATCTGACTGATCAGTGTAGAAGGGCCTTATTTGGGGAGGTGACCAAGAACCTAATGGTCACAATGACAGAGCTTCAGCATCTCTCTCTGGAGCAAGGCGATCCTTCCAGAGGACAACCATTTCTGTAGCAATCCACCAATCAGGCTGGTATGGTAGAGTGGTCAGAAAGAAGCCGCTTTCTAGTGACACATGACACTCTGCCTGGAGTTTGCCAAAAGGCACCTGAAGGGGTCTCACATAATGAGAAACAAAATTCTCTGGTCTGATGAAACAAAGATTGAACTGTTTAGCGTGAATATCTGGGGTACACCAGGCACCACTTATCACCTTGCCAATACATCCCTACAGTGGAAGCATGGTGGTAGCAGCATTGTGCTGTGGGGATGTTTTTCAGTGGCAAGAACTGGGAGACAAGTTAGGGTCAAAGGAAAGATACAGCAATGTACAGAGACATCCTTGGTGCTAATCTTCTCTGGTCCAAGTTGTTGTGGACCTTAGACTGGTGCACAGGTTCATGACCTTCTGCACACTGTGAATGTCTGAGAGCTCAGACTTAAACCCAGTTAAATATCTCTCATCTGTAAATAGTTGTACACAAATCCAGCCTGAAGCAGCTTTACAGGCTCTACAAAGAAGAATATGAGAAGCTACCCAAAATAGGTGTGCCATGCTTGTAGCGTCACAGAACTAAAATGGTTTTGGGAGCAACAAAGAAAAGTATTGTGCTGTAACATCTTTTTGTGTCTTTCACGCACAGGGGACCTCTGGCCTATTCAGGCTTGACTAAATTTGTTCTTAGGAGCCTGTGGCAATAACATGTGTAAATGTTACATACTATACCTTTAAAGAAGCATTCTAGTTTCATGGCAAAAAAAAAATTGCACTTTACAGGTAGCACATACATGCACACAAATACATGTACAATATTATTAGGAACATAGAGCTTCTAATAATAGCAAAAACTGAGGAATGGATGTCAGAAAGTGAGTGCCATGCATTACCTTACAGGTGGAACATTGCGGCAGCGCCCCACCAAAATTTTCTGTTAAAGCCTGTAAGTCCCTTCACATGCAGAAGATGGAAGACATCCATAAGAACATGGCTAGGTGGACTGAGCAGCTGTTAGTTGGATGACTGTAAGAGTTTAGAAACATTGTGGTGTAAAGGGCTCCACATCCTGACCTAATCAGTTACCCACAATCCAAACAGCATGTCAGACGCACAGGTTTAGCAGGCGGTAGGGTTTAGACAGATCCACTCTGCAACTGGTGCGAAGGACATGCTGCTTTTTACCCAATTCAAACACACAACTGCTCAGTGTCAGATCAGGCCCCAATGTATGTCAAAATACAAAGTGTTACACTCATACATAATGGCCTACACTCTGATGTTTTTGACAGCACACTCTGGAGCAGTAACATTTTATCAGAAACAGAGGTTTTTTTAAGAGGTCTTTTAATTTGAAATCCATAACCCTCTTAATATTTAGGATAAGATTAACTTTATTCCCAGAGTTGGGAAATTCAGATTGTTATAGCAGCAGAATGGACAGGGCAGGAATAAATAGATGGAGCATAACTTAACAACACACACACACACACCCATTGGAAATGTGCACCCATGCAATCCTCCGAAATCCCAACACGCACATTGCATAATGTGAATAGAGTAACATCCAGGGGTCACAACTTTACTCCTCCAAGGTAAAATTTCAAAGCCAGCAAACCTGAACATGACATCCTAAATCATTGCATTTTTTTTTTTAGTTTAAGCAGTCGTGCCAGCATAAAACTGCAAATCAAACTACATGTCTTGTTCAGATTGGGCTGAAATGAGCGTCAAACAAAATTTGGGAACTACTGCCAATAAGAGCTAGCTGGTGATACCATATAGTAACATCAGAAACTTTGCCACATTAGAGTTCTTTAGCAATAGGTGAAGCACAAAATAAAGATCAAAGATTAAAAATAGAGTGAAAGGTACAGACAGTGGCTGCACCAGACACTTTTCATTTTTTTTAAACACTTGGTATGTTGGAACTTGTTTTTTGGGCCAACAACATCACAAAGACGAGTAGCCCCCAGACTAGTTTTACTATATATTTTTTACACTGCCCCCACCTGACAACAGACACTCCCTGCAGGTAGATGGGTCGTCTGTAGCTGCCCATGGACTGCCAACACACTGCCACAGAACCTTAATTTTCTCTTTACTTGTCATTAGCTCCCAATTATTACATGTTAAAAGGTCGTCCCAAATTGCAAAAAGCATACTGATGTTGAGATGCCTGTTTCCACACTTGTATTTAAAGCCTTTTTAGGGTGAGTCAAAGTCAAGTCACAATTCTTCACTGACAGTTTTAGTGTTTTCTCTGGATTAAAACTTGAGTCACTGCAATGCTTTTGTGCAAGTCTCAAGACTTTACCTCTGTGAGATCTTACATGGTGAAGTCTATTCATCTTATGGTCAACGTCAAGTCTTTGTCTGTTTGTCCTCATTAACTCTTTTAATTTAAATTGTTATCAAGGAGCATTGCAACAAGGAATGAGCTTAAGATTGACACATCTCTGTGTAACATCCACCAGGTGATTTGTGATCCAGCTTATGTTCTTTAAACATTCACTCCTTTTAATAGTATTCAACTGTTTGAAACACCAAATGGTGCTTTACCTTTAATGCCAAAATGAATAACACTTTACATGAAATGTAACGTGTTAAAGTTTCATAAAATTTGAAGTTCTTAAAGGTTGAAGAAGAAGCGTCTGCAAACATTGTTGCTTTTTGAAACAGCATGCATAGGCTGAACACATACTGGCGACTTTGTTAGATAAACCTTGCTAGTTAGTACGAGGTTGGACCAACTTTTGCCTTCATCATTACACCACCACCAGCGTGAACAGTCGATATATGGCAAGATGGATCCATGCTTTCATGTTCCTTGCAACATATTCTGACACTACCATCTAAATGTCACAGCAGAATTCAGACTAATCAGTGCATACAGAAATTTTCTAATCTTTTATCTTCCTATTTTGGTAATCTCGTGCAAATTGTAGCCTCTTTTTTGTTCTTACCTAACAGGAACAGCATCCAATGTGGTCTTCTGCTGCTGTAACCCATGTACAACAAGATGTGTCCAGAGATGCTCTTCTTAATAAATTAGCTGTAACGAGTGGTTATTTGAGTTATTGTTGCCTTTCCATCAGTTCAAGAGTGTCTGGCCAGTCTCATCTGAAATCAATTTGACATTTTCACCCTGTCACTGTGTCAAGACTAAGAGCATTTAAATCAAGCCTTTGATTTAAATGCTGGTCAGAGAAGTTCAACAGGTTAACTGTGAAGATTAAGGGCTGACACATTAATAAAGCTGTTTAGGAATGAGGGAATGAGGCAGCAGACAAGTAGGTAAGTCAACAGATTTAGTTTGTTTCCACTGCAATATCTCAAAGTCACAAAGCACAGAGGGAAGTGAGGTGAGTTCTAAAAAAATCAACACATAACCCCAAAAATCCACAAGGCAAAACAGCACAAAGAAGCCAAACCACGGGTAGTGGTGTCTGATCGGACTGCTGTCGAACAAGGGAATTCTTCAGCTTTAAACCCTGGTGACCTATCCAGGGTGTACCCTAAGACAGCCCCCCCTGTCTTAGGGTACACCCTAAGGCAGATGGAAACAACTGATTGTACCCAGTTGAATAATTGCTGACAGGTGTGAACCAGGGGGGCAGGGAGTCCCCACCCTCCAGGAGGGTGTGTGAGTAGTGTCAATTTTCTCTCTCTCTCTCCCTCTCTCTCTCCCTCTCCCTCTCTCTCTCTCTCTCTCTCTCTCTCTCTCTGAAATACTGTACATTTCACGTTGAAAAATGTTAATAAGGTTTGATCAAATTTCCCACACAACCTCAGGCAGAATAAAACCATGCTCAGAGAGGGGCAGCCATCTGCTGAAAGAGCAGAAAGTAGAGAGAGACAGGATAAAAGGTAAACAATAGGAGAGACAGCCAGAATTTAATAATTGTTAATGATTAAGTACATCAGTGTTGTACAAGCACACAGAGAGTGAAAAGAGCGAATGAGCGAAGAAGAAACAGTACATAATCAAAAGTACCCAAGCAGCCTAGGTCAATAGCAGCATAACTAAGGGTTCAGGGTCACCTACAAGCCTTCACTGTAAGCTTCATAAAAGCCTAATCTTAAAAGTAGAGTCCTGAATCCAAATTGGGAGCAGGTTCCATAAAAGAGGGACCAGAAAGCTGAAGGTTCTGCCTCCCATTTTACTTTAATATCCTAGGAGCCACAAGTATGCCAGCAGTCTGAGAACGAAGTGTAATAGTAGTGATGCTCAATAGTGTAGTGGTTAACACATTTACTTAGCAAGTGAAAAGTTGGTGGGTCATTCTAGCCATGAACATAAATCCCTCTTGTGGTCGTCTCAGAAAGAACAAAACTCTGCCAAATCAAACATTTGGAGCAACCTGTTTAGAAAAGAGAGGAAAGTAGCTTTTTCATCTACATAGCAATTACATGTATGCACCATTTTCAAATAATACCTGCTAATGGAAGCATGTATAATTTAAAATACTCTAATCTCTGTAATAAAAAATTGTGGTCAGCAGCATTGAACATGGCACTGAGGTAAAGCAGGACAAGCACAGAGATGAGTCCACTGTCAGATGCTATAAGAAAATTATTTGTAACCTTCACCATAGGTCATGCATCATAGCTGTTTCTGTGCTATGATGCATTCTTAACCCTGACTGAAACCATACCTTTGCAAATGACATTAATGACATGTCTGTGGGATGGCTGTGAGTAACTTTTTTTTTCTCTAATGGTTAAGCTTTTATTCACAAGGCTGTGTTCAGCTCTTTTGAAAAGAAATCTAAGGTTGTTTCAGTTTCCTGTTCAGTGATAAATAGTGAGATGTCCATTTCCTCTCCAGCTAACGTGTTATCTGCTTTATGGTGTGTTTGTGAGTTCTAACAGGGAGTCAAGCATTTGGGGCTTCCTTTTTCAGAGAAAAAGGACGTACACACAGTATGGATGTAACACTATTAATCAGATAATCAACCTCTGTCAGAGGAGAGTGAAGGTAGCTGCTCTGCACTGTGCTGGCACATGGCATTGAAGAAGAGCACAGTGGAGGAATCACTTCCTCACACTTAAAGCACTCCCAGAAAAGCTTGTGCTTGTGCTTTAACGTCAGATGCTGTGTATTCTATAACTGTAAAATTCAATATTATCAAAAAACAATCAGACAAAAGACTGTTTTCAGGAAAAACTGTTGCATATCCAGTTTGTATGTCATACGTGTGTGTGAGTGTGATTAAAACAATGAATGAGATTTTGAGAGAAGCCAATTGAGTCTAATAATGAATTAAATGTTGAAGATGTTATTTTCAACATATACAGGGTGGGCCATTTATATGGATACACCGTAATAACATGGGAATGGTTGGTGATATTAAAGTCCTGTTTGTGGCACATTAGTATATGTGAGGGGGCAAACTCCTCCAGATGGGTGGTGACCATGGTGGCCATTTAGAAGTTGGCCATCTTGGATACAACTTTTGTTTTTTCAATAGGAAGAGTCCATGTGACACATCAAACTTATTGGTAATGTCACAAGAAAAACAATGGTGTGCTTGGTTTCAACGTAACTTTATTCTTTCATGAGTTATTTACAAGTTTCTCTTTGTTCAAAGGAGCTTGCAAAGAAAAGCGTCTGGACTTCTTTAAGTTGCTTGAAGACGTTTCACCTCTCATCCGAGAAGCTTCTTCGGTTCTAAGGTCAAATGGTGGAGAGTCCCAGATATAAACCTAGTGGGAGTAACCCCCCACAGAGGGACAAAAGGACCCCCTGATGATCCTCTAATCACCTGAGCCAAGGTGTGAAACTGGGTGCGGGTCCCAATCAGCCAGAGTTTCGGGTGAGTTCATTGTGAAACCTGGCCCCACCTTATCATGCGAATTCCTGAGATCAGATGGCCCAGGATGTGCGTGGGCGTTAAGGCGTCTGGGAAGGGATCTCAAAACTGGATTATAGATGGCAGAGAGTTGGTGTCGTAAACCCCCGCCTCTGTTCAAAGATGGTTGCTCACAGTGGACATAGATGGCTTCTTTCACTCCTCTTTCAAACCATCTGTCCTCTCTGTCCAAAATGTGAACATTGGCATCCTCGAAAGAGTGTCCTTTATCCTTAAGATGCAGATGGACTGCTGAGTCTTGTCCTGTGGAGGTGGCTCTTCTGTGTTGTGCCATGCGCTTGTGAAGTGGCTGTTTGGTCTCTCCAATGTAGAGGTCTGAGCATTCCTCGCTGCACTGTACAGCATACACCACATTGTTAAGTCTGTGTTTTGGCGTTTTGTCTTTCGTGTGAACCAGTTTTTGTCTGAGCGTGTTGCTGGGTCTGAAATGCACCGGGATGTCGTGCTTGGAGAAAACTCTCCTGAGTTTTTCTGATACACCAGCTACATAGGGGATGACAATGTTGTTCCGTCTGTCTTTCTTATCCTCCCTCGCTGGTGTCTGGTCTTCTTTTCTGTGCCTCTTTGCTGACTTTAAGAACGCCCATTTAGGATAGCCGCACGTTTTGAGTGCTTCCTTTACATGTGTGTGTTCCTTCTTTTTTCCTTCAGGCTTAGAGGGAACATGTTCTGCCCGGTGGTGTAGGGTCCTAATTACTCCAAGTTTGTGTTCCAGAGGGTGATGGGAGTCGAACAGGAGGTACTGGTCCGTGTGTGTGGGCTTCCGGTAAACTTCGATGTTGAGTTTGCCGTTCTCTTCAATGTGCACAGCGCAGTCCAGGAAAGGCAAACTGTCGCGGCCTTTTACGTTCCAAACACCAAAAAGGTCCAAGAAAAGGCCGTGGGTGGCAACGGGAGGTTTGTTTTAGAACGCACTTCTGACTCCATTGTTTAAAAATCATATGCCGTTTATTTCGTGGAAAATTATAAACAAAAATCAGCCAAATAACTTCTTAAAACTTAAAATTAAACGAAAGTTAACTTAATTTGCTTTAACAACTTCAAAAGTGTTCAAAAAATCATTTTCTAACCCTCCCATCTTCCCATCTGACATTTGGCAAACAAAAAACGAAAAACCTTTACCACACCCATCCGGGGTGCTCTTAATCTCTTGATTAATGGGAGGGTCCATAAGCTAATAAACCAATCACTTTCCAAAAGCTTCTCCAATAAAATTAATTACAAATTTACATAACAAAACCAGGTCAGAATATTCTTACACCTTTAAAGAAAAAACAAAAATGAATACAAATTGCATTTTATAAACATTCAACAAAAATGGCCACAACATTCCGGCCCCTAATTCTTGTGTAACATGAATTAATTCTTTCTAAGTGGCCATCACAAAATGCAATACCAATAATTTTCTTCAGTAGTCCATCCTTATAAGTCTTCTTAAAAACCAAACAAAAGGAAAGGTCAATGTTCTATGATTTCAAGTCTCTGTTGTTCATGTGTTTGCTTTGTGTGTATTCAAAAAAGGTGTATGTTGCATAATGGAGTGTAGAGCAAAGTGAGTGTCAGTGTAAATGTAGAGCCAGAGGTTCCAGAACTTGGCTCAGTTGGAGGCAAACATTCATTGTTTCCTCTAGATGGCCTCCACCAGGAGACATATTTTGTTGATTGGTCTCTCCAGCTCATTTGTTCGTGTCTTAACTCTAACACGGCGAACTACTCCGTGTGCTCGGCCATGGTTTCAGTGATGCAGCCAATGGGCCAAGAATTTCTTGGTGCAGCTCCATCAACAACAAGCACAACATCACCAATGCAAAAGTTCCTACGAATCTTGTTCCATTTCTGTCGTTCCTGCAACATAGGAAGGTATTCTTTCACCCACCTTTTCCAGAATAGATCCACAATATACTGGGCTTGTTTCCATCGTCTTCGCAGATACAGATCCTCTTTTTTAAATAAACCTGGTGGCAGCACAGGTTTGCCTTTTAACTGGAGCAAGTGATTTGGAGTAAGAGCTTCTACATCATTGGGATCGTCAGAAGAAGGTGTGATTGGGCGGTCATTCAGTATAGCCTCCACTTCACAAAAAACTGTATGCAAGGTTTCATCATCTAGTACTTGCTGATTTGTGATAGAGCATAATATTCTCTTTATTTCTTGCACCAAGCGCTCCCATACTCCACCATGATGGGCCCCATAGGGCGGGTTAAAGGTCCACTTTATGCCATCCTGTGCTAAGCCTTTTTGGATTTTACTTTGGTTTAGCTCTAACATAGCTTGTTTTAACTCACGATTCGAGCTGACAAAGTTGGTTCCATTGTCTGACCGGATTTCTTTGACCTGTCCTCTGCGGCAGATGAATCTCCTGATGGCATTAATACAGGAGCCTGTATCAAGAGTATGTGCCACCTCAAGGTGGACTGCACGACAGGTTAGGCATGTGAAGAGAACTCCATATCTCTTAACAAGACTCCTGCCTCTCTTTACTTCTATTGGTCCAAAATAATCAACACCAACATAAGTAAATGGTGGAAGATCAGCTGAGATTCTGTCAATAGGAAGATCAGACATTTTCTGCTCACCTGGCTTTTGCCGTTGTCTTTGACACACTATGCAATCTTTGATTATTTTTCTAGCTGCTGAATTAGCATGAGGAATCCAGTACTGACGGCGAAGTGTTGAAAGCATGTGATTTCTTCCTCTGTGACCAATTTTTCGTGAATATGCTGAAGAATAAGCTTTGAAACATGGCTTTCTTTTGGCAAAATTGCAGGATGTTTTGTTTCCTCAGGTAAATCCGCTTTGCTCAGTCTTCCACCCACTCTCAAGACAGCATTAGCAACTACAGGATCAAGCTTATACAGATGACTTGACTTCCTTACAGTGCCAGAGTTTAGGGCAGTCATTTCATCAGCAAAATGTTTTCTCTGCACAAAGCTCACTATAGCTTCCTCAGCCTTGGACAAATCCTCAGTTTTGAGCAGAGTGTTCCATTTATCATCTTGCTTAACACATATTTGACTTCCACAGTGCGTGCCCAGCAACTTCTGTCTTTTCCTTGTTTGCAGTTTAAGTCTTTCTTTTACTTTCAGGATCCATGCCACACACCTTTTTAATTTTGTCCAGCTGGAGAAGTACAACAGCAGCTTAGTAGTGGGACACACATCTTCTTTCAGCACAGCTGCACACAACACTTTTACTTCTGGGTCAGCTTCCAAATGGACAGATACACAATTCATGCCTACAGGCCAGTGAACAACAGGTTTACTGAGAAATTCTGGACCATTGATCCAGGTGGAAGATTTCAGGAAACAGCCAACTGTCATTCCTCGAGAGGCTGCATCAGCTGGATTCAGCTTTGAACTGATGTACCTCCACTGCTCAACTTTTGTCAAAGCATACGTTTTGAACCGTGTGGTTGTGTTTGCAATGTACTGTAGCACAGTTGTGCTGTCAGACCAAAAGACTGACTCACTCAGATTAAGATTGAGTTCAACTGATAGCATTTTGTCCAAGCGCACAGCTAAAACTGCAGCAGCCAGCTCAAGACGTGGGATGGTGACTTGTTTTAACGGCGCCACCCTTGCTTTACCAATAATAAAGGAAACACACACTTCCTGCTTGCTATTAGATAGCCTAAGATATGATACAGCACCATACCCAGTTTCACTGGCATCACAAAAGTGATGCAGCTGAGCACTTTTTATCTCCCCAAATCCTTTGGGTGTGACACATACTAATACTAAACTTGTTAAGAAGAACTAAATCCTCAACCCATTTTTGCCAAGTTTGTGCCATTTCTGCTGGTATTGTCTCATCCCAGCCAAACCTCAGTTTACATAGATGGTGCAGAATTTGTTTTGCAGGCAGAATGACTGGAGCTAAGAAACCTAAAGGGTCATAAATGGAGCTGACATTGGACAGAATACCACGTCTTGTAAGTGGTTTGTTCTTGTTCACAATACTGAATGTGAAAACATCACGTTCAATATCCCATTGCACACCGAGAGCTCTTTCTGTGGGTAGCTGATCCCGACTAAGGTCCAGCATCTTTACACCTGTGGCTCTATTTTCCTCCGGGATCTGACAGAGGACAGAGCGATCACTACATACCCACTTATTGAGCTTAAATCCCCCCTTGGCACACACTTCAGTAAGCTGCTGATAAAGTGAGATGGCCTGCTCAACAGACTGAGTAGATTTAAGACAGTCATCTACATAAAAACTATGCCTGATTGTATGTATAACCTCCTCTGGGTACAGATGTTGGTTGTCATCAGCAGTCTTTAGTAGTGCATAGGTGGCACAGCTGGGGGAGGATACTGCACCAAAAATGTGGACTAGCATTCTATGTTCCACCAGCTGTTTTGTGATGTCACCATCGGGCCACCAGAGAAAACGTAAAAAGTTTACGTGTTCCTCAGCTACTCTGACCTGATGAAACATCCCTTTAATGTCTGTCATAAGCGCTATTGGACCCTGCCGAAAGCGAATCAGCACACCTAATAAAGTGCTAGTCAGATCTGGGCCTTGTAATAGCTCTTTGTTCAGTGATGTTCCAGAAAATGTTGAGGCACAATCATACACAACACGCAGTGTTTTCTTGCGGGGGTGGTAGACCCCATGATGAGGTATATACCACACCTTTCCTTCCTCATTCTTCAACTGTTCTTGTGGTATGATTTCTGAATGTCCCTCCATACTAACATTGTGCATGAATTCTTTGTATTCTTCAAAGAATAACTGATCCTTCTGAAACCGTTTTAGCAGATATTGCGCCCTCTGCTGAGCCACCTGCTTGTTGTTTGGCATTCTTACTTCAGGTTTACGAAAGGGTAATTTCAAGTAATAATGGCCATCCTTAAGTACAGCTGACTCTGACATTATGTTCATGAACTGTTTATCTTCTACAGACATTTCTGCACGCTCATTACACTGGTTCTCCACAAAATCTTGATTATACTGCTTAACCAGCATTTCCTCTAAACTACTTATAGAAATGCGGTGTACCTGAACAAAACTAGCATCATGCTCATCCTTTTCACTACCCTGATTGAGTGGCCCATTGACAACCCAACCGAGACGAGTTAGCACAGCATAGGGTCCATTACCCTCACTGTTAATGATTCTCCAAGGTTCCAGCGCTTTGGGAGAATTTACACCAATAAGCAGCCCAATGCCAGCATTTATCGGTGTCAACTCAACATCCTTTAAGTAAGGCCATTTTCTTAAGTTTTCTTCTTTAGGGATATTTTCTTTAGTGACAGGAATAAACTTTTGAGTGTACACAACAGGCAACCTCAAATACTCATTCTGTTTCAAAGCAGCTACTTCCATACCAAAAAGTTTATAGCTACTTACTGGCCTTTCCTGACCCATAGTCTTTAACATGATTTCCACTTTCTTTCCAGATGCATTTAACTGCATCATCAACGCCTCAGTGCAAAAAGTTGCAGAGCTGCCGGGATCAAGAAAGGCGTACGTCTCCACAACCTTCGTCCCATTTTCCAACTTCACTTTTACTGGAACAACTGACAAGGCACATTCATTAGACCCGGCCCCAGTATGGCTACCAAAGTTCAAAGAAACAAGAGCATTTGAGACTGATGATTCTTTACATTCAGCTTTAGCTGCTTGCCACTGCCGTTCTTTTGAGTCTATGTGAAGAACAGTAGGGTGATTTTTGTTACAGGTGTGGCACGTCAAACGATGTGGACAAGCTTTACTCATGTGGCCTCTCTTTAAGCAACCAAAGCATAAACCTTTACTCTTAAGGAATGTCACCTTTTCTTTGTTGGCTTTTAGTTTGAATGAGTCACATACGTCCAAAAAATGAGTTTGGTCACAAAACAAGCATCGAGTTTGATCTAACCCTTTATCTTCATGGTTTATCTGAATCCATTCCGGTTTGTCATTTTTCTGTTCTGAAACTACAGCAACAGAAGTAGCAAAGCTACTGCTTTTAGTTTTAAGCGGTGTCTTTGATGGTTTTGAAGCTATCTTTTCTTTTGTGTTTTGACTCTCTCCAAAAACAGGATCTAATGCAGCTCTTGTTTGCTTTTCAAGAAAATCAAGAAGATCTTTAAATCCTGCTCTGCGATCGCACTTTTCTGTTAAATCAACGATTATTAGTCGCCATTTATCACGAAGTCTAAAAGGCAACTTTGAAACAAGAATCCTCATATTGGTTGAATTTTCCAGCTCATCAAGAAACCCAGCTTCATCCATTGTGTTGAAGCAGCTTCTTAGAAAGAATGTGTAAGCTCGTAATGCTGACGCATCATCAGACTTTAAAACTGACCAGTTGAGAGCCTTGTCTATAAATGCAGACGTTATCTTTGCTCTGTTACCAAAGTTCCACTCAAGCTGCCTTTTTGCCTCAACATAAGCTGTCTGTGGACTCATGTGCATGCAACTTCTCACTAAAATTCTGGGCTGTCCTGTAGTAAACTGTTCTAAATAATAAAGCCTATCCTGCATATTATCAGTTTTAGTCTCTATTCCTTGTTCAAAAGCCTTAAGAAAGGATCTAAAACGCAAAGGATCACCACCAAAAACAGGAATGTCTATAGCTGGAAGCAGTGACAACCTCTGTTGGTTTACAAGCATCTGAGTAATTTCATTTTGCTTTCTCATAATCTCTATTAGGGCACTGCTGTGAACATCAACCTGTGAAGAGATTGGCCTTGGGCTTTCCCCTTCTGGTTTGACCTTAGCAGGTGCATGTGTCTCTAGGGGCATTGGCAAAGGAGAATGAACTAAAGGGGCTTTCTTTGTTCTTGGAGCCTTTCGAGCTGTAGCAGCAGGTATGAACTCAGTAGATGTTCCAGAAGGCGCTGTAATCCCGCCTTCTGATTCAACCTCAGCCCTGGATGCAAGGCTCTGCCGATCCTGAGCAGAGGTGAGAATTTGCCTTTTTGCATCAGCCTTAACCAACTTAGTTCTTAGAGCCAATGCTTCTTTTCTTGCTTTTAATTGAACTTCTTCCAGTTCGAGCGCATGTTTTTCTTGCAGTGCGTCCACCTCCGCTTTTAAAGCGGCTCTTTCCACTTCAGCTTCCATCAGCGCCATTGAAGCTGCACGCGAGCTTTTACTCCTTAAACTTAAGGCTGCAGTAACATTACTGGGCGCTTTACTAGAGCCCTTGCTGCCAGGTTTAGCAACTCGTTCAGAAATCATGTCGCTCGCTTCTTGCGCTACTTGTGAGACACTATCATGCGGCGCAATGTCACTGTCATGAGATGCTACCTTTGATTCAACATTAGAGGCTGCAACTTCACCCTTTTGTGGATCAGGGTCTGCATTTATCCAAGTGTCGATTTCATGCAGAAAGTCTTTAAAACTGATCAGCTTAGGTTCATACCAATCGCTGTGATCTGTTTCTTTTTCATCATCGTTCAGCAATTTTTGAACTGAAGTCTGTAAGTCCATAAGCTCTCCCAAATAATCGTTAAATGTTCTCATGTGTTCATCTATGGAGGCTTTTGATTCTCCAGCATCAATGAGAGCATTAATGTCATTTCGTTTTCTTGTCAGAACGCCAAGCTTCGCTCTGCGTTTTTTAATTAAATTAAAAAGCTCTCTTTCTTGTTCCTCCATTTTAACCAGAAAATTCGTTTCACAAGGTCCAAAAGATAATTGTTTAATACAAATGTTTCAAGTTGCAGCTCAGCATCTCGGTTGATCCAAACAAAGTTTCGCATTTACTCACGAACTTTGCGTTATTTTTTCAGTCCATTCTGCGAAGATCCAATCTTCCAAGTCCAATCTTGCAAGCTTTTCCATCTTCCAAGTTGACATCCAAGCGAGTCAAAATGATTTTTTGACTTAAAAGTCGCGGCCTTTTACGTTCCAAACACCAAAAAGGTCCAAGAAAAGGCCGTGGGTGGCAACGGGAGGTTTGTTTTAGAACGCACTTCTGACTCCATTGTTTAAAAATCATATGCCGTTTATTTCGTGGAAAATTATAAACAAAAATCAGCCAAATAACTTCTTAAAACTTAAAATTAAACGAAAGTTAACTTAATTTGCTTTAACAACTTCAAAAGTGTTCAAAAAATCATTTTCTAACCCTCCCATCTTCCCATCTGACATTTGGCAAACAAAAAACGAAAAACCTTTACCACACCCATCCGGGGTGCTCTTAATCTCTTGATTAATGGGAGGGTCCATAAGCTAATAAACCAATCACTTTCCAAAAGCTTCTCCAATAAAATTAATTACAAATTTACATAACAAAACCAGGTCAGAATATTCTTACACCTTTAAAGAAAAAACAAAAATGAATACAAATTGCATTTTATAAACATTCAACAAAAATGGCCACAACACAAACAGTTGTCCTTTGTGTCTTCCCTGGTGAACTTGATGTTTTTATCCACAGCGTTAATGTGCGCAGTGAAGGATTCCACTTCTTGTGTCTTGATTTTGACCCAGGTGTCATCTACATATCTGTACCAGTGGCTGGGTACTCTCCCTTTGAAAGAGCCAAGAGCCTTCCTTTCCACTTCCTCCATGTAAAGGTTGGCTACAATAGGTGACACGGGGGAGCCCATGGCACAGCCGTGTTTCTGTCTGTAAAAGCCTTTGTTGTATTTGAAATATGTAGTGGTGAGGCAGAGGTCTAACAGTGTGCAAATCTGATCGGGTGTGAAGTTGGTCCTGTCCTCCAAGGAGCTGTCTTCTTGTAGTCGTTTTCTGACAGTCTCCACGGCCTCCGTGGTGGGTATGCAAGTGAAGAGAGAGACTACAAAGGACACCATGGTTTCATCTGGATCCAGGGTAAGTTTCTGGACCTTGTCGGTGAAGTCGGTGGAGTTCTTGATGTGGTGTGGGGTGTTCCCCACGAGAGGAGCAAGGATGGTAGCAAGGTGTTTAGCAATGTTATAAGTGGCTGAGTTTATGCTACTGACTATGGGTCTGAGTGGGACTGCTTGCTTGTGGATTTTAGGAAGTCCGTAAATGCAGGGTATGGCATCCCCTGGGTAAAGGCGGTGATATGTAAGGCGGTCAATAATTTTGTCCTTTTCAAAGTCTTGAAGGCAAGCTATAACTTTCTTTTTGTAGCTGCTTCTGGGGTCTCGCTTTAAGGCTTCGTAGGTATTGTTGTCACTGAGGAGAGTGGTGATCTTTGTATGGTAATCTGTAGTGTTTAGGACCACGGTGCATCTTCCCTTATCAGCTGGTAAAACAGTGATGTTGTGGTCTTTGCTCAGGGAAGCGACGGCCTTCTTTTCCTGTATTGTGAGGTTGGATGGAGGGACTTTGGCACTGGAGAGCGTGGCTGAGACTTTCATCCTGATTTGCTATGCTTCTGTCTGTGATAATTTATTAATCCGTATGGCAGATTCTGTGGCTGTGATGAGGTCCACTATGGGCAACTGTTGTGGAGAAATGGCAAAATTGAGTCCTTTGGCTAATACTCTCTTTTCAGGTTCAGTGAGAATCCTGTCTAAAAAGTTCTTAACCCATTTCTCCTGACTGACTTCAGGTGTGTTTTCTTCTTCCATTTGACCTTAGAACTGAAGAAGCTTCTCGGATGAGAGGTGAAACGTCTTCAAGTAACTTAAAGAAGTCCAGATGCTTTTCTTTGCAAGCTCCTTTGACTACGATGACCTGGATGACTGAGAACCTTCACAGACATATTTCTCTTTGTTCACAACCATTGACATGTCGAAGAGGTTAACACATGAGGAGCGGATCGAAATTGTGTTGATATCTGGTGAATGCAGTAACCAGGTCATTGCAGCAGATTTCAATGCAAGACACCCTACGAGTCCACCCATCTCCCATGCTACAGTTAGCAAACTGCTTGCTAAGTTTCGTGAACCTGGTTCAGTGTTGGATTTGCCAAAATGTGGACGCAAAAAAACCTGTCACTAATGAAGAAACATCAGTGGCTGTCCTAGCTTCATTCAGCAAGAGCCCACAGCGTAGCACTCGCCACATGTCACTGGAGAGTGGCATTAGTCTAACATCCCTTCGGCGGATATTAGCTACTCAAAAATGGCACCCTTACAAACTCCAGCTACTGCAGCATCTCAACGAGGATGACCCAGATGAATTTGCAGAATGGGCAAAACAAAAATTGGAACAGGACCCTCAGTTTACGCAGAAGATTTTGTTCAGTGATGAGGCAAACTTTTATGTGAATGGTGAAGTTAACAAACAAAAACACCGCTATTGGTCTGACACTAACCCACATTGGATGGATCCCTCCAAGACTGTTGGAACAACAAAAGTGATGGTTTGGTGTGGTATGTGGGGTACAACGGTAGTGGGTCCATTCTTCATCAATGGAAACCTCAAGGCCACTGGATATTTGAAATTGCTACATGATGATGTGTTTCCCTCTTTGTGCACTGAAGCTGGCACGTTCCCTGAGTTTTTCCAGCAAGATGGTGCACCACCACATTATGGGTGCCAGGTCCGAGCATTCCTAGATGAACAGTTTCCTGGAAAGCAGATTGGTCGTCGTGGGCCAGTTGAATGGCCCCCTGTCACGATCCTGGGTCTTATGACCCAGCGTTTTGAGTTTTAGATTATTTTGATGTTTATAGTATATGGTTAAGCTCATTAGGTTTTCTAGTTCATTTGTTATTAGATTCCCCTTGTGTCTTCCAACCCCTGTTAAGTCTTCCTTGCTCTTCATGTGTTTCATGTCTGTTATATTGTCAAGTTCATGTAGTCATGTCTGCGTTTCATTAGGTTTCCTATTTTATTTTCTAAGAGGTTTTGTGTTTTGTTTTACTCTTTCCCTGTGGCGTTGTTATGTTCACCTTGTGTCTACTGTGCCTTTCTGTCCCATGTTTCAGGTTCCCATGTTCTGTCTCCCCAGTTGCTGTTAAGTTTACATGTTTAGAGTTCAGTCAGTGTGTTTCCTGTTTTACTTTCAAGGTCCGTGTCTCATGTCAGCGTTTCTAGTTTTGCTTCCCTTGTCTCGTCCAGCCTGATTACTCCTAGCTGTGCTCTCCTTCTGTGGCTCATTCCCTTGTTATCCCTCAGTGTATTTAAGCCCTGTGTTTCTCTTTGTCAGTGTTGTAGTCTCCCTCATGGCTGTCTTTCCCTATGTGTCAGTTTATCCATGTCCCAGTTTAGTTTTGTTATTTTTTGTGCCATTCTGCAATAAAGCAGCTTTTTGAGTTTAATTCCTGTGTGGTGAGTTTTGCGTTTGGGTCCTTCTCCTGCCTGCGCACAGCCAAAACATGACACCCCCAAGGTCTCCCGATCTGACCCCTTAACACTTTTATCTTTGGGGTCATCTGAAGGCAATTGTCTATGGTGTTAAGTAAATTAATTTGATTTGTGTTATTATTACTTTTATGTGATTTGGGTCTTGTAATAATACCACGGTGGTATTATGGTTTCTCTGTCCCAAATACCCATTCACAGATTCTGCTAATGGATTTGTTAGCCTGCCTGTTCAGCTGTCATGTGACTGCATGTGAAGTCCCAGAGCAAGCTGTGCTACACCAAGATCCAAGATTAGACACGTCTCTACGTCACATACTATGTCATAATGCTTTTCCTCTGTCTGGATGTTCCCTTTCTATAGAACCGATTCCAATACCTTACCTCACAAATCTATTTTGCTCCTCTAGCAGACCTTTGCCTGCTTCTGACCAGTAGAGTTTCTTGTGTTTTTGTTGTTTCCGTTAGACTGAGTCCAGATTCCATACTGCAAAACCCCACTAATTTTGGAAAGCTTGGAAAAGTGTCTGAAAAGTTGGTGCCTGATGAACAGCAATCCTGAAGATTACTGAGTAGTGCTAGCTGAGTATGTGTGTCATGGCAGAAAGGGGAAACTGATCCTCTTAGCAGCCTGGAATTGGCCCACTCTCAGGAAAGTGTCACTTGAGTTGGTCAACCTGAGAGTGCCAGGCAAGATTGTCTAGCCGTGTATCTCCTTCCCATAGCAACCTCCTACCTCCGCCAACTCGCAGTGGGAGTACTTCTGACCTGAAGACAATCAGCACTTGTGAGCACATGACTCTGATCTTTCCTTGAAAGTATGCCAAAGCATGCTGTACCTGGCCTCAAGGCACAAGTTCAATCCAAGGTGCCACACTGCCTGTTTGTACAATTAGTGAGCTTCTGCTGGGCAGGACCTCCTGCTGAGAGCTGCCAGGCATACCAAACTCTAGTCCAACAGAGCCCAACAAAAGACACAGACCTCACCGCAAACACATCATAACACATACGCGAACCCTAACTTCTTTGCGTCGCTTTGCTCCCACATGTAGTTTCCTTGATTTAAAAAATGTAGAGCTTGTGATCTTTTTTTATTCTTCCTTCACCTTTTTAACTCCCCACATTCTTCTTCTCGTCTTTCTTTCTTGCCTCCAGATGTTTCTCTGCACATGTCACGCAGACAGTGACAGAGGGCCGTCAAGCCATGCTCATTCCATCAATTTATTGAAAACAGATACAAATATGAGTTCATTCCTGAAGTGCAGCCCCCATTGTAACAATCAATAAAAGAAGGGCTGGTTTTGAAAGCATGCTTGGCATCTGACTGATATCAACAAAAAGCTGTACCATTGTCTCTAGGAAAGGCCTCCATTATGCTATTGAAGAAAAACCTGTGTCACAAATTTGCAAGTGAAATAACAAAAAAACATATTCTATTTTTGTATATTGTTTCAAAAGTCAGCACTATGCTTTCTAAGAATGTACATCCCTATGTCACTCTGGTTGCTGCGTGGAAGAGTCATGTCTATGCAAGTGGGAAAAACTATCAGGGAACATTAAGAGAAATTCTAACTGATGTGACTACAGTAACATCAACTGCAGGCCTTTAAGTTTCTGGAAAACAATTCAACTGTCAGTCCTGACCTCAAAACAGCCAAATTAATAGGGCCCAAGGATGGTGGTTAACAAAGGCAGATGTCTGCCACCCAAGTTGGCATCCAACATATGGTTACATCCCTTCTTCTTTAATTTGCTGAAGTCAAAAGACAGCTAAAAGCATTAAACAGTAATGTTAACTGTCAGTTCTGATTATGATAGGGATAGCAGATTCCCATGATCCACCAAGAAATCCCTACATTCTTCTAAGTTTACCAGATTTTACTACATGCTTTACAGTCTTGTCATTTGAGGCCCCAAACAGCCCAGAAGCAATTATCAGCCTGCAGAAAAGATCCCGGCTTCATTAGCCCATCTACGTGTTCCACCATGATGGACGAGGCCTGTCTTTGCTGTCAGCACCCGGGTTGAGTTAAAGAGCACCAAATGATTTTCTTCAACATGCTGTTGGCAGTACACATTATTTATGCCTTTTCTCTGTAAGCCACAGTCAACATAATTCAGACAAATTACATGTTAATCATCCTTCTGATGGGAAAGCATCCCAACACCTTAGAAAAATAGTTAACATTGAAAGTGGCTCAGCAGTGCAAATAAGTGGAACTACATAGCAAAAAAATCTTCAAATATTTGTGCTGCAGTTTGAGGATGCATTCTGTTGATAAGAAAGACCCTTATTTGGCTGCTTAAAGGAATGCCTGATTATTTTTTTTCTCATTTCACTTCGCCCATTGGGATGCCATAGGAAGATACAATAAAACAAAAATATGTGAGGAAGTGTTGAACTAATTTTACTGTGATGAAGAGTCATGAGAACAGCAGAGTTCAGGTAAATTTAGGTTGTTTGTTCAGTCATCCTTTAAGAATGAGTTGCTCTTAAAAGACTATGGAGGGATAGATTTCTTTTTTCAAGAGAGGAACTTTTTATATTAATTGATATCTTGTTTTTATGATTTTAATTTTGGCCATCATTTCAGTAATGTAACAGACCCTCAGAAACTCGGTGCACTGTCTTTGCTGTTCCTAGGACTGCTTCTGGACAGAGACCTCTGGTGTTCTCTTGGGAATCTGCTGGAGTCGCTCTTCCAGTTAGTACGGTCACAGCTCCGAATGCTCCTGTTACCATTACGACCACTTTAGACTTCATATACACGTAGCCAATCACAAGGGGGGCTGAAACAGACTGAGTGCAGGGGCTCCACCAGTATCCCATTATTGCTGACAGCAAGTTGACCTAGTGTTTTTTGTGGGTCACATTTAAAGTCCAACAAAATCTATGCCAATCTCATTCTTTCCACTATTTCTTGATAAAAAAAATAAAAAAGAAAGAAAATAAGAAGAGATAAGAAAACAAGATCTCCTGTAAGCAAACTAGAGGCTAACTGCAGCACACTGTGATGGGCTTGAAAGTCAGTCAAGTAACATATCACTAAGTAACAGTGCTGTCAACGTGATCTATGAATAGAATGTAAAATGAGTGTTTTTATATAAAGTGATCCGCAGGTCATAATGTGGTCAGTGAGTGCAATGCCTGCTGATGGCATAGCTTGAATATGAAGACAGTACATGTTGACAGAAAGGAAATTCACTTCTTGAATCACTCTTGGGAGAAGGAAATAAATAAATCAGCGCAGAACCTTTGGGCTTCACAAAACCACAAATTATAAAGTACATTGTGCCAGTGTTACTGAGGACCATCAGTGACTTTGTGTTTCCAATTAATGATTTATGGCCTGAAATGTGCTGCATTGTGAAACTGTATCACAAAGGAATGTTGACTGGGACACTTTAAAGAAGAGATTAATAACCAGAGGATATCAGATTCCCCGAGGCAGAGGAAGACAGAGAGGGTGAAAGACAAAAGTGCAGATGCAAGACCAAGACAAGATTGTTGAGTGAGACAAATAGTATCTCTTATTGCAGTTTGCTGAGACTGCAACAGAGACAAGTTGAACATATGGTTTAGGAAATGAGATGTGCATGTTTTTGCTAGCAGTTATCTGATTTCATTTCATCATTTTATTATACCCAAACTGTCCCGAGGCAAATTACAACATACTCTGTTCTGACTCCTGAATCTTGAAATCAGGAGGATCCAGTGAATGTCTGTTTACCTTTGCCACATGCCATTGTATATGTTTTTCGTTTCGCAATATCTAATCAAGCAAATTGTCATAAAACTGGAGAACAGCATATCAAGTCTGTTTACATGTTTTATATGAGGGCTGGTTTAGCCAGCCAAACAATAACAACGCATCACAATGAACCCGGTCACCCCTTATAGACACAAACCAGAAGTTTTCTGTATTCATACTAAGTGGACACAGTTTTCCAAAAGTGTCTTTCTGCTGAATTAGTCTAAACTGTACGTTTAGTTAAACCCAACCCTGGACAGATGGGCAGACAATAAACAAGCCACAGATCAGAATCTAAATATTTCAGATGCAAAAAAAGCTGAAAAATGCAAAAAGAGAAAAAAACATGTCAAGTAATGAGAAAACTAATCTCAGCTGGAGACGTTTTCTCGCTATTCTGGGAGTGTTTCCTTACCTAGTGCTTGTTTTTCATAATGGAGTCTCAACACTTTTTCTGCTTCTGTGGTGGAAATCACACAACGGACTATACTTATTACATTATTTTCTCAGCGTGTGCCCCCCTCTTGCGTTTGTTATTGCAGAACAGAAGGATATGCTGAACGTAGAGGGGGGCAGATGCTGAGCCTGCACAATCACAACATTTTCTTTTTAATAATTGGAAGTCCTGTGGGGTCAATGACAGGGTGGAGGCATCCAGGAGGAAAGGCACAAGGGGGTCTGGATACCGAGCGAAAAAGGGTCAGGTATGCAGTCTGGTCTGCACGTGCTTGGTAGCTGGCATGTGCATCCAATCTCTGCAGCTTTAGCAGACCAGAGCAGTTAAACAATACCTCTTTGGCTGCACCCACAGTCCAGCATGCGGTCACACTTATACAAACACTATATGCAAAGAAATTATTGTTATAGTATGAGGCCACCTATACACCTACCCAGAGGAATGTTTTATCAGTATTGCATGTGGGTGTGGTGGGGGAGCTTGGGGTAACACCAGTGGCACTCACTCACATAGGATTAATGCCAGCAGGAGATCGGACCAGTGGAGCAGAACCCTCAAATTCCCAAACCCGGAGTTTTGGGAGCAGTCACCACATGAGAACTGTCCTTGGTGCAGTTTGTCATCTTATCTGCAAAATGAAAATGAAAGTGATTTATACTAGTAAACAGTATATAAAAAAGCCAACAGCTTCAACCTGCTGACATAACTTGGCTTTTCCTTTTACAGGGGAACCAGATGGACGGAGCAGATTTGGAGCTGGAAGCGCACTAGATGAACAGAACTTAGTAAAATACGTTAAAGGATTCAAAGAGTTGAATGTTTTCAACGGCTGCCCCCCACTCACCTCCACCCGAGACTGGATATAGCGGTCCCTCATATCGGGGCTCTCCATTTACATTATTCATACGGAGGAGGGTGTGACCTGTTGGCTGTTTTTTTCTGTCTGTATAAAAACGAGAACTTCGCGTAAAAGAAAATACAGATGGAGAAGGCTAGCCAGCTCGCTGTGTCACAGAGAGTCCCCTTAAGCCTACGTGACAACTCACATACTGTCCCTTTGTGACCAGCTTAATCGGTAGAATGCCCGATGTCTGTGTGCTTTGTCTGGTTGCCGCGCTGGCTGCATTCGCCCGGCTCGCCGGCACTGTGGGCCCCGTGGTTCGATGTGAGCCTTGCGACGCCGGCGCGCTCCTGCAGTGCAAGCCGCTGCCGAAAGACTGTGTGGAGCGGGTGAAGGAGCCCGGCTGCGGCTGCTGCATGACGTGCGCCCTCGGAGAGGGACAACCGTGTGGAGTGTACACGGGGCGCTGCGGCTCCGGCTTGACCTGTCGGCACCAGCCCGGGGAGAGCAGACCCCTGCAGGCTCTCCTGGAGGGACGGGGAGTGTGTTCGAGTCCCAAAAAACTGAACAGCGTTCTCATGCCACCGCAAAAAGAAGGTGGGAAGTCTTTTCTTTTCTTTTTTTAATGATTCTCTGACACCTTGTTGCCCGTGTGTGCGTGTTTGTGTGGGTATGTTTGTGTGCGCCCCTGAATGCTATTATGCATTGACTTTGACAGGCGCCCTGCCCATTAGGGTGCTGTTCTTCGCTGACCAAGTCCAACAGTTCCCTCCTGGGTTAAATGTGAGGCATTTATAGTGCTGTGAAGCCCTTATGTTAAAGCTAATGGATTCTTGGACACAGCATGGATGTGCACAGTATGTGCTTCCCTGGTGCAGACAGCCTAGATCACAGCTGTCAATGTCATTTTATATCTAGGGCCAATACAGCCCACTTTGATCTTATGTGGGCTGGACCAGTGAAATTCCCCTCACTCATTTTTTCTACATGCCTCTGTAGTAAATGGAAAATATCTGTCATAACTATGGGGTCAAACTGTAAGTAGTAAATGTGTAAAATACAGATATGTATAATTTAACTATTTTGATTTAGTATAACTGGATGTGACAAAGGTCTTCATAAATAGGAAAAGCTGTAAAACTTGTGAAAATACAGTTAAAAGTCCAAAATGTATGTCCTTCACATTCTCCAAAGGTATCCAAAGGGCCGAATTGGCCTCCGGGCCTTATGTTTGATACCTCTGTCTGACAAAACAGGGATGAAATTCCCAACGCAAGTATTCAAACACACAATCACAGCCAATTAGCATTGAATACCAATGCTAGATTTCTTAACTGTCACACTGAGAGCCATCCTATGCCTGGTCTTTTATTTAAATGTATGGCTGCTGCTCACACTAGTCAAATGGCACACATGTCACCTACATGTGAATACACATGGTTGTGCGTCTGGGCACACAACTGACGTCAGGCACCCAAGAGCCCATGTGTGTGTTTTCTTTTTCCTGGTTGTTTGGTTTGGCCACACTAATGCGTGGTGTACAAGCACTCAGCAGTGACAGTGTCATACAAACATAAACACACACACACACACACACACACACACACACACACACACACACACACACACACACACACACACACACACACACACACACAAATACAAAGTTCTCATTCTTTCACTTACTTTCCAGCTTCCAGATCCACCTAAAATAAGAACTACCAGTAACAGTATTGACATGGGTATTGATCTGTTTCCTTCTCCATCTGCACAACTGGAGAAGAGATCCAGAAAAGGAGGCGGAGAGGAAGAAAATGACCCCAAGTGCCCCTGTTGGTCAGAGTGTGTTGATGCAGCTCAGCGGTTTCCACAGCCATGTCCCCAGATTCAGCACAGGATCTCCTCCCAGACATTAACAAGCTCTCCTCCTCACCGCAGTTTGTGCTGTTTACCCCTGTGCTATTATACAAACAAATTGCGTAATGTGTCAATCTAAAACACCCCAGACTTCCTAGAAGGGTTATAAAAAAGTTTATATTGACAATAAAAAGGAATGCTTGCAGAAATCTAAAACAGGGCATAATTCTTTTGTCCCTGCTTGTGGACATATATGGCTGTTATTGAAAAGTTTGGGGCAAAACATGTGGAGGGTGCCTCAGGTTGAAAGGCACTTTCAGATTCTGCTCTATTGCAGCACACGCTGTTGTTGACATCCAAGTTGTTGTTCTCAGTTCTCGTGAGCCTGGGAGACTGTGGAGCTCCACCGCATCACTAACTGATCAGGTGGTCACAGAGAAAGGGTGGGCTGCTAGCCTGCCTGCCCACACGAGCTACACCCCTACATGCCCGTCCGCCGCCCTCACCACAGCTCTTAAACACAAAATCTGCTTTGAGTTAACAGTTTTAAACTGTGTTTGGGTGTGTATGTGTGTGTGTGTGTGTGAGTCGTTGCATGTGTGTTCCCATCATCCCTCTGCCTCTCCAGGACGTCGTCTCTGAGATCAGTAAGCTCCTTCCACTGTGGCCTTGCGGTGGTGTGGTCGACCGGGTGGCACATGGGTGGTAGTTTGGTCCTCTCCTATTTCAGTGAGGAACATCTGAAGCCCCCCTCTTCTTCTCAGACAGATGGTCCCTGCTTTGCTGTGTTTAACGATTTGACAGGAATCTTTGCCAACACCACTGGCTATTAATATACCTGTCCCAGCCTTCTCCCCACCTTATATATGCACACATAAACATATATACAACCGTTTCTTCTAAAGGTCCTTAAAAGGTCTTGTTTACGCTCAGTTCCTCCTTGTGACTCTATCTCTTGGCCTGCATACTGTGGAAATTTGTGGATATGAAATTGTCATGTTTCTGTTTATTACTTGGCTTCAATTCTGGCTCCAAACATCCCACAAGGCAATGAGCTAACTTTATTTTGTCTGCTTTTAACAGGGTCCTCATACACAGTCAAGAATTTCCTGCTGGATTGAATGAGCACAAGCGAGCATTTTGCAGTCATTTTGTAATATGGCAATTTCTATACAAAACAGAACAGCGATGACATGTTGGCTTTTGATTCTGAGGTCGCAGCTTAAGCTCCACTTGTGCTTCAGAAAAGAGATAATAGGAAGATGTTTCCATTAAATATTAATGAAAAAAAGAAATGGCAATTTTATGTCCATATCAAACAAACCTAAATACACTTTCAATTCAGTTTCATTTATACAGCGCCAAATCACAACTACAGTCACGTCAAGGCGCTTTATATTGTAAGGTTAACCCTACAACAATACATACAGATTATTGTATGTACAGAAAAAAAACCTACAATCATATGACCCCATATGAGCAAGCACTTTGGCGACAGTAGGAAGGAAAAACTCCCTTTTAACAGGAAGAAACCTCCGACAGAATCAGGCTCAGGGAGGGGCAACGATCTGCCATGACCGGTTGGGGAGAGAGGACTAGGCTGACTCAGATTTCCAAAAGCTTCTTCTTTACATTTAGACAACTTAACACCTAACAATCTCTGGTGTCTTTTCTTAATTTAATCCAGATATGACAAGTTTTTAAACTGACTTGAGGGTTGTAAAATTTTTACAAGAATCAAGACAGAGAATCAACCATTAAATGTCACTATTTGTCTTCATTAAGCACCAATTTATATGTATGAAACCATAAAATTGTTAAATTGAGAACTTTTCTTTGCACTTTCCATGTAGAAAATGCTGGAAATCAGGTCGAAGACTCTGTCAATGTCACCCAGACAATTCCAGTGCTGCCTGGCGTGGGAACTGTGAAGGATGGACATAGTAGGGGCTCGATGGACACCAGGCCTCCTTTGCACAACATATTAATTCAGAGGGGTGAGAACAGGAAGACCCAGAGCTACAAGGTGGAATCATTATCAGGAGGCGCCAATACGGATGTGCACAACTTCTCTGTGGAGAGCAAGAGGGAGAATGAGTATGTAAGTCACACCAGGCAATGAGATTTCTGTTAAAACTATGAGATTATTGCTGTTTTGGAAAAAAAAATACCTGGAATCTCACTAAATATATAAAATGCCCATGCCTTTCTTTGTATGTATTGTTTTGGGGGCATTTTAGCCTGACTTTAATAAGCTAGTGGACAGAAGACAGGAATGCTGGGAGAAGGACCAGGGAGAAGACACAGTAAATGCCCTCAGGGAAGCTTCAAACCTAGGCCTCAGTATTTAGGCCTTTACACACCAGACATGTAAAATCTGTCTGACTATATCATGCGTTAATAGTAGTTTAAATTATGACCTCGTAATTTTGCTGGACAAATTTGCGGCATTTATTTTTTCTAACCAAGTTTGATATTTCAGATGTTTTGAATCTGATTAAACAGATTTGAGTAATGAGGCCACTGTAACAATTTTGACCATAGCTCATAATGTGCATCTGTACAGTAATAGTAAATAGTAAAGTAACACTATTTTTCCTCAGACGAATTTTCCCCAAACACAACACTTTCATTGTGGATATACATTACACGAGCAGTTCAGATCTGAAAAATTTGTTATTTTGTGTCACTTTTTTGCATCATGTGGATTGCTGAATCAGCAATCCAAATGCTTATGGCCATTTTTATTTGCTGTCAAATAAAAAGTGTTTACCAAAAGGACTACTGCACACCTGCTTTCTAACAACACTGCCTTGCACACTGCCCATCCCAGTAATGGCACAAATCCCAAGATGAGACGAAAGACTAGTGTCACAGTCTTAGCAGAATTTATTTATTTTTTGCTAGCCAATTAAAATGAGCTCTTTAGCCATTTTGTAGCACTATGGGGGAAAACAACTGCAACCAAAACAAAAACAACCAATTACAGAAATGAAAGTAAGTTGCTACTTGAAAAGTCTGCAACTGAGAGTTGTTAGGAGGTTGTTAGCTTGCTAGGTTTTTAGCTAGCTTTTCATCTGTCCTAGCTCTTTTCACTGCAATAATTATTGTACATTAAGACTAATATTGATTTTTGAACTCAAAAGTAACAGTAGTTGGTCAGCTGCATTATTTATAAGTACTTTTTATTAAAACTGTGCATCATAAAAATTATATATTCTGGGAAAGCAGCCTAGTCATAGAGTGTAACAGTCCGTAATAAAAATCCCATTTATATTCTCCACAGAGATTTTCATTATGAACCATAATTCTGTAACCATAAAAGCAGACTTACTGTGAGCTATTACATTATGACACAATGTAGAAATTCAGCATGATATCCACCTTGATTTAATACAAAAGCATTTTATTCATGATGTCATGGAAAATAACTATAATTGTAAACTGAAACAGAGATGTTTCTGATTTGTGAAGGCGATTGCAACCACAAATATTTAAACTGGCAAACTTCAGGTCACTTTTATACACACGTACAATACAAACTACAATATGTATGCAAAGCTATTATTATATGGCACTGATAACAAATATTTTTGAGACATTACATTTGAGAAAAAGGTTGGAAGTCGATCACTGTGGAATCAGGGATTTGCAATACATTATTTTCTTTACCATTAAAAGTAAATATGTACAGTCTTGTGGCGTTGCCCCTCCCTCCATTTCTTTTATTATTATTTTTTTCCAGAAGAAGTCTTTTTATGATTATGATTTAGCCTATAGCTAATCAGCTTGGTTCAAGGCTTAAAACTCTTTATATAATATTCCAGAAAATGAGAGGGAAATGCAGAGCAGAACTCTTCACCGTGTTTCAAACAACAGAACTTTTTTGCTAGCTAATTAACTCACCAACTTTATTATATTTTTTAACAACATTAAGTCTGGATAAGTTATTCTGAAGAAATGCCATTAGCAGTGAAAATAGAAGAGAGTTCAAATCAATAGCTGCAATCAAGACATGTATTATGCTTGCTGATATGCCACGATGCTGCGGCACCATTTGAAGCAGTGAAATGTAAATGATGATATGTGTTTGCACGTTGTTGAGGAATATTTGCAACCCAGGTTTCAACAAACTATACCAAGTTCTGACACTATTTAGTGTTGAATTAACAAAAGAAAGCTCTCTATAAAGATCTATAATCTATAAAGAAGCAAACTGTGCATTAGCCAGTTTGTCTCATAGATAAAGTAGGTCAACATTCCACTGTGGCCCAACTATGATCGCATAAATGCATACTGTCAAGCCATGGTAGGTGGTATGAATGTGTAGCTTCTTTCATGTGCAGGAAAGAAACAAAATACAAACAATATGGCAAATCTCTCATTATAGCGGAGCTATACGGTGCAATTTGTGGTCCAAAAATCCACAGGGTACTTTTATGTTATCTACTATTGTTTAAACACCAGTAGTTTTGATTACAAACATTTTGTAACAGAAGGTACCACTTTTTCACAAAGTGACTATCTCATTTTGGGATTTAACCTCTTCAACCTGGACCTTACAGTGTGTTTGCTTCTGCACTTCGACACGGGCTCAGCATAGGTTGCTCAAACTTACAGAACTTTATTTAAAACTGCAGGAAAAATCCAGAAGCTCAATGGCATGTTAAACATATTATAAGAATAAGTATAAGAATAATGGATTACATCAGAATTGATATGATACGTTTAGCTTTGGAGCCGATTAGTAGGATAAAACATTAAAGGTTCAACACGGTACCTTTTATAGGCTTTGATGTTCACCACAAACTTTTGAACTTGCATGGCTGTGCCCGGTGTTCTTCCTGTTTGTGAATGTGTAAGGATGGCGGCCTAATATTAATGCTTTTGTTTGCTATGTTGCTAGGGGCCATGTCGGCGGGAGATGGAGAGCATCCTTAACAGCCTTAAAATCAGCAACGTGCTTAACCCGAGAGGCTTCCGCATACCCAACTGTGACAGAAAGGGTTTCTACAAGAAAAAGCAGGTGACTGGTTCTCCCTGCTGTTTTATCTCTGTTGTTTCTTTATACCTCGTCTCTGTCCCTCAAACACACACACACACACACCCACACACACACACACACCTGCGGACATACAAATAGACCCACCGCATGCCTGAACACTTCCAAAGAATCCTCAAAGACTCATCCCAACCACCCACACTTACACAATCCCCCTTTTTTGCAGCCCAGGTTGCCTTGACAGCCACATCAACACTATATTATCAGAATGGCTAATAACCATGTATTACTCCAGTAAATGCACTCCAGCCGTCTGACTCATGCCTCACAGGAAATGAAGTCGGTCAGGTGTGTTTGTGGGTGTGTGGTGTGGGAGAGTATGGGGGGTAGGGATGTAAGAATGTGGTCCAGGAGTGTGTGTGGCATGGTAGATGTGGCAGCAGGGGAGTATATGTATGGCGCTTGTTTGATGGCAGTAGTTTGGTGTGGGAGAGTAGGTGTGGGGTGCTGTTGGCGAGGTAAAAAAACAAACAGGCTGTCACTGGTTTAGTTTTTCACGTTCGTAGTGCAGACTGGGGCCACCCATAGGCTACTCATTTGAAAGATGGCAGGGGGGAGCAAAGAAGCTGACATTTGGCAGAGCACTGTAGGTGGGTGACATGTGCTGTGACCTGAGGGAAAAAGGGATAAGACGGCGGAAGGTGGTGGATGAAGAGGAGGGCTTGTGGGCCATTAGTGAGACACACAATGTGACAAATACCACTATCCAATTTCCTGGGGTGGGGAGTCTTATCGGAGGGATTCCACAGGCCCATTCTGAGAAAAGCATGAGTCACCGAAAACCCCCTACAAGCACCATGAGTCAGAGTCCAACTCAAGCCATAACACACACACAGAAAAAAAAAAGAAAGAATTGTCTTCTAAATTCTTACCTCACTCTTTCCCCACGGTCTCTCCACAGTAGTTTCATTGCTACTTTCATTAAAGTCAGCCTCTACCTTGCTCATTTCCTGGATTCCTTCAACAAAATATCTACCGGGAAAGTGTCAGTTCTGGTTGGAGTGTTTGCAAATGTGTGTGTGGCAGTGTGCCAGCTCCTGTCGCCCTTTTCTCAGAGCACCAGTGGGGTGCGGAGTGTTGTGTTAAATCCGTCTCAGGGGATGTGCCTTCACGGTGTGTTGTAGAGATTTATGACCGGAAACATGGTGAAGAGGAGACCGTGTGAACCGTCTAGGGTGACAATACTTTGAAAAGAAGGGAGCAGGGAAAGGAGGTGGGAGGGATGAGGTTGGGGGGAAGGACTAAACAGAGAAAAAAGTAGCATAACTTTATACCTAATATGCAGGTTCTGTACCTCTGTATGAGTATATCCCCTCAAATATGAAATGCTGTAGAAATGTAGCTTTTTATTTAACTTTTAGCGATGATGGCTCAGGGGGAACTAAAATTAAGAACTTTAAGTCAGCGTTTTGCATCCTTAATTGCGTTACAGCACTTTTGAAGTGCTTGTCAGGAAGACGCTGATGATGGATTAAATAACATTTTCACACACAGATTCACAGAAGTGAAAAAGGAGAACAGAAGTTATACTATTCCAATTGTGTCTATGTTTCTGAAGTTCCAGTAAATAACTGTGTGTTTATCTAAATCTGAATAGTGCATGCTGCGTGTCCGTATCTGCAGCTTAAGATGAAAAGCCCTTAAAGGCCACATATAATTGTCATTTGATTTTTTTTTTAAGTACAACAGCAGACAAAAGCGATTTAATAGATGTTGAATTTCAGTTGCAGTTTTTTTATGACAAGAGTTTTTTTTTCCACAACTTTTGCTTAAAGTACTATCACGTCCGACAGTTGATAATACAAGACCTCTTCCTGGTAGTTTCAGGGAAACCAGAAAGTCCTGTATTCAGCTTAGGGACTTTTTTTTTGAAAGGCAGGAGCTCAAACCGTTTTATGTGCTAAGTGTAACTGCTTTTCTCATTGAAATCAGGAAATGGGCCTTAAAGATTTTTTCAAAGTCACTGCATGTGGGCGGGCATGGATTTGACTCATTTCAGTAACAGTTAATTCTAACAGTGACATTTTTAATGGCCAAAGACAAAAAAAAAATCAATTAAATAACCACTTGATAGCTTATATAGCTTATATTTCTGCTGAACTCTCCGTGTAATTTGCTCAGTTGTTGCAGAATGTATCTTTCTGGGATTATGCTGGCATGTTTGTTGTTGAGCCATTGACTGTGAAAGGTTTTAATTAGAGTTGGGGAGTAGAGAACGGCATGTAATAAAACTAGTAATTTAACAGCATTTTCCCGGAGCTTGCTGGTAGTTAATTAACTTCTAAAACTAAAACTAAAATTGTGGGCCATAAAAAGACTGGAAGTTTAAAAAATATGACTTGTCTACTGTAATGAAGGCTCTTTTCCTGTCCAGATCCTTCCCACTATGATGGCATACCCAGGTGAAGATCCTGTCATGGTACTGTGGTGGCCATCCATAGGCATCCATAAGCTGTATTGCATCAGCAGGGGTCATTGTTAAAATGTGATAACTTTTTTTGTAGTGGCCTGAAGCTGGACTTTGCCCTTTGCCACTATTTCTATTTGCATTTTTTTTTTTTTTTTTTGGATAGAATTTGTTGGTTCAGTCAAAGTGCGGTCAAGAAATGGTGGTGGTCTCAGGCCATGTCCACACTAATACGTTTTCATTTGAAAACACATCTTTTTCTCTTTGTTTTGGCCTTCGTCCACACTGAGGCGGCGTTTTGAAAACGCCCTCCAAAGCGGATACTTTGGCATCACAGTGTGGACACAGCGTGGACAGCGAACAGTGTGGACAGTGAACCTGGAGCCTTTTTGAAAACGATGACACATTTTAGTCATGTGATGCAGTCGTGTGACCAATTAAACTAAGATAGTGGAGGCATTAAACAGCAGTTGTTTTGTTTGCTCTCAATCTATTAAAGATTAATATCAGTCTGTACATGCTCCAGATAGCTTTTCTTCAAATTCTTTAATTCTCACTCGCTTTTGCAACTTTGCACTTTTGTGTTACTCACAGCAACAACTCCACCTCATTGTCAGTCCATTTAAAAAAAAGGTCGAATCGTCTTGCGTTTCACGCATGCGCAGTACTGGCGTGTAAGTGTTTTCGACCTTTTCAATGTGGACGCACAACTCTGTGAAAGCGACTGAAAATGATAGTGCAGACAAAAACACCGTTTTCAAATTCATCCAGGCTACTGTAGACGTGGCCTCAGGATCTACTCTCTGCTTTTTGCAGACGATGTGGTTCTGTCATCAAACAGTAACCTCCAGGTCACAGTGGCAGTGGGGTGGTTTGCAACAAAGCGTGAAGCGGCTTTGGTGAGAATTAGCACCTCCAAGTCTGAGGCTATGGCTCTCAATGGGGAAATGGCGGCATTCATACTTGCCCCCAATGGAGGAGTTCATATCTCAGGGTCATCTTCATGGGTACCCTGCCATCCTTTATGATGGAAGGATGGTGTGGTGTCTATGATCAAGAGCTGTGTGCGAGGAGCTCATTTCCAGTCAGGGCAGGAAATAAGTTTCTTGTTCCGACTCTACAATAGAGGCAGGTTGAGGAGCTTTGTGATTCAGAAGGGATCCTTCCACATTGGAAGAGCTGGTCTAGGCATCTGAATAGGATGCCTGCTGGTTGCCTGCTTAGTTAGGTGTTTTGGGCATATCAATGTGTGGGCTGATCTCAGGACTAAACCAGGATACACTAGAGAGAGAGTGCCTCTGGGCTGGTTTGGGAATGCCTCAGAGCCTAAGTGCCTGCCATGGATAAGTGACAGAAAGTGGATGTTTGCCATCCCTTTTCTCTTCCAGAGACATTTATAATAAAATAGGATTTGTAATGTGTCCACCTTCATTGCGGTCTGCTGTTAGATTTTTAGAGGACTGAATGCAGTTTTCATTCCATTCCATCATCCTTCTCCCTGCATAGCTATAGGAGTATGTAAATGAAGACATTTATGAAAACAATGCGTGGCTATGAATATGGCTTAATGCATTTGTCAAAACAAAGTAGACGCTTCTGGCACACCATAACTTACTTCCAAGACAACAAATTGTGAAGCTGTCAAAGCTGACCCTAAAGACACATGCGTTTGGTCAAACATTGTTGCACGAGTCAAACAAAAAGGTTGTTATGTATCCTGCAAGTGTTGCTGGAGTTTTAAACAGGTAACCCAGTGACGACCCTAACTTTAACCCCAACCCTATATTTTTGAGAAATATATGGTTTTTGAAAAAAAAAAATGTAAACAGTTTTTAGGATCAGTTTGAATAGTTATTTTCTTTTTTCACTGTTAGCCAAGACTTGAGAAGAACATTTTCTTAAATAAAATAAGTTAGGTTATAGTTAGGGTTAGGGTTTGAATTGTCATGAATCCATAGGCAACTTGTGGAACATGTGCAAAAGGGTGAGTGTGGCTCAGAGCTCATACAGCAATGTCATTATAGATAAACAAATGTTCAGACAAGTTGTCGCATGCTATTTGAGCTGAATGAGTTATTCTGCTGCGTGCAATACCCCCACCTGGACTCAAGTCTCTAGAAGGCAGGGTTCTGACTCGCAGACATGTATGTAAACCCAAAGCTGACTCAGTTACCAACTGAATAATGTACATTGAACTACTTTTGTCTCAACAGTTTAACATTATTTTACACCATTGGTTAGGTTTGCTATGGTTCAGCTTGTTCCACTGTCAAGTTAGTGGTAATTTGGAAAACAACACTTTCAAAGTGGTTCCTATTTTTATTTAATCATATTTTGGAAAAAGAAAAAGTATTAGACTATTTAGCTCCTATGGACTGTCCATATAAGTGCATATACTCCCTCTCAAGTCAGTTCCTCCCATCCTGGAATGACTCCAACTCCACTATAATGAACTGTAGGTAGCAAGGTTAGTCGTGGCTCTACTGCAGCCCTGGTGAGTTTGCTTGCGTGGCACATGGACTGTTTCACTATCCGAGACAGATTCTAGTAAGAGTCGCTGTATAGCTAATTCCATTTTTCTAGAGCAGAAGAAGAATCACTGTCCCAGTTGCATTCTGCAGCTATGGGGTTTAAGTGTCTGGATTTTAGCTAAATGACACTGAGGTCCATCACAGCACTAGTCAGACTAGTGTTAGGGGAAGGACTAGAGATAGGGGGTTAACAGCACCTGAACTTTCAAAAATAAGAGCAATAGAATGAAAATGAAATAAATGCTGAAATAAGTCATAATTAATTTATTCCTCCAATAAAAAATCTATGTGTCGGAAACACTTCAAGTTGCGTTAATCATTCAAGCTTCATTCAACCTCTGTTGCTGTACTTTTCTATTTAAATGCAAAATGGTGCAGCAATGTAGCCAGTGAGGAGAGTGGAAGCAGTAGCCTTGACCTCTTAACATTCACCCAGTCACAGGTGACTGGTTTAAGGGTGGGGTCAGGGTTAAGGTTAGGCTTCCATCTTACCTCTTTGGCATACCCATGCTCACGTATCAACCCTATAGTTGTGTTATTTTCATATAAGAAAGGTACGTGCCATTAGCAAAAAACTGCAAGGAGGAACCTATTTTTAGCTGGAGTTATATGAATTGGCTCAGTATCCCCATTCAGGCCAGGCATTCCCAACACTGACCACTCATTACATCCCTCAAAATCTCACTCTCTCTTTAATTCATCATTTCACCACCCATCATTACCCCCATTGTGCCGTGCCTACGGTCATCCACACATCTTTTGTTCTGCTTGCCCGCTCCATCATTCCGTCCATCCTGCCCTTCCACCCACCTGGCTTTTCCTTCCTTGTTTGGACAGGAATCACCCTGCAGAGGGTTGTGAATGGAACGACAGTGTGTGTCTCTGTGTGTACTCTTTTAGAGTTTTGAGTGTGTGTCAAGAGGAAGAGGAGCAGGAGGAGGAGGCTGTGGGTTAAGGATTTGAGCCAGGTGCCTGTGTACCCTTCTGCGTCCTCATTCACTAGGTCCTGACACTGCCAGGCCCATAAGGGTTGACTTATTGAGCGTGACTCAGAAGGATCTGTGGAAATGTACACACCAACCACAATGGCTTTATAATAACTGGCCAACCTTTGGGGATCCAGACAGCTATTTTCACCCTGTCTCTCTCTAGTTCTCTTCCCTCCCTAGATTTATAATCCATCTCTCTTTCTTCTTCACTTTGAAATATAAGCCCCTTTTTCCAGTGTCTCATGCATAATACGCAGAGCAGGGGAATATTTTTATTATTGATGCCAACACAGTACCTAAATTTAGATGCCGATAACTAAACTGTACTTCTCAGTAGTTTTACTTGAGCATATTAACATTTTCAATAAATAAAAAAATCCCTTTTTCATGCTGCAAATTAGGCAACTCTGTAAAGTCCTGAAAGGTGTTATTCATATTCTTGTCAGAGGAATTTCCATTTATTTTCATATTTCAGATAAATGTTTGAAATGTATTCAGTTTGGTGGCAAAGTAAAGGAAATGTGTGATGATGATATTTCTGATGCTAAAAGTAAATACCTAATCTTTTATTGGTGATTGCGGCTCGTGAGAACCAATATTTAATAGCGCAAACAAAACAAAGTGACAGACCTAAATCACCTAAATCAAAGTCTGAATCAGTTGCCACAAGGTGTCAGCAGCAGCATCCTGTAGTGTAACAGTAGTGATACAGCGTAAGTCAATATGTAAGCACAACAGCAGCATAGGTGGTGTTTTTCTCTGAAATTTTAAGTAAAAGTATAGGTTACACACAAGTAAAACTTTGAAACTCTTCCCCAACCTTGTCACACAAAAAAGCTGAAAGTGAACATTATTTTCTACCTATAGTATTGTGTTATGTCCCGGTCTAGGAGTACAGAAGCGCAACAAAGGGGTTCAAAAGGGTGTCCCCACCCCGTCCCATAAGCCAGACCCAATAGCCATTTTATCATTAAAGGTGAGGTTTATTGCTATACCAATAACACCAAAACTGAAAGGATAAACTCCAGGGTGAACAAAGGCCAAAATAACAAACCAAACAAGCTATTCCCGAAAAGTGCTACCTCAACCCTACATGAAACAAAACCAAACAAAAGACAAGTGCTACCTCGAACTCCCTAGCTTCATAAACAAGACAAAGCGTCCAAAATTATATAGACAGTTCACCTCTTCTGCTTTAGTGCTATTTACAGATGGACACGACTATTTACAATACTATATAAAAAACCTAGTTGTTGTCAAAATACACACAAGATCAAGCACTGCAAGTTTGGAGGCTGAAGACAGATCTGCTGCTGCCAGTTGCTGCCAGGGGAACAACTGCTGGAGACGGGCTTTTTGAAGCAGCCAGTTGATAATAGGGGCCAATCAGCAGCCGCCAGACCAAAGCCAGCCCAAAACAGCTCAACCAATCAGGAGGACCTGGAGAGACTCTTAAAGGCACAGAAGACACATACAAAACAGTCCAGACATGCTGACACACACTAATTCAAAATATGGCTGTATCTTGGGTCCACCTTTTTAAGTAGTTGCTTAAAGCCCTGCCTTAAGCAACTACTTAAAGCAGCACCATTAACTCCATCAGTAATCCATAAACGATTTATTCTTCCTCTCATATGGAATGCAGATAGCAAGCGCTCCGGCAGTGCTGGGTTTGAGCCATTTATTTATTTTTTTATTTATCTTTCCATGCTATGTGTTTTTGCCTCAAGTGGTGAAACAAGTTTGTTTCTTCCACTTTTAGCAGGAAGATCTTTCTTGCATATTTTGCATTGTTGGGGTTGCTGAAGTAGCTCTCTGTTTAGGCTCTCAGATATGCCTGTCTTGTCGTTCGTGATAGGGAACGTAAATGCACAGTGCTCTACCATTAACAGTAATGTAAATATAATTTTTTTAACATGAAAAAGTATATCTGTTTTTCAATAAATTATAATATTTCCAAAGTTACTGACCAAAAATAATGGCGATTATTATTTTTGCTTTAATTGAACTCAATTACATGTGCCAACAAACATGTATGAATGTTTTTTGGGAGGTATACATCCATTAGCTGCAACATTAAAATCACTTGCCTAATATTATGTCTCAGCTCTGTTCTGACAGGACATGCTGGCAGAACCTCTGGGGGTGTCCTGGTTGTCACTGGAATGTTGGCAGTGTTTCCTTTAGGATTCTGTGTGTTACTGGATGCAGACTGTGGAGCAGCGCATCCATAGACACTTGATCAGGTTAGCATCTTGTACTGCGAGAGCCTGCTCTTATTGGGGTGTGCCATTGGCATTTTAAGATTCATAGTACGTATGTGTCAAATTAACATTCACATAAGTAGTTAGACTTAAGGGTTACCAGGAGAACACAGAATGATCCATGTTATTCACCTACACATTTTTTTCCCAAAATATCCCTTTTTGCTTTTCGCTAAAACAGAGTAGGGTCTTGATAAGGATTATCAGCTATGATGACTTGGATCTCAGAGGGTTAATGTAGCTGACTCTGTCACACTAACTATATTACACTATATGTAACACTGTTGTATCTAAAAGATAATCAATGTTTATCATAATAATATTAAATAGATCGATGTAGCTTTAACACAAGTAGAAATAAATGAAGCTTTAATGTGCAAATATTGGCTAGTAGGTGGTTATGTTTATGGTTAACAGATAGAGTGCTTAACAAATTATTGATGTTATAAATTATACATGTCAAAAACGTGTTTGAAATTAGACATGACTTTAATCACTGAGCTGAGTTAAATTAGTTATTAAATTAAACCCAAACTTGACTACCATTAAAATGAATTTTCTGCTGCAAGTAAACAGCAATTTGGCATTTGAATTGAATTTGAACTGTAAAACAGTACATTTGGAAATTATTATTACATGAAACAGCAATAGTTATATTTTATTAGTAAATACTTTTTAATCATCTTTAAAGAGCTTGTGCAAACTGGGGGATGAGCCATTAGAGAAACATCAAAAATTAAATATGTAATTTTTAATAATGTTAATAAACCTTACATTGGGTGGTGGTCTAATAAATTTGTTAAGCAGTGTATATGTAGAAATCTTTCTCTTAGAGATAATCGTCCAAATACACTGTTTTAAATTTACCCTCTTCTCCCTCTATGGTTTGACCACATCGAGTCATTACTTATATTGATCTCCCTTCTTCCAGTCTACCACTTTGTAAACTTGTGAAGCAATATTTAAGACTCTATTTTAAAGTTTGTGTGTTGCCAATATTCTAAAACAAACAAATTATTCTGGAGTTCTCTTCACTTAGACACTTTTTTAAAGAAAAAGCAATATCCTGCAGCTACTCCCAAATGCACTTGCAAGCACATACAGATGCCCGCTTGATTACATAAATACATATACATGCGCCCATACACACACACACACAAACACATTGCATTTTATGAGCTGGTGTTTATCCAGTGGTCAGACCAGGCTCTTTTTAATGTGCGTGAAGCCCAGCAGCCTTGCTGTTAGCTATTAAGATCAGCATTACAAGAGCTTGCATTCATGCACACAACGCACATGCATGCACACCTCATAAAGGTAGCATTATGGCTTTGCAAGGTAGATGAAATATGCTTTGTTTTTTGTTGCTTTTTTTAGTGACAACCATGTGGACCAGGCAGGGCTAGTTTTGGGGCTATGAGGCTCAGAATATAGGGCATGGGATTTAGGCTGGCGCAGGGTTTGGACTCTGCATGTGATCGGGTGACTGTGGAGGCTGTTTGAGTAAAGCAAACTCATCGTTATGTTAAGAAACCAGTTTGAAATGATCTGAGCTTTGTGCCATGGCTGTTATGCTGCACTAAGCCAGCATAAGATAGATACACTGTGTCATGAAGGGATGGACATATTCAGCAGAGAGAGTACATCCATGGAGAGTAAGAGAGAGTAAGAGAAATCAGGTGAAAAAAAACAAACAATGAAAACCATCCACTGCAGCTGCTGTCTGCTCTTTTTGTGCTACTTTTTGTTAACTTTTGTTCTCCCTTCTTGGTGAACTTAGCTGTTGTTCCCTTTCCAGCTTTTCAACCGGTCAGCATTGGCTCTGTGCGCAGCATCATCTGTAGTGACATTCACTGCTTAGTGGATGTTTTGTACTTATGCGTGTGTTTGGAGTGAAGCACTAAAGAAAGGACTGCAGAGGCTGGAATAGAAATTAAAAGGTAGCCAAGCAACAGGGATAAGCACACATGCACATTTTTCCTCTCCTTTCCATCTTTCCAAGGGGACAGGAGTAGGAAGACGATAACAACCAAAATACTGAGTTCACAGACAAGAATGCCTGGATGATGTTAGGGGCACATGTGGTCGTGTACCTATCTCCAGACTCCACTAGTTGTTAGTGAGGTATTTTAATAGATTGCTGTCTCTATAAAGCTGCCTTTGATCATGCACTCAGGCTGTACATGAATCTTGATTACACTGGAAAAAGGACACCTGATCACACTCCATCTGTCTCCCTGTGCCAAGGAACATTGCAGTTTTGTTTACAATGTTTACTGATAGATGTTAGAAATCTAAGTATAGCACTCAGTTTGAGATTGAAGTGCAGATTTTCAGCTTTTAATTTGTTGTTTTTTACATCCCTGACTGATACACTGGCAAGTTAAAACACTTTAACCTGTGTCTGACTTCCTTCACTGCTCGGGCCAACACCTTAAGCATGTTACTAAAATGCAATCTGACACTTTCCCTAAATGGGGTACTGCATTCATTTAGTTTAGTCTTTTTTTTTCTTTTTTTTAAGAAAAGTTGGGCTTAGAGATTAGAGATTCAGGTTCTCAGGTCATCATCAATGATAATTTAGACCTAACAGAGCTGTGGGTGATTGGTGTGCATAATGTAATAAAAGTTAAAAATTAAAATTAAGTATGAAAGGCTGAGTGAAACAGTGTTTGAACTCATGCAGAAAAGACATAGAAAGTGTTGGTGTGCAAAGAAAAACACATGTGCTCTTTACAGTACTGTCATGGTCCTGGGCCATGTTGGCCCAGTGTTCTTAGTTTTCTTGTATGTTTGTATTTTGTTCCCTATTTAGGCCATGTTTCCTGAGTTGCCCTGTTGTGTTGTTCCCTAAGTGTTTTCCCTTCGTGGCTTTTACCCCCTGTGTGCCCTCTGTGTATTTATGAGCCCTCGTCTCTCCTTATGTTTTATTCCATGTTTCCCCAGCCCGTTATGTCTTTTTTCCCCGTGCTTTCTCTCCTCCTGTCTGAACCTCTGTACTTCCTGTTTGACTCTGCCCGTCTCCCGTCAGTGTTATGTTCACCCCGCCCTGTCTCGTTATGGTTATCTGTGTCAGCTGTGTTCCCCGTGTGTTCCCACTTTCCTCGTTAACCCTCTGTGTATTTCTGTCTGCGTCTCCTCTGTTCGGCGTCGCGTTCTCCCTCCCTGTTGTGTGGATCTTCCTGTGTCTACCTGCGAGTGTTAGTTTACTTTTCCCCAGTTTAGTTTTGTATTTCCTGTGTTCTGCCGTGCCAGCATTAAAGCTGTGTTTCTCGAGTTCATCCCCGTGTCTGTGAGTTTTGCATTTGGGTCCTCCTCCTGCTTGCCACACAGCGATCCATGACAAGTACATACTTTCTGATCACACACCTAGACTGCCGGTACTTACCGACGGTTGCCATCGAGGCAGACAGGCGTATCTCGGTCGTGGCTGGACTTCTTACCTCTCTCTCACCACTCCCACGGTGGGAGATGATGGGAGCTAAGAGGAGTGGGACAATTTGAGATCTGAACCTGGTTTAACTGATTGTGCTGTTCCATGTGTACCCCCAAAATGCACCTCATAAAGTTGCCACTCTACAAAGCCGAACCTCCTGTGGGACATCTGATATTACTGCGTACATGTGTGGGAGCAGGTGGGGGGGGTGGGGGTATGTGTGCAGCACATACAATTCTTGTTTGTGTGCTGCTGCGTATTTGCTAACGTGTGTTTATACTCACATGCGCCCCGTGCACTGGGGCAGGCCATAATTAACTCCAGATGATTTTGAGTGCCTGCCAGCTTCCCAGAATAGCAGCACTGGTTTGCAGCCCTCCAACTGGCCTTGGCAAATATTTTAGCAACCCCATGTTTACCTTCACACTCTACACTCTCACTCACTCAGAGCATTCCTCATTCCAAGCGCCTCTCTATCAGAAATAATCTGCTTTTTCATCATTTACCCCCAGTGGCCGGTAGCACAAAGTAAACTCCTCCACAGCACCTAAATTGGGCAAACTCAACAGCACGCTGCCCACACATAATGCTGCTGCAAAAGCTCTCCTGCTCTAATCATGATGCATTTATTACTGTCTTACACAAAGCAAACCCCTGCATTGTGTGTGTTGTGTATCGCTGATGTTTTACTCACATAAAAACTCAGGTAGCAGGGCATTCCACTCCGTGATCGACGGGTTTGTCTAATGAGAGTTCTGCTGAGGCATGACTTGGCCTGCTGACAAGCATCTGAGATCTGAAAACCAACAGAGCGATGGGGTGTTATTATAATACAAGCATGCACATTGAAGGTGGTGTTGTTAAAGCTGTGTCAAGGCATTAATTCCTCTCCGTGGAAACGCTAATCTGTTTTCCCAGTGTGTCTCAGAGGGATAAGTCCTCTGCTACCTTTTTAACCCCACCCAAACTAGAGGTGGATGTCAAAGCTCGATGAGCGATGATCTTGCTTATGACACCGGTTGGTGTACCTTTGGTTCTGTGAAATCGAACAAGTGGCAGACTAAACTTCTTTGTCTTCTCTTCCTCGTGTTTTTTTTACAGTGCCGTCCGTCCAAAGGCAGGAGGCGGGGCTACTGCTGGTGCGTGGACAAATATGGGCAGCCTCTCCCCGGCTACGATGGCAGGCAGTGGGGCGAGAAGCAGTGCTACAACCTGGAGAGCAAATGAGAGGATGGAGGAACAAAAAGTGGATGGAAAGGGGAAGACGGTGTAATATGGGGGAGGGATGGGCGAGGGGGTGAGGGGGGCGAGAAAGAACGAGATCCCACTGTGCTCTTGCATTTAGTTTTATGTAAACATCTGAAGGAACTCTGGACCTCTGATTTCAGGTCCTGCTTCTGTTGGAGGGAGGGAAGGGGGGACTAGGGGAAGGTGAGTGGGAGGGGTAAAGGATAGCGCACAGCCTTCTGTCCATCACAGCTATCTGTCCTGTGCTAGGGGGAACCACCTCTGTCCTTTTTTTAAAATAAAGGTTTAAGCTGAAAGCTGGGGAGGGGAGGGGGACCCGTCAACTGCACTATTCTTTTAGAGAGAGGAAGGAGGGATTTTTCCACTCACTTTAAAGAGGAGTTGTTTGTGACTGTGACCTGCACCCCCACCTCTTAAAAAACCAACGCCATTGTTTGTTTGTTTGTTTGTTTGTGTTTGTGTGCCCATCTGCCAGTTAGTAACTGCGTGTGTGTGTGGCTGTGTAACATGCATGCACAGCTCCATGTCTGCATGCAAGTGGCGTGTGAGTTTGTGTGTTTGTTTGTGTAAATACTGCATGTCACTAAACTCAGTTTAGAGATGTCTGACTGCCCATCCCCAGGCCCTGCTCCATTAAACAATGCAGAAAAAACATAGCACTCTGGCTCAGGGTCCATTATTAAGTGAAGGATTATAAAATATTAGATGGTAGGGCTTTAACTTTTTAGTGCAGCTCGGGGGGCAGCCTTGCTGTTTCTAGTTCCTTGTTACTAACCTGCAGGGCAAAGGGATTGGAGGCAGTCCATGCAGCCACAGTGCCTTAAAAACTAGCCTTTCATTACCTCCTCTTCAGATTCAGCTCTTCCTCTTCTTCAGTAGCATAAAGCAATACTTCACTGAAAAGCTACCTTATGAGTATCGTGCTTGACAATTTTGAGGCTTGCATCTTTGATGAGGAGAGCAGCTATAACTAAAACAGTATACACAAAGATCCTGATACAGTGCCATGAAACAGTATTTTCTCCTTCTCTTCTTCCTTTTTTTGTATATTTGCCATACCCAATTGTTTCAGGTCATCAAATGAATTCTAATATTGGACACAGATAGCCAAAGGAAAGACAAAATGCAGTTTTCAAATAATGTTTTTGTTTAGCAAGGGGAAAAGCTGTTCAAACTTAGCTGCATCTGGGTGCATTTCGATGATATTGGAGACGCAAACCCGAGTGCAGAATTTATAAAATTAGGAGCTGGCTAAGGTGATCCTAATTTTTTTTTTTCATTGTGGAAAACAAAAGTTTTCAAACTTTTCCAGGCCTTAAACCTGATGCGTATTCTCCCTCATAGTAAATCTATAAAAACAAGGCGTTTAGGAAAACAGTGAATAAAAAATTGCTTTTCTAAAAAAGACAAAAATTGCAGTTCAGTATTGAATATTACATAAAATAACCTATATATAAAGTTTCTTTTAATGGCAGAGATGCGGAAATGTGTGCATGTAGCACAGAGCCGTGGCTCAGTGTCTAAGTGTCTTAATGAAAATGTGCGTTGAAGCTATTTAGAATTCTTATCTTGTTTGATCTGCTGCTCACCATAAACAAGCACAAACAGAAGTTTTGGATTTTTAACTGTATTTTCACAAGTTTGACGGCTTTTCATATTGATAAAAACCTCCTGTTTTGGCCATTCATACTAAAAAAAAGTAATGGGATTTCTGCTCTTCTAGAAAATCCTGAATGAGAATTTCCGACCATCAGTTTGTGCCATGTGCCCGAAGGGCACGTAAGGTAATGCAGCAATACAATACATTCAGGGCACCCCAGCAAGTCCACCTCTGCATGGCTCAAGAAAACAGTGGACTAGGAGTGAACTAGTCGAGGTCTAGTCTGATTAAGATGCTTTGGCGTGACCTTAAACAGACCATTCATGTTCGAAAACCAGGGCTATCTCTGTCTAACATTAAAATTTGTTAAGTGTGATTAAAATGCAAAATAACAAAAAAAATCAGGGAAAAAAAAGTTTTCATGGCACTGTAAACTTCTTAAACTGCTTTTGAAGGAAAGTCCAGTTCTTCGGGACACATTTTAAGAGTGTAAACTTATAGTTCTATTGGATGCTAAAGCTACGTTATTATTACGTTATATCTACAGATGCTGCTTGGCCAAGGAGACAATGCAATAAAGCTCCTGGAATACAGTTTTTGTTCTGTTAATGTCAAGTGATCACAGAATATGTAAGAGGGAAGATTTTCTGACTCAGTATATATTTTGTCTTGTCTCCCTCCCATCACCCCCAAGTGTTCATGGCAGATGGCTGCTCCTTCCCGAGCTTGGTTCTGCTCAAGGTTTCTTCCTGTTAAAAGGGAGTTTTCCTTTCCACTTTTGCCAAGTGCTTGCTCATATGGGGTCATCTGATTTTGGGGGTTTTCCCTTTATTATTGTTGGGTTTTTACCTTGGAGTATAAAGTGCCTGATGTGACTGTTGTTGTGTTTTGCAACTATTGAATTGAATTGAATTGAATTGAATTGAATTGAATTTCACCAGCTTCTGAAAACACATCCACTAAATTGGCATAAAAAGAAAGAAAATGATACTTTATGAAGGTTGGTCAACTCTTTTGTTGATGTGAAAAGCCAACCAAAGTGAAAATGACAATGGGAATGAGCAGTGGAAAGATGGCTTATGTAGCAACAGCAGGAATGGTTAGTGGAATTTTGCATATTTTTTTGGTAACTGCAGCTGCCAGTCCCTGCAGCAATAGCAAGTCGCAAGCTCTTCAGAGTGTCCTGTCATGCTAACAGGTTCACGTTTGATATCTGAAAGACATGTTTTCAGAGGAGTATTAAGCACTTGCATGCTGCTCTGCAATTTTAGGGATCACTTTGGCTAGTTTAACTTCTCGTCTTTCTTTTTGGTGCCCTTGCTGTTCTTGTCTTCATCCATGTCCCCCTTTGGCCTTCAGCCCCTCTGTCATACATCTTCTCACTTAGCCCATCCAACCCTTCTTGTCTTCACCCCTACTGTTGGAAGGTGTGTCCAATCCGTGTGCCTAATTTCCTCTCTCCAGCACCCTGCCCACCTCCAGTACTCCTCTCTTGTCAGTGATGCAACCTGGTGTAGGTTGTTTTTTTTTTTAATCGGGGTGAGCCCGGTATGACTGGCTTGCATTGCCACAGGTGCCAGCTGCCCCTCATGCTTCAAGCACAAGCACTTAAAGCACTTTAGCTGCACTGCTACTTGTCAATGCATGCAGTTAAAGACAATTGGACCTATCAGCATCTGCATTCCTTTCCTAGGTAATGTCAGATGAAAGAGTGTGATACAGTTTGAAAAACAACAACAACAAAAAACAATACTAACCTATGGAGGAGGAGGAAAAAAATGTAAGAAAGAAAGAAACAAAACTACACCAGGACTTCTGACAGCAAACTTAGAGATCAGCCCCTTTAGAAGTTTTCCATTCAATGCAACTATTTCTTTTCTCTTTTCTTTTGGTTGTTGTTGTTGTTGTTGTTGTTTCTTTGAAAAAACTTGCTTGTATGATCGTACGCCAACAAATCTCCACAAGGTGAACACGGCACCAAATATGCATTCACACAAGTGGTAGGGGGTCCGAGGGAGGAGGTGTGGTCCTCCTCGAGGAGCTTCCTGCCCTGATGCTCTCCTGCGTCCTGTGTAAAGACTTGAAAAGTGGAGAGAGCGCCGACAAAGAATGCTTGCCCAGTAGCTTGGTAGCATAAAAAACATCGGCTGTAAACTTCCTCTAACAGACAGCAACATCTTAGAACCAGCCTGTTGGTGCTATATCCAATCTATTCAAAGACTTGATGTTAAGGGGGAGGACACACATAAAAATATGTTTAAGCTATTCCCTCCCTAATATTTGTGTGTCTTTTTATATATTATTATTATTATTATTATTATTATTATTATTATTATTATTATTATTATTATTAGTAGTAGTAGTATTAGTATTAGTATTTCCTGGCCAGCTTTGTGTCTGACTAGACATCATGTACAGTACGTAAAAATAAAAAAACCTTATTTATATAAGAAAGAACTATAAGCTGATCCAAACTTCTTATGAACACCAGTGACTCACCAATTGCACAGCAAAAGTCTATGATTCAGTGTACTTTGGGGAATATAATCACTAATGAATGTTTTCTTCTTTTTTTAAATCAACCTTTTCCTTCTGTTGCTCTTTGGATAGCTCTGTGCACATCTACATCAGTCAGACATTCAGATACATCCTCATCGTAGTTCACTGCTTCTTAAGGCCAGTGAACCTCTCACCTCTCAGTAAGTCAGTTCTCTCCATGCACACCCAGCCATCCTGCCCCAGTCTGTTAGCAGAGCCAGGGTCACACTTGTGTAATGTCACCTTTTATCTTTTCCTTTCTTGCTTTTGTTTTCTTCTTGCTGGTAAGACTCTTCTCTGTTCACGGGTAAATGTATTCAAGTTTATCATGCAATGATTTTTTTTTTATCATAGCTAACTAGAAATCACACAGCTATTATTTTTCTCTGAGAAAGGAGATGATTTTGAATATTTAATGTCTTTTTTTTTTTAAATAAAAATGCAACACATTTTAAGCTGCTGCCTCAGTTGTGTCTTTTTCCCCACTTCTCTGACTTGTCTTCATCTTAATTTCAGGAACACTATTTTTTTGTGCTCCTGTTTTTTGAATGCAGTTGGGCTCCCTTCAGTCTTGGAATGTGTCAATAAGGATAAAGCAAAGGTTCAATTTGTAAAGAACAAAAATAAATGTGGTGGTGCCAGGCAGGCTGGCAGTGGGCATGAGAGGTTGAAGCAAATTCCTGTGCCCGACCAAGGCAAACAGAGAACAGGTCAAAAGGCAGCGCAGAGCTGCTTGTCCCAGAGAACCGGCTAAAGTTAGAAAAAGGACCTCCACTTTAGATCACTGTGATAACACTGCTCACAAACACACACTGAATATAGCAAAAGTGGTCCGGGAGAGCATCGACACAGCCTCTGCCAATCATGTCCTGATGAAGCTGTTATTATTATTCTCATGTTTTCTCCACCTTACAGTGCACAAAACAAGCCTGCTTGTGGGGAAAGAAATGTCAGAGCACATAGCTGAGGTTAATGTTTTTATTAAATATATCACCATTTTTTCTCTCTTTCTCTTATATCTCAATTACAAAAGTGTACATACACACGAGTGAGCAGTTAGTCACTTTGGAATAGACTCACATAAACAATAATTCTCTCTCCAACAGCAGCATGTGGCTAGAGTCGAGCCAGCGCACACAGCAGGGCTCTTTTCTTCTCTCTTTTTTTCTTGTTGGTCAGAGAGGAATGGCAACATGTATAAAGTAGCAAATCTTTTTTTATGACATCTACACAGGTGACAACAGACACGTAAATATCGGAGGTAGGTAAATGTTGAAATACCCGTCTGAGAGGCGGCGAATGTGAGCAGCCGCCGCCTGTGATGTTATCTGCATCCCCACGGGATCATGGGGAACGTTTTCTGAGTATTTAAGGAGTTCCCGACTGAGAATTTTGCATTCACTGACAAAAAATAATAAAAAGACAGCAACAACACAAAGACAAAAACGAGGACAAACTGGAACATTAAAAAGATACAGCATTCAGAAATACTTCTAAATGACATTTGGTCACTCAGTGCTTTTGTTCTTGCTTGGTTCATCAAGCAAACCTCCAAACAACTCCTTAAGGGTAGAGCGAGCTCAACTCAGCAATGGAGCTACTTAGGGCCAAGATACATATATACACTTTATACATGTAGATAAAAATAATAATTATAATATAACAATAACAATAAGGCAACGCAAGATGATATAAATACTTATGAAATAATTACAAATAAAATGCAATACAATTGAAATAAATAAGGCTGAAGAGTAAATACATTAATATTAAAATCTCCTTTTCAGAAAAAACAAAAATATATTTTCTCTCTTTGGGATGGGTGTTTGAAGAAGGAGGAGGTGGGGGGTAGGGGATCGGGGTGGTTGGGACCCACAGTCCCGCAATGACAGTGTACCTGAATTAAACACCACCATGGACAAGAGCAATAAATAAACAGATATTAAAATAAAGGAAACATCAGTGGCTTGCGTCTTCTTTTTCTTCTTCTTCTCATGCGATCCGCTTCAGTGGTTGATCTCTTTAAGGGCATTCGGCACCTGCAGGCAGTTCTGTCGAACCTAAAATCCTCTTGCCATTCCAGGAATTCACACACCAGCATCGACCCCTCTGTCCGTCCAGCGAGGATTCACACTGTGCAGAGAAAGGGAAGAAGAAACCCTCTTATTCAGTGCCTTTGTTGGGTACACACACACACACACACATACAACAAAATCTCTCATTCACCCACAATTATATTACAGCAGGGTATTGGGAGCTCTCTCTCTCTCTCTCTCTCTCTCTCACACACACACACACACACACACACACACACACACACACACACACACACACACACACACACACACACACACACACACACACACAGTCCTTTTACTGAAGGTACCAACCTGCTTGGGTTTGTAAAGCCCGTTTTTGTCACAGTTGGGGAGGTAGAATCTGGTTAACTTGTCCCCTAACTTCTGCTGGGATTTGGCAATCTTTTCCAAAGCCGTCTGCAGCTCTAGGTGACAGGGCCCCTGCACAGCACACACAGGATGGAGATGGGTTAATCTCAGTTGATACAAACAAAGTATAATCAGCTGCGTCTCATTATCAGCAAGCACGTGGGCTGACATAAAACTACATATCAAACTTGTAATAATAAGTCTTCAATAAATTCAATAAGTCTGCAGACACACACACACGCACACATTTTCCATTATTTCAAACAGCACACGAGCGCGCCCTTGTGGCGCACCAGCCGTCTCTCAAACCTCCCAAAGAAACTTTTAGCAACACATCGCAGTGAGGATTTTCAGCACAGTAATGCGGACCCAGTGTCAGTACCTGCTCTATCAGCTTCTTGCGGATGGCGATGAGTTTGGCTTTCATGCTCTCCTGAGCGTCGGCGGCAGCCCGCGGGTCGTACGGCCTGCCGTGACCGGGGAGATAGTGGCTGTAGCCGGGGTCCGAGATGATGGCTGCGTTGTCCATCTCCAACGGTTCTGGCTCTTCCTGATCTGGAGAGAAAACACGAATGAATGAATGAATGAATGAATGAATGAATGAATGAATGAATGAATGAATGAATGAGTGCGACTGTAAAAGATCCCAATGTTGAGGGTTTGCTGAGATGATCTGAAACACTGATGGAGAATGTGGAGGTGATAGGCCTTACCTTGTGTCTGGGGCTCGGGGGTGGGCTCGGGCACAGGGCTCTCCGTGCACACGGCTTGTCCGCGGGTGAGGGAGTGCAGAGGCCGGGGGTCGCCGGGTCTCGGCACGCACCTCAGCCCGGAGCCGCACGGCGCCGTGTAGATCCCGCACAGCTCCCCTGCTTTCAGAGCGCAGGCGAGGCAGCATCCACAGCCGGGCTCCCGCAACACCTCGGCGCATCCGGGCGCCACCGCTGGACACTGGCTCAGCTTCTCCGGAGTACACGGGGCGCAGCGAATCGGCTCTGGCCCCACCACCGGGGACCCCAGCGTCCCTGTGAGCAGCACGGAGCACAGAGCCGCCGTCACGACGTGTCCTACGTATAATCCAGCCACGGCCAGCATTGTTATCTGGATACTAAATATGAAATGTAGCGCAAGGCAGAGATGATGATCAGAGGTACGAGCCGGGTCGCCTCCTGCTCCTCAGTTGTGTCTTTCGTTTGATTTTGGGAAAATGTCTAACTGTGCGTTGCGCGCAGCCGTATTTATAGCCGGCTCCTCTGCGAGTCTTTGACGCGTCGGCGTTATGAATGATTTCTGAAAAGAAGGTGTAATGATACGATGGGCTCTCATTGGTCCGTCCACGTCCGGTCAGGCAGCTCATTTGAATACAACATTCGCGTCAATATTTAGTTTGGAACAGGCAGCGCTTTTTGCGTGTACCGCCGATGAGTGACGACACCAGTGTTTGCTGTTGCAATCAAGGACCCCCTTTCCTCACCCGGGTGCCACACTGAACTCCAGAGTACCACATTAAAGTAACAAGGCGCGGGCAATGAGTTATCAGCGCCGTTTTTCTCTTGTTTCTTTTTGTTTTTCTATAAGTTGTGAAGAGGACACGCATGAACTGACTGAGGGGAGAAATAGTTCCTTGTTTTTTGGAGTGGGGGGCTTTGCTGCAGATGACCTCCTCTGGAACAACACTGACTATTCATGAATTGGTCCATTCATAATAGGCTTTTATTAATTGTCCTCAACAAACTTCTTACACAACTTTGGAGAAGAAGCAAAAATAACAACAATGGGCGCAAATTACGCACGCCCACGCTGAGCGCCTGGAGCGTGGGCCTTCCGAGAGCGAACCGGTGGCTCTAATTTTGACATGAAAAAGCATCGGAGCGTTGCGAGGAGATAATAAAACTCCAGTTTCAGAAATTGCTCCGTGAAAAGGGGTCGCCGTTTGGAGGGCTCGGGACTCCCGATCCCCGTCTACCCCTCGTGCGCGCACTGGAGACGCCTTTGAGTTTCATCCAGGAAATGTCCCGTCGTAATTATCTGTTTCCGGGGATAATAATAGACCAATGCTTTTGAATGGGGGCTAGCCTGACGTGGCCGCAGACACGTCCCAGGCCTCCCAGCCGCTCTCTGGGGACTTTGATGGTCCCACAGTGGACGACATGCACATTTTCACGGCTTGCTGCAAGGTATTTTCAGTCCTGTCACTGCATGTGAGAATGTTCCCTCCAAAAGACCCCCCCCCCCTCCTCCCCCAGCACACACACACACACACACACACACACACACACACACACACACTAAAGGAAAAACAGATTTTCCTTTCCCAGTGCACACTGCCCCTTATTTAAAAACCCTCTTTACACGCTATGATAAATTATCACCTAATATCTGACTTTCTGATGCAATGTCCTGCATGGTGTCATTATCTCTATGTAACTGCTTTGTGAGATTGCATCATCTGCCAATTGGTTTAACAGCCACTCAAACTCATTGCCCAGATTTCTGTTCCTCCAAGCCCTGGGGTGAAATAAAGATTTGGGGGACTCGTAGCTAACAAGCTGAAGTCCTGTTTGAATGTAATATGTGGATCCTGGGGTTTATTTGAGCTGGTTGTCCTCCTCTGGAAATTTTGAACATCCAATTCACTTTTTTGCGCACATTTTTGTAAAGAAAACATAAAAATCAGTAGCAAGGTGTCAGTTCAATACTGCATTCATATGCTACAGTAAACAATGTGCTTTTATATAATTTTCCAATAAATACTCATTCTCAACTTCTCTGATTTGATATCATCCCTGCTGAGTCCACATGAGTAGAGAGTTTCTTTACTTCTCGTTTGGGGAGGCCACTTGTTTAAATGTGTTTTTAACCTCTTTTTATAAGTGAACACATAAAACCCCAGATTTATTATATGTTTTGGCATATTTTGAAAACACATCTCGACTACATTACTGATTCTGACCCAAAAAAAAACTGAAAGGGAAAATTTTTGATCTTGAATTCATGGTCTCAGAAGATACTTTCAGGTCTTCTTGAACAAAACATGATATGAAGCAATGTCCAAGCATGGCGCAGTTTAAAAAGCGGTTTAAGGATATGGTTTTTACAGGGTACAGGGAAGGGTAGAGATTTGATAGGGTGTTCTTGTCTAACATTTTCATGTGTGTGTGGGTGCACGGGTATGTTGGTATGGGTATATATATATATATTTGTAGGTTGTGTATCCTTGAGGTGAAAATGTGTATATGTGCGTATGTGTATATACGTATGTATGGATAGACAGAAACATATATGTATATATAAAAAATAAAAAAAATAAAAAAAATTACACATGACATATAATGTAATTGCAAGGAGGTATTTTTGTAGTCTATTGATACTATATAGTGGAAAAGGGGTGGGATTAAATAAGCTTATGCTTCTTTCTCCTCCTTTTTGAACATGAACTTTATTTGGAGTTGTGGTTGCTCGTTTTCCTTTTGTTTTGCTTTGTTCATTTGTCTCTTTTAATTCTATTTTGTTGTACTTTTTCAACATGTTCAAAATAAAGATTCAATCAATCAATCAATCAAACATATTCAATATGTGAATTATGGTTCCATTACGAAAACGAACTAATTCTGGGCCACGTACAGCCCACTTTGAGCTCAAGTGGGTAAAACACCCATTTCTGTTCTTGTAAAGAAGTTTAACCAAACTTTTTTACCTTGGAAAATAAAAAGGATATTTCTATAGGAGATACTAAAAAACAGCAATCTTTTTGTCGTGTAATTGTTTGTAATTGTTTGTCTGTTACTCAGTTACTTTGTTGTTATATGAATGGCCATGGGGCAAGTCTTTATCAGTAGTAAAAGCTGAAAGCCATGTTAAATACAGTTAGAAATCCAAAATTTATGTCCTCTAAAGCGTTTCCAAAAACCATCCAGTGGGCCTCATTAGAGTCTTTGCCGGGCCAGTCCTGGTCCTTGGACCAGGTTTAGGGTGAAGCAGAACTTTAGTGTGTGTTTCCATGTGTGATGTTCAAGTTGGTATGGATGTGAGTGTCCGATGTCCTCAGTTTCAACATGAGATGACAATGACCAAAATTATAAACTCGAGGGCTTGAAAACAGGACAAACCAAAAGGTGACGTCAATAGTCCATCTGGTAACAGACCAGTGAGGTTTAAACATATTTATGTACGATATTTAAAAACTTTATTAAGTACTCAAATGCCTTTACTCTACTCCCACGCAGCACTTTATTGTATGCACTTTAGTCACTTGTTGTTAGCACTATGACCATATTAGTTTTTCCTTGTTCGACATAAACATAAAGACTTGAGGAGCCGAGGGATCAAACCACTGGCCTTCTGATGGCTTCTGAAGTCTGGGTGACCCCCTGAGCCACAGCAGCTCCTTTTACGAGGGTTAAAAGGACAGAGGCAGCATTCAGGCCATTCACCAATAAAACACGTGCACATGTGCAGCTTATACACTATGTCCTACAGGATGTCCTAATGGTGTTTATTTTTTCTCACTCTCACAGGACAGGAAGTCCTTTGACAGCATCCTTTCTCGACTTAGAGTTGGCAAAACATATTTTTTTTCTTTTGCAAGGGCTGTACAGCATTTTATTTTATGTTTACTTGTATTTTATTTATCTCATATATCACTTTGAGAGTTGGACTTGATTGCATTTAATTCACAGTTTTGAGTAGGCAGGAGATAAATGCTGGTTTGATAAGCTGACTGGGAAACAGAAACATCACAATTCAGCCCAAATTATCTTACAGTCCATGTTTGTTTATTTTGGTCTCATAGTTGTGAAGCTATTACTAACTGAATATGAGGAACACCTTTTTAATCTAAAAAAAAAATTGGCTAGTGCATAAAGGGTTGAAACTGTCAGACAATTAGTTCAATCCTAACGAGCTACTACACAGGAAAGCAGCTCACATCTAAGGTCCTTTAATGTTCCTGACAAAAGTTCAGCTGTCTCTGGGGCTTTGAACCATAATCCATAGTCACTGTGCACATAATACAGTATCCCATTAATCTAATGTAATGTCAGCATAACAAAACAGTCCTGGTGTAAAGTTTAAAAAACAAAAACTCCTATAAAGCTTTTTAAACTTTACAGGAGTATATAGTTTACAAGAGTGTATAATTTCATATCAAAGGATTTTAACCAAGTTTTCAAACAGTTCGATATCGTTTTATTCATAATGCTGCAGAGTAGTACTCATAATATTGGACATTATTTTACAGATGCAGTGCCAGTGCTATTAGCAGTACATTTCCACTTATTAATGTTATTACTGCAACCAAGGAGGTTATGCTTTTGGTAGTTTTTGTGTGCATGCGTGCCATTCTGTCTGCAAACATAGTTTTGAACGAATTCTGATAAAACTTTGTATGGGTGTAGAGTTCGGTCATGTTATGATCCATGAACATGTGACTTACTTCCACCAAGGTCTCCGAAGTCAGCTTACTGTAATGATTTATAGGTGAAAACTGGACAAACTTCTAACTTTGAAAATATAAGGTGGTGTGTGTTGTAAAAATATATACAAAGCATCGTATAATGATTTAAAATGTCATGTCACATCTGACCTCTGACCTCTCCTTCAAGGTCAATAAATTAACCTGAAGGTCAAAGTTATAATAATGCAATATAGAGCTATTTAAAACCATGTTTCTTCCTGCCATTGTTTAAATTGACACCATATAGATGTATAAGGAATGATATCTAGGAATAATATAGGGATAAACATAATGTTAGTTTGGACCTCTGACTTCTGCTTCAAGGTCAAATTAGCCCAACCTTTCATAAAATGTCTTTTATCTGCAAAACAGAGCCTAAAATTCTGCAGCTCAAGTTATTCATGTCCACTTATTTACAAATCAGTTATCCATGACCTACTCCTGCATCACCAGTGCGTCACTGTGTAATAACAGTAAACATCTGTCATGCTTCCCTTATCTGAGTTTTACTCCACTACAAATTTCTTAAAGTATGTTTAAAGAGAACAAAGAAAACAGCATGAATAGATACAAAATACAATACTATTCACTTAAAAGTAAATACTTCCCAGGGAGTGAAGTGCTTCCTGTTCTGTTTGTTTTTTTAACAAAGTCACCAAATGAGCAGACATAAAGTTGTGCTGAACATTTTTTTAACTTCAGTGTTAACTGCCACTTATCTCCCCTGCTGCCAGTTTACCTGTTCAAACAATACGCTGTCATCAAAGTTATGAAAGTCATGTTTCCTGGGGTATGTGCAGCATCTGTCCTCAGCTGAACTGTGATTTCAGGATGATGCTTGCAGTCTATGTCCTTGTGAGGGAATCTGGTCTCCAGGGTCGCTGGGAGCTGGCTGCACTTTTTATTTTCATGTGACCCAAATGTTCTTTGCTTTTTTAAAAAAATAATAAAGAATGTTCCTTAACCCTAAACAGTTCAAAATATTTTTTTACAAGCCCCCAAATGCCCCTGTTTAAAGCTGGTCCTTGTGATACTGTGTGATATTGCCTTACATAGCTTTAAAGCACACATCTGTGTAATTAAAGGTTGATATAAAGTGGGAGAGACATGAGGCATTAAAACATGTGAAGTATTCTCATAGAAAAGCTACATGTGGTAGCTGCCAGGCTGTGTGGGGTTTTCTTCTGCTGTCAGATCAGAGAGGCGGACTGGTCAAACAGAGCAGAGTTATCTCAGGTCAGAGTCGGCCCTACTTTTTCAAAAACACACGAACGCAGCCAGATCCCTAACAAGCCGGAGACCCTGAACACAAAGCCCCCCTCCCCGTGTGCTTTCTGCAGGGTTTGTGTTTGGGAGATCCACGATAAGAAGGGCTTTCTATCTCTTTCAGGTGTCACATGATGAGGAGATCAAACGGCACATGGCATTGAACGTCCCAAGACTGGAATGTTTACCTTTGACAAAGAGCAACGGGAAAAACAGTCTGGTTCTGTCAGGAGCTACTCACGCCCACATATATACGCAAGCACACACTGACACATACACAAACACGCATGCTGGTCCCCCAGATTCACTTAAGGTGATTTAAACCTTGCCCTCTTGAGGGCGTCGGGAGAGGCGGGTGGAGGGGGGAGGATTCCACGACAGAAGGGATGAGAAAAACAAGGCTGTTTGCAATCACACCCACTCAAGGAACGCACACCTGCACGAGCGCTGACGCTGAAAGTTCTCTGAGGTTTACATACAGCACTGTGCAAAAGTTTTACATCCACTTAATGTGTTTAGATTCTCATCTGTCACACATTAACACCATCAGCACGTGTTTGTTATTAATCAGGCAACATCTGTGGCATGATGACACAGGAGTACTGCAACAGATGGTCTGGCCCCCACAGTACTCTCTCCATGAGTCAGTCCAGGATTACATGAGAATACGATAACAAATTCAACAAAGTCATCCCAAAGGACCCAACAAGAAACACCGTGCAAGAGGAAAATGCATGCTGCCTTATAGTCAAAGGCTGTTCACAGTAAATATTGATTGAATAACATGTTGTTTTTTTCTCTTTTTTACAAAATTATGAGATTTATACTTGTCTTTTATTTACTCTGTTCAGCTCTTTTCAACATTGTATTAATTGTCAGTCAGCTGTGCAGGACCTGGAATCACCCTAATCTCAAATCCAAGCTTTTGTTGAGACAAAAGCTTCTATACAAATAAAGTTATATAAACGAATTCTGAAAACACAGACTGCATATAACAGAGGAACGTAACTTTCAGCTATGAAAAATGAAAAGAACGTGGAAGTAGCTGTATTCTTTCCAATGGCCAGCAGGAGACAGATTGTCTGAATTCAAAATAAGTCAGATTGTATAGAAGTCTATATGAAAATGGCCCTTGACTGCTTTGATCTGTGACCTAAGCAAACTCTTATATCCTAGATGCTGTTCATTTTGTAATTTGTGGTCCCTATTAGAGTAAAGAAAGGGTGTAAAAAAGCCCACCCACCACTTTAATCACACTCTAGATCTTGTTTTAACATATGAACAGTGTTTCCTGAAAACCGTCTCTGTTCTGATCATTTCAGAACATTGACAACATGACAACATTTAAATCTGATGTCTTTCTGAAAGCGCTGTAACTAAGTTTAAGAATATAATCCAAACACTGTTATCGTCTTCAATGCCCTGTACCAACACAGAGCAGAGCAGCTACCTGAACACTACTCCAACAGAAGTCAATTATCTTATTAATAATTTTACTGCCTCACTACGTATGACACTGGATACTGTAGCTTCTGTGAAAAATAGAGCCTCAAATCAGAAGTACTTCCTGGTATAATTCTCAAACACGTAGCCTAAAACAGACAAGTCGTAAGCCGGAGGGGAAATCGCGTGTCACAAATTTAGAAGATCATCATTTAGCCTGGAGAAATAGTTTGTTGCTTTATAAGAAAGCCCTCCGTAAAGCTAGAACATCTTATTATTTATCAATGATTGAGGAAAATAAGAACAATCGTTGCAGACCAATCTCCAACTTTCTTTTCATATGAAAAATTCTTTTTGAATGAGTAGTTGTCAAACAGCTAACAGTTTGTCTGCAGAGGAATAGGTTATTTAAAGGGTTTCAGTCAGACACAGTGACCCATGGCACAAATGACAAAGAGATCTTGTGACATAATTATCCACACTTGTTACCGTCATAACACTGACATCTTGATTGATGTCTTGGGGATGAGAATTTCATTTCAATTTAATTATTCACTTTTATTTACATAGCGCCAAATCACATCAACAGTCCCCTCAAAGCGCTTTATAACATAGGGTAAAGACTGTACAATAATACAGCAAAAACCCCAAAAATTAGCTGGTTGGCTATGAGCAAACAGTCGGTGACAGTGGAAAGAAAAACTCCCTTTTAACGGGAAGAAACCTTCAGCAGAACCAGGCTCAGGGAAGTTTACCCATCTGGCTCAGTGCGGTGTGAGAGGAGGGAGACGGGACAAAAACCACACTAGAGAATGAGATGGAAATTCCCTTCAGTGGGTCTCAACTAATAATTAGCCATTCAGTCTTGATGACATCATCTGTTAGCCTCCTAAAATCCACCAAGCACTTCTGCAAGTAGGAATTTTGTTTGGTTGAAGCTGGTCAATCTAACACCCATAAGTTACCGTATCTGTGACTGGAAGACTATTTACTTCACGGTTATCACATATTATAAAAAATATGCATTCAGTGTCTTATCGTTTGATCAGCCTCAATTATGTCTTATCTTTTCATTTTACATAAGAACAAAAAGGAAGTGTTTTGATAGCAATAATAAAAAACGAACAACCTTTCATGACAGGCATAAAGATACAACAATGTGGGCAAATCTGTGTCTATACAGTCATACTATACATTATTACTTACAGCTTATGGTGCAAAACAATCACCAGATTCTTACATGGCTGTGGATGGTGGTTAATGATTGTTGGGTTTTCTCTGAATCTAATATTGTATGATCTACTGTGCAACATAAAGCACCTTAAGGCGACTGTTGTTGTGATTTGGCGCTATATAAATAAAATTGAATTGAATTGAATAATGCTACTCTCTATCTACTTCTCCTGAAAAACTGCTTGAATTGCCTCTATGTACTTATTATTGTCTTCATGCACAATAATAGTAATCACAGTGAACTTTATATTTTAAAGGCTCTATAGAATTACAAATGGAACCTCCAACTATCCAGTAATCCTCTTTGTGCCAGCACTAAAACTCCCTTTTATCAGGAAGAATCCTCTGGAAATACCAGGTACAGGATGAGGAGAAAGCAGTGAGAGAACAAAAGAGTGTAGAGGTAACAAATAACATTCAATGCAACAAACAATCGAAGCGTGGCTGGATAGTGAGGCCATTAACCACAGAGCAGGAACACGCAGCTCTGCAGCCTGAGATACCTGCAGAAAGGAACAAGGAGACTGGACAGAGAGAGAGAATCACAGACTGTGGGAGAGATGGCTAACAGTGCATCTATGATCTCTGGTAAGACATACGTGCAGGAGTGTACAGTAAGGTAATAAACAGACTCAAGTTTATGCTCAGAAATTTCAGCTCAGTCTTCAGTTGCTGCTCAGGAGGGCGGGTTGTCTCCCAGTCAGAATGTTGGAGGTTCGATCCTCGTCTCCTCTAGTTCTTGGACAAGATGCTGAACTCTGAGTTGCTTCCAATGCATCCATGTGAGGGTGTTAATGTTATGTTAAATGTGTGCGCGAATGAAGTTTTCAGAAGAAAGTACCTTGAGTGTTCAAATAGAAAAGTGCCATATACAGTCCATCTTTCTTAGGTCTGAAACTGCAGAGATGTCAGCAGGATCAATCAAAGTAGTGAAAACCTGGAAATGTTTGATTGAGATGCAGACGATCCCTCAAGAAACGTCTCCACAATATGGGGAGCCCATCCAAAGCAATCCATGCCACAGAAAAATCTGTTTAGGAAATCATTCATACTTCTCACCATGTATGAGGCAAGGGGAACACACTTATAAACACATATTGTCTATAATGTTTACGCAATTTGCAAAGCTGTTCGTGTCTTTATCTTACTTTTTTTTAATGTAGCCTATATCTAATATATCTATATCTAATGGCCACATTTGTTTCATTTACTTTTTTATAGTATTATTTTTATCTAAATAAAAAAGAAACAAAAAGAAAACAGCAGAGATTCTAAAAACACCAACACCAAACTGACATCCAACTTACAACAAGTTTTGGTGAGGTCCAAAACAAACAGCTGTCCTGATTTACCCTCTGCCAGATCCAAATTCTTTACAGTGTGTTTCTAGAGGAAGGTTTTGCATCATTTGATGTGTGTAAAGTTTGGATTTTCTTCCCTCTAATACAATACCATTGTGTTTTTGGCATTTCAAAGTCTGACGTCCGTTAGTGTCTGTTCATTTTTATTATAATTGTGTCCTTTTGGATACAAAACCTGTAAAAATAGCTTTGGGTCTACTGGGATTTGTTTTGAAATAATCTCCCCATGTGTCAATTTGACCTCTTGCTCAAAATGTTTTAATCTTTCTGACATTTAATTTCGCAGGACTTACATATGCTAACATTAACTAGAGGTGTATAATCAAAGTCTGAGCTCCAGCACAAAGTGATTAAGTGACTAAGTCTTTGTTTCATGCTCTCAGGTTGTAATGTTAACTTTCTGATGGACAGAATGGAACATTTCACGCACTTTCACAAAAATTCCTGCATGATCTGTGTTTCATCAGGTGCTTGTCGAGGGTCTACTGAGTTGAGTCCACCTGCTTTTACAAAACTTCTTAGGTGTAGCTATTTGAGTGAAAAAGAAGCTTCCCGTTAAAGCAGCATTATGCTTCAATTCTTCAAAATCATCAGTTTAGATGATAGAGATCTTGAATTTTAAAAAGTCCTTTGGAAGCCCAGACTTTGAATGTAGGACCTGCAAAACTGTTTCTCCAGTGTTGATATATATTGTGACGAAGACTCCATCTGTTTTAAATATTTTCCCACATCCCACATTCTTCAGAACTTTTTCTACGCATCTTTGAAAGAAGTTGGGTGTATTTCCTTTTTGAAGAAAAGTTTCCAGAAAGCTTTATAAAGGGCCTGAGGATGTCAAGCGAGGCATTACATAGAGAAACAAAGTCCATGTGGGAGTGGGCTGGGCTGAGACGGTGTCAAATACAAGATTTTCAACCAGGACAGTTTTTGGATCCTGCTTGGGTTTTTAAAATTAGACTTCCAGTTTGTTTATCCACCAGCCAAAATCAATCACCATAAATGTGGACTATTCAACATTAGAGGACTGTCTTCCGACTTCACATTAGTAAATGATTTAATATTTGATTAATAGACTGGTTTATTTGCCTTACAGAAACCTGGTTACAGAAGGATTAATATGTCTGATGATACCCAGTTATATCTGTCTATGAAGCCAAATGATCAAAACAATTAATTAACAATTAAAATAGTTAATTAGTTGTTACTTGGTCTTAAATACATAAATACAAAAACAATACTTAAATACATCTGTACAATATTTCAAAAATTAGAAACCTAGATTATATTTCTCCTATTCCGCATTGGCTCCCAATCCCTGCAATCCTTCTTCTCACACACACGCTTTGAATAATCAGGTCCCGTCATAGCTTATAGTACCATATTATCCTAATAGAGCATTTTGCTGTCAGACAGCTGGCTTACTTGTAGTTCCTAGAGTTTCTAAAAGTAGGAGGCTTAAAACGTATAATTTATTTTTTGATGAAGCTTATAGTTAAAGCTGGATCAGGTGATCCTGAAGCGTCCCTTAGTTATGTTGCAATAGGCTGCAGGACTTTACGCAGGGCACTGAATACTTCTTCTCCACACACCTGTTTTCACTCCCCATGTATTTATATACCACGGCAGCATGTTATTACATTTTTGTCGTCTCTCGCCCTTATTTTTAGTTAGTTTTGTTCTGTAACTCTGTGCTCTGTGTTCCCTTTCTCTAGTTGTTCACAGAACAGTAGTACCAGGGGTCAGAATCAGCAGTCAGGAATATGATGTGAGTGGGCACAACGACGCTAATCCCCAGCAAAGTTGTTCTTTTTCTTCTCCTCCCCTTCTCACAAGATTTCCTTAATCGGATCATTTATGTCTTATTAAACAGCCAGTGCAGATCATAGATTGGGGTTTGGCATCGGGGGCTGCTCTCACCACTTTAAGGTTGTGAATAGGGGAACGGATTTATCCGTTAGACCCGAGCATCTTGGCATGCTACATGATAGCTCACGTGTGTGTGTCGGACAGTGTGTTTCCAAATGAGTGTATATGTTTGTGAGCTTGTGATCGTACACTTTTGTGTGGGAAACCCAGGAAATCCAGTCTCCCATGCGCCAGCATCCATTGTGTTTAGTTTCCTCCTCTCTCTCTCTTTCTGAGTGACTCTGTGTGTTTAGCTGCAATGCTTCCCTCTTCGCTGCGGCTCTAATGAGAAGTAGGAGGAAGCCCAAGCCAGAGGATTGCACTTGGCAAAGTTAACTGGAAACAGTCTCATGAATGGGTCAGGGGAGTTGTGTTGGTAGGATTAGCTGTTATTATCTCCCTGTGCAACAGAATGGAGTTTTCCATCCAGACTCATGGTTACTTAAGATACACTCCTCCCCTACATTCCATCCAACCTATGTCCGCAGATCCTTTCTTTATTCACAATAGAACGATCTGTCCAAAACATCCACATCAAAGAATCCCCACTTGAGTAAATAGAGACTGAAGGCTCATGTACAGTTAGGAAGAGCAACAGCGAATAAACACATTCACCACCCTTTGTGATACTGACAAAGGTTCAGCTTAACTCCTTTTGTCTTTTAACTTTATTATCTCCAAATGGGGTGAATAATACACTCACATAACACACTCGTCCAATCATACAGAGGTTTAAGAAAGATACATTTGATTTACATTAAAAGGACAATGTTGTGTTTTATTTTCCAGGTTAATTGTTTTATTCCAACACCAAGACAGAGAGGAAATGAATTCAAACCAAAAGTGATTAATATGTTCTCTGATTTGAGGTGTTGTATTTCTGCATCAATATCAAGACAGTGTAATGCAAACCAAAACCAACTTCTGCTCATGAAGTCATCACAAAGTCAAAGCAACAGATTGTACAGTTTTATTAACTATACAGCTGCACTACCAACTACAGTTATATTGCTTCTGAATTAAGTAGCCTACTGTTGATTTTGATGTGTCTAGATACTGTATGCAATTGATCCTTTAAGGCAGTGGTGTCCTGGGCACGAGGAAAGAGTTTTGTATCTTTTTTATAAAAAGTATTTCAGTTACATTAATGTACATATTGGATATGAGTCAAAATGTTTCAAGGTTTTTTTCCCCTTATACTAAATACACTGAAGCTATTACATAATACATGAAGAATTAGATCAAAATAAAACTTTGTAAACAAACCAATATTTGTGGATTTTGTATTTTCCAGTGTTTCGAGCTTTGCTCGACTACTGGCAATATGTTAATAAGCCAAAAATTTGTTGCTACACAGGTTGCAATGGTGATTACATCATAAAAGAATAAAAATCCAACTGCAAACGTTAAATGTGTCACCACCCACTCATTAGTAAACAATATGAAACAGTATATGAAAGCTAGGACTTTACAGCAGGTACATGGTAAACAGACTAGTTTTTCTATTCTGATGACTCAGATCACTTGACATGCAACAGCCTGCCCAAAAGCTTTTCATGCTTTATCTTCCTATTTGACTATGCTGTTTATAAAATGGATATAATTTTTGTTCATTAAATGATGAAACTAATGACTGAGACCAGAAACCTGTCAGGAAAAGGGGAGAAAAAAAAAGAAAAACACAAAAGGCGTCGCCCCCTGCTGACCTTTATAAAGAATGCAGGTTTTGCTTAAGTTTTCAACATCGTTCATATACAGTCCAATATTAGCCATAATCTCTATTCTCAAGCAAGATCCTTTAATCTCAGTGTGTGACAGTCCACCTCTCACATTAACTGTACTTACATTGTGACAGGGAAATGTAAACATGTGACATGCCTCACAAGTTACAGCCACAGCCTGTGTCAAAAAATGTCAGCATTTGGAAATAACTTCACATTTTATGCTCAAAGAGGTAACTACTGCTCTTTGAGGGGTAGATATCAAATTAAACAAAGCAAATTAACTTTGCTTACAACATATATTATATATTAAATATATATATTATAGTTTGGATGCTTTATGGCATTTTTCCAACATAGATCCAAACTCATGGAGGTTTAAAGTTATTTCAATAATAATAATGGATTGGATTTATATAGCGCTTTTCAAGGCACCCAAAGCGCTTGACAATGCCACTATTCATTCACACACTGGCGGAGGCAAGCTACGGTTGTAGCCACAGCTGCCCTGGGGCAGAGTGACAGAAGCGAGGCTGCCATATCGTGCCATCGGCCCATCTGGCCAACACCATTAGGGTAAAGTGTCTTGCCCAAGGACACAACAACCAAGACAGAGAGCCCGGGGATCGAACCGGCGACCTTCCAGTTACAGATACGCTTCCCAACCCCCTGAGCCACGGTCAGCGCACTGCTTTCATGTTTCTTGGAAGTGGCTTGTTAGATCTCTTTAACCAGAGGAATAAAAACAACCTTTGTAAAAGGGAAGTTCAACAGGCTGTCAACAGTCTCATCAGTAACCATAACAGATAGAGACAGATTGTTTCACCCCAATAACAAAAAACACAAGCCTTATTTTCTCACCACAAGACATAGTGTAGATGATTTCTGCTTTAAATTCCAGGATTTGTTTTTTACTATAAAGTAACAGCATAGCTGAGTACTAATTTGTGACTTTAAAGTATTGAAAATGCCTATAATCCAGTAGCTTGCATCTTGCATTACAGAAACCATATGCAGGATAATCCACAGGACAAGTTTGCCTGTGGATTATCCTAAGAAACCAACATGTGGTTCTTTGAAAGATCTGCCTCTGTGCATCCCCTCAAAATATCACCTCTATTGTTTTGGGGTGGAGGCAGAAACTTCACATATTTCAAAGTCTTGACAAATAAACTCCACACTACCTGCTTGACTAGGGTAAGGGGGAAATATGTGTTTTGTAACAGTTGTGATGGGAGGTTCTCTGTGTGTGCTTACAGATGTAAGTCTCTAGGTCAAACTATTGTTATGCTGCTATGTTTTTCAAAGGATTCATCAATCTACAGCAGGTCACATTGATCTGCTCTGTTTGTAGAGGTTATTACAACATTTCTTGCATGTTTAAAGCTGTTTTCTGGCACCTCGTCACATTCCATCTTCATGGTTGTTCAGAAGAGACCAAACACGAAGGAGTGGTACGAGTAGGTTAGCAGGGGTCACTGCAGTTCTTACACAACATGGAGTTCACTGACCCTGCCTGTATCTGGGCTGATGTGCTTGTAGGAAAAACATATTGTAGAAGACAGAAGATAACACTCAGGCATTGAGGAAATCTGTGATGAGAAACAATCTAGTGGGAGGATGTTTTTTTTCCTCAGCTAATCAGAAAAGAGTAGTTTGTGTTTTGGGCTCCTTAGGAAGCATTTGGTTTCACAACCTTGCAGAAGCTTGGTTGTGAAACCGCTTTTCTTGGAAACTCATTGTAATGTTTTGTCCACTGAAAGTATTTGAAGATTTAGGGCTTCATATGGGTTTGATAAAACCTGAAAAAACAACAACAAACCTTAAGGATGACTCATGTGCTTGAGCTCTACAATTTGTCTTGTGCCTGACTGTATAATGTGAAGCCCTTTAAAGCTTAAAAACATTACTGTATGATCTTTGACACTCACTGATACCTAGAGTTTTAGAACCCTTGAGTTCAGATTTCTTGGAGTCTTAAAACTCTTCAGGATTTCACAGTAGAGAAAATATCACAAAAGAATGAGATCATTTTGAAAATAACAAAGTGATAGGAGACTGCACTGTGCTGTCAGGGGAGAATGTGGCTAGGCAGCATCAGATGGTAGTCTGCATGATGACTTTGGTAATCAAGAAGCAGTGAAGTGAAGGCAGAGAGCAGAGGTGTGGATTAAATGGTGGAAAATGAGGCTAGGCAAGGTGGAGGATGTACTCCTAGCCATGTGGCCAGTGGTCCTTCGTTTATCACGGGAGTTACATTCTAAAAAAAATCCTCGAGGTAGCCAACTTTATTTTTTACAATTATTACAGATGTTTGTAAAACATCTGTAATACACACTTTAAACACTTTTCTCAGACAGGCATGGGCATTTTTACATTTTTCTCTCTTGTTTAAACCCTCTCAAAGTTCAAACCTTCGTTAAAAAACAAGTCCAGTATTATAGAATGAAATCAAAGGTACCCAAAGGCTCCTCAACATGTGTTTGTTGGGGAGAAAACTTACAAACATACAGTACAGCACTTCAGTCACACTGCTAGCAATCGAAGATTTATGTAAATTTGACCAGCTGAACACATTCTGTACTGTACAGGAGACACGGTACGAGATTGATTGACAATGGTCTACCGCCAATCAGGACGCAGAACACAAAAAAACCATGCAAAATTGCACAAAAGAAATCCTCGAAACAGGGAGGCCGCGAATTTCGGTGCGAACTGCTGGTGAACTGCGTTATAGCGAAGGGACCACAGTAGCTGGGAGGATAGGAGTAAAGCAAAGAGAGAGGTGCCAAAGGCAAAGGAAAAAGCTTATAGGAAACTGTACACGAAGGAAGGTGAAAATAACTTATATCAAGTGGATAGATAGAATCATTGAGCTGGAAAGGTTGTGTGGCAGCTTAGGGGCAGAGACGGAAATGTGCTAACAAATTAAGACAATGTGTTGAGAAGATGGAATAAGTACACTGATCAACTCATTGATCATGAAAATGAGAGAGGATGGATGTAATAACACAGCAGTACTGGAAGCACAGAGGATTAGTAGAAAGTGAGGGTAACTGTGAAGAGGTGTGCTGAGGTTAAGGGACTAGAGAGTAAATGGGAGACAGTGGACTTTTTAAGCACATTATTTAACACAGTCTTGGAGTTTGGGCAGATGTCTGAATGAAGAAAAGGTTTTCTGGTACCAGAGATGTAGAGAGATGTAGTAATTACAATGGGATAATGTTGATAAACCATAGCATGAAGATACGGGAATGACTTGTTCAAGCTAAGATCAGCAGTGTGGCATCATGCTAAAAAAAAAAAGAAAAAAAAAGAGCACTATAGATTTAGTGTTCGATGATCAGAAAGAGTAGCATTGTGTCCTTGTGGATCTAGAGAAAGCATATAAGTTCACAAGCATTGTGGTACTGCATAAGGAAGTCAAAGAAGTATGTGACAGTGATGCAGGACACGTATGAGGATAGAGAGATTGTGGCGAGGTGCTTGGTAGGAGTGACAGATCGGTCCAAGGTGAGAGTGGGAAGGTTTGAATCCAAGCCATCTTGTACAATGGTGATGGACAGGTTGACGGATGAAGTCAGGCCAGAGTCTTCATCTACTATGATGTTCACAGAGAACATTGTCCAATCTGTAATGAGAATAGGGAGCAGATGGAAAAGAATCTGGAAAAGTTGGAGGTATGCACTGGAGAGAAGAGGAATGCAAGTCAGCAGAAACAAAACAGAATACATGTGTGTGAATGTTAATAAGGCAGTTGGAAAGGTGAGGATGCAGCTAGTAGAGATAGTTAAGGTAGATGAGTTTAAATACCTGGGGTCAACCATTGAAAAAAAAAGAGAGTGTATAAAACATAAGGTGGAGAACAGAGTGGAGGCCGGGTGGAATGGATAGAGATGAGTGTCAGGGTGTTGTGTGATGGAAGAGTAGTAGCAAGAGTGTAAGTGTTGCTCTTACCCAAGTCACGAATAAGACATCAAGATTGAGATACAGTGGTCCCTCGTTAATCGCTGGAGTTGCGTTCCGAAAATAACCCGCGATAGGTGAAATCCGCAAAGTAGCCAACTTTATTTTTTACAATTATTATAGATGTTTAAGGCTGTAAAGCCACTCACTACACACTTTATACACTTTTCTCAGACAGGCATGAGCATTTCCACACTTTTCTCTCTTGTTTAAACACTCTCAAATTTCAAACCTTTGTAGAAAATTAAGTCCAGTATTATAGAATGAAACCAAAGGCACCCGCGGTTGCTTTTGACAGTGCAAAACGTTTCATCAACATTTTGTTGTGTTTGTTGGGGAGAAAACTTACAAACATACATGTACGTAAACGTACAGCACCTCAGAGTCACACACTGCTAGCGATCGTAGATTTATGTAAATTTGACACGCTGAATGCATCATGTACTGTACAGGAGACACGGCACGAGATTGATTGACAGTGGTCTAGAGCCAATCAGGACGCAGAACACAATGTGCTGTAAAAAAACAAACAAACAGCAAGGCTGCCAAAGGTGAACCGCATTATAGCGAGGGACCATTGTATAGAGCAACTCCTCTCCAACAATGTTGTGTGTTTACAGTGTTGTTTTTCTTCTAATGATGATTTCATATGTCTTAGTGTATTATATTTTTGATCTAACAGCACTACTATACCTTAAATTTCTCTTTAACAGCCTTAGGCTAGTTAGGTTCTTGGGTGGATGTGGCCAATGCAATCCATGTTTGATGCCGAGCTGCTAGTTCATCACTTTGTTTGGTCTGACTCCCATACAAACTGTAGTTACCGACATTTGTAGACAAATACAAATATGTCTGCAAGTTAGTATAACAATGCTGACGGCCACTCAGCCTTCTAGTAGATGCAGCTGGTATCATTTTGAAAATCCTAAAGCGCCTCATCCTTGAGTTATCACACTCACAAACTTGAGAGTCCACCCCCAGCAGGGTGATGACACTATCCGATCATCCTTAGAGGGGTTAAAATGTTGCATACATCTATGCAGTTAATACACACAAACGCTGTTTTGGCAGTCAGGTTGTGTTTTTCCTCCTACGCTCCAGTGTTGAAATGACAGCAACATTTACAGTAAGTGATTCTATGACACACAGAGTCATTGAGTAAGCAGTGTAGTAAAACTATCCATAACCCTTCAAAGTGTCTCGGTCAGCCTCATTGCCGTCATCATCTCAGCTCTGCAGTGTCTGATTCAGGCTGCAGATAGACGGCCGTTCCACTACACCACAGCTGTAAATGAGGTCCAAAAAAGACCATTTCCGTCGCTTATCTCGCTGTGTGTAAGTGTTTACCTTGGCACTCCTGACCGGGCGTCTTTGATCATATTGGAGATTCCATCAGGTGGTAAACACACACACACACACGCAGAGTTGTAAATTTTTCGGTTATCAACAAGTGGAATATTGACATCCTCTGTGGTGATTGCACACAATCAGCACAGATCACAAAGCTAATAGAAGAAGAACGAGGGTGGGGGTTACTGGTTTATCATTTACCCGCTGAAAAACACAACCTTGGTTACATGTCAGCGTGTATTCTTGTCGTGTTGCCATGACAACCTGTCACGCAGGATGCTCCGCAATGCCATGGCATTTCCACACCAGTGGTAAACACACACACACACACATTTTCACAGCACTGATGAATGTTTAGAGGTCGGGTCTTCCTGTGACAGGAGTTGAAACATTCCTTTTCTCTCACCAAAGCCTTTGGTGGGGTGGGGTGAGGTGGGTGAGGGTGGGAAAAGACACAAACGAATACCCACTGAGGTCCTTTTATATGTAAAAATCATGAGAAACTTACATTTTTTCTCATAAGCAAAAAACTTTAACTGCCCTAAGCAGGAGGAGTGCCCTAAGCACTGTGAATGTTTCCTGTTAAAGCTTTCTTCCTCCCCACATTTGCCAAGTCCTGCCTAAGGGTGGGTGGAGAATTTGAGTTTCCATGAATTGGTAACCTCTGGGGAATGAAAAAATGAAAGCAGTGCAAAATATTTAAAAAGATTGCTCTTAATCCCACTAGACTCCCACGTGTAATCCTAATATCCAACTTTATAGTATATTTACAACCTGGCCCAAAAAGAAAAACAAAAAAACAGAAGTAGTTTCAGCCTAATCTGACCCACTGAAATTGTCCTCTCAAACATGTATGTGTGCTGATTGTTCATTTTAGTTTTAACATCACAGCTTTCTATGTTCTACAAACCATCAAAGCTTCTGCTTCAGCATGGGAGAAAAGTACATCAAAGTACACTGAACAAAAATATAAACGCAACACCTTTGTTACTGCTCCCATTCCCCATGGGATGGACGTAGAGACCTAAAATTCATTCCAGATACACAATATAACCATCCCTCCCAAACAGTGGTCACAAATCAGTCCAAATGTGTGGTAGTGGGCACATCTGCTATATTGAGATAATCCATCCCACCTCACAGGTGTGCCACATCAGGATGCTGATCTGACATCATGAGTAGTGCACAGGTGCACCTCAGACTGCCCACAACAAAAGGCCACCCTGGAATGTGCAGTTTTTTGCGTTATTGGGGGTCTGGGGACCCAGAACCGGTCAGTATCTGGTGTGACCACCATTTGCCTCATGCAGTGCAACACATCGTCGCATGGAGTCTATCAGATTGTCAATTGTGGCCTGTGGAATGTTGGTCCACTCCACTTCAATGGCTGTGCGAGGTTGTTGGATATTCGTGGGAACTGGTACACGCTGTCGTATACGCCGGTCAAGCACATCCCGAACATGCTCAATGGGTGACATGTCCGGTGAGTATGCTGGCCATGCAAGAACTGGGACATTCTCAGCTGCCATCTGCCCTGAACAATGTGAACCATGATTCATCCGTGAAGCGCACACCTCTCCAACGTGCCAGACGCCATCGAATGTGAGCATTTGCCCACACAAGTCTGTTACGGCGACGAGCTGGAGTCAGGTCAAGACCCCGATGAGGACGACGGGCATGCAGTTGAGCATCCCTGAGACGGTTTCTGACAGTTTGTCCAGAAATTGTTTGGTTGTGCAAACCAATTGTTCCAGCAGCTGTCTGGGTGGCTGGTCTCAGACGATCTTGGAGGTGAACCTGCTGGATGTGGAGGTCCTGGGCTGGTGTGGTTACACGAGGTCTGCGGTTGTGAGGCCGGTTGGATGTGCTGCCATATTCTCTGAAACGCCTGTGGAGACGGCTTATGGTTGAGAAATGAACATTCAATGCACGGGCGACAGATCTGGTTGACATTCCTGCTGTCAGCATGCCAATTGCACGCTCCCTCATTGCTTGTGGCATCTGTGGCATTTTGCTGTGAGACAAAACTGCACATTCCAGGGTGGCCTTTTGTTGTGGGCAGTCTGAGGTACACCTGTGCACTACTCATGATGTCAGATCAGCATCCTGATGTGGCACACCTGTGAGGTGGGATGGATTATCTCAATATAGCAGATGTGCCCACTACCACACATTTGGACTGATTTGTGACCACTGTTTGGGAGGGATGGTTATATTGTGTATCTGGAATGAATTTTAGGTCTCTACGTCCATCCCATGGGGAATGGGAGCAAAAACAAAAGTGTTGCGTTTATATTTTTGTTCAGTGTATAAAAAACTAAAAGTATTTCATCGTTCTTTAGCTTTAGGTCTCTTTCAGTGTTTAATTCAAATAGAACTTTATTTATACAGCACCAAATTACAACAACAGTCATCTCACGGCCTAAGAGCCAGCATTTGGCCACAGTGGGAAGAAAAAAACTCCCTTTTAACAGGAAGAAACCTCTGGCAGAACCAGGCTCAGTGAGGGGCGGCCATCTGCTGCGACCGGTTAGGGGTGAGGGGATGGGGACAAGACAAAATATACATTGTGGATTGTGGACTGTGTTTAGTAGATTTGTGGATCCTTATCACATTTGACTGGTGTTTCCTTATATGCAAATACCTGGTCTAGTGAATGCTTGAAGATTGTTGAGTTGTGACACTCGTTTCTAGATGTTTGCTTAAGATGTCTTATGATTTGATACAACATAAAAAAAACCCTGCAGTGTAGTTTCTGCAAAACAAACCAAAAAATAGACCCTTATTATGTGTATCTGTTGCATTTAAACTGTTATGAGCAATAAACTTAAGGCATATTGTACGCACACCCACACACTTAACTCCTTTGACATGTTTTTACTAGAGCAGACGTGTTTATGTCATCAGCGCGAGGTCGCCAATGCTGAGCAGCACCAGAGGAGTCAAACTGCCACTGACCCCGATGTTGCTCCAACTTCTTACATGAGCTACTCTGTTTTTCTAGCGTTACGTAACTGTTTAACTAAATTTCATGTCCTCTCCATATGCACTCTGTATGTGCATTTCTGTCTGTGTTTGTTCAAAATAAGCACAGAATGAGAGTTCTTAGTCCAGGAGACACATCTCCACTGGCTTTATTCTTCATAATCATGGTACGTCAATATAATTGCAGTGCAAACACTTATATTTTAGTATAAAATATTTTCTTTACCAAAATTTACATTCACATAAAACATCTCAATAAATACATCTTCAACAAAAGAACTTGACAAATATTGTATCATCCATAATATATCTCTACAATGTACAATAATAGCTAGTAATACCTACATATAACAATTGAAACCCGTATCATACAGTATGAAAATATCCAATTTACAGGAAAAATATTGTACACAATTCCTTTTCATCAACTTTCAATTAATTGTTTAAAGCAAGTGTATAAAAAATCCTCATTTTAAACCTTTTATAAACTTAAATTAAGCACTCAAGCTACCATATAGATTTATCCAACGTAATTTCCGTCAGGTTCCAAATAAATCTGATCAAAATCGACACTTGCCATCGTTTTGAGTAACAAAACTCAATCAGCTCGAACAGTAAAAATACAGGCATCCAACAAAAGAAAATCCACAATAACCGTAGCAACGCATTCAGTTGTGCTACAGCTCAACACGAAAAAGTCTGATATGTTTATGAAAATAGGTTGGCACATTAGAAAATCAGCTACCTGTTGATTACAGCAGGAGCAGGGAGGAGGAGGAGGAACCTCTCCCCCCAGGCCTGAAGTCTATCTATCCTGAATATGTCCTCAAAAAGGTTTGCACACCAAGCTCATGAAGAAGACACGGGTCAATTAAGCACCTTACATTCAAGAGGACCGCTACCTTTAGCGCATGCATGAGGACTATAATAAAACACAGTCAACGTGTGTCCGCTGCTCCGCCTGCATTAGTGCTTCATCAAAGCATGCATGTTTGATCTGCAGGCTTCCAGGCAGTGCATGCTCGTACAGATTAGAGGAAAGTTAATGGCTGTGGTAAGCCATACTGTGAGTAGCATGCTATACCGTAAAATAAATCATCTGGGTTTGCATGAGGAATCCAGACACAGAGGTTTGTGGGAATCTCCTCATAAACAGAAGGTTTCTTTTTTTCCGCCCTTTCCAAAGCAGCTTCGAGTTCATAAAAATAGTAGAACAGAATATTTTTCAACACTAGAAAATATTTCTTTGTAAACAAGCACACAGAAAAAAGTTCTCTTTTTTTTAAATATAATTCATTGAGGAAGAAGGAATCACACTCGCACAATACTAAAAATAGGTTTTCTAATTCATGCTTCAACTCCACAGATACAGACTGGTGTGGCTAGCTATGCACACTCTATTGGCTACAAACACTATCAGGTCAAAGTAGGATCCAGCTGGCTACAGCATGCAAGGAGTGAATAGGCTGAGATAGGAGACAAACTGCTTTATTGCTACACTTTGACAAGGAAGAATCTGGAAGTCAAGCATCACAGGGAAACAGACAGCACACATGACTGAAATGCAGCAGTGGCATCATGCACTTAAAGACGCTGAGCAGCTCGGCTCACTGAATCAAGAGCTTGCCTCGTGTACGAGGGGTTCAGCGAAGGGGCAGAAATGAAGCATACAGCATCAACCACCCACAAATGGTCAAAGGCAACGCCTTGTTGTATTTTGGCAAGTTCATGTCATTAACTGCCATCTAAAATTCCACAATTGGCTTCAACCGCTTTAAACACTGTTGTCTCTAGGACAATGATGCCCCTAAAATGAATTAATCTGATAAATCAATCTAAAAGGCAACAAAAAAAATGGCAAAAATCTCATTGTGAAGAGTGGTCGCTAAGGCAACAGCACTGTTTTGGTTTTAGACGGGGAGAAAAGAGTCAGCTAACGTTCTTAGATTTCGGGACACAGTTGTTGTGACAGGTTTGTGTGCTACACTTTCAATTGTGCATTGCGATGTGTTTTTATTTTTATGCTTATTTAGTTTATCGTAGTGGTGGATCCAGTTTTTTGGCAGTTATGAAATCCTGGAGACATCCTTGGCCTTTGATTGATGACAGAGCAACGTGGCATCCTGTATCCTGTTCATGACATCCCGCTGTGTGAAACAACAAACAGGGTTTGAATGTGGAGGGACAGTCTGATCGAGGACGCCTCAGGTTCCAGGCTTTAGGCCCAAATCCAGGCTTCCCATTGGATGATCAGTGTCTCGCCTCCCTGTCTTCCACAGACAGAAGAAGAAGAGTGGAGAACAACCTTTCCTCTTTAAATAGCCTTTCTCTGCTACAGCCATCTGTGTTACTCACCCACCTCCACTCTTACATTCTTATTTTTTCGTAGTCACGATGGAGACAGTGCCCTTCACACCACTGCAGTGGGAACAGAGGGCAGGTACCTGGTGGTGCTGGTGGATGTGGTTGGTTTAGCCACACTTGGGCTTGGGGTCCTCATAGCGGCGTAGGTGGTCACCGTTGGGGCGGGGCTAAGCCTGGTGCACACACTGCCGTGGGCGAATGCACTGGCACGGCGTTCACCGTTGCCAGGCTGTTGCTGGGTTTGAGATGGCCTGCTGCCTTGTCTGCGTCCCTCCAGGAAGTATGTAAGCATCTGACCTTTGCCCTTCACACTGACCTGGCCACGGCACACAAAATTGTAGTAATTGGTGATGAGGCGATAGACGTCCTCTGTTACCTGGTGGAGGCACACAGACGTTTGATGAGCTTTATGACCAAATATTTTACCATGACACACCTACGACATGACAAAAATGAACAAGAGATTGCACAAGTAAATATATAAGGAGTTTGCAAACAATGAAGCAACAATAATATGCTTTTTAAAAAAGACAAATAAAAATTTTATGTGGGCAAAGAATTACATCTGTACCTGAACACAAAAAGAAAAGATAAAAGTGGGTCTTACAGAAGGAGGAACTATCGGTAATCTTCTTATTCTAGTATATTTTTTTTAATATTAGAAAATGTAATAAAAATATTTATTTTGTATGGTAGCGAGGAATCACACAGAAGGTCCTTAACCCATCCCTTGTGCAAGGAAGAACAGCACGAGGCCTGTTAGAGCTGCACAATGCCCTCCAGCCGGCCACTGGTGTGAATGTCTCTGACCAAACACTCAGAAACAGACTTCATGAGGGTGACCTAAGGGCCCAATGCCCTCCAGTGAGCTCTGTGCCCACTGCCTGACACTCTGAAGCCCTAGTGGCAACAGACTACCAGAACTGCCACCACTGGTACTCTGTGCTTTTCACAGATCAGAGCAGGTTCACTCTGAGCATATCATCAATATCTTTGATTGCAGATAAAAAGCTGGAGACAAACAGGAGAGACATTTTCTCTCGGCGCAGGAGAGCATCAGTCAAATCATCACATACTAGGGGAGCGAACTATGAGCACAACATATTATCACCACATCTCCATTTGTTTTGCAATTTTCAAGTGAGGTCATGCTTTAAACCTCCACTCTATGGACACAAGTACTGGGACACCTACACATTACACCTAGAGGAACTGCTTGATCATGGAAACCCATGACATGAAGCTCCCAATTTTGTGCAAATGTTAATGCCCGAGGAGGTTTAATGAGTCAGCACAGTGTTGGCTTTTAGGCACCGTGCACCACAGCACTCAGTGACCCTGCTCTGTAACTTTATGTGGTCTGCCACTTCATGGCTGGGTTGTTGTGGTTCATAAATGCTTCCATTTCACAATAATGGGGCGCTCGTGATTCAAGAGTTGGGAGTTTGCCTTGTAATCGGAAGGTTGCCGGTTCGAGCCCCGGCTCCGACAGTCTCTGTCGTTGTGTCCTTGGGCAAGACACTTCACCCGTTGCCTACTGGTGGTGGTCAGAGGGCCCGGTGGCGCCAGTGTCCGGCAGCCTCGCCTCTGTCAGGGTGGCTGTGGCTACAATGTAGCTTGCCATCACCAGTGTGTGAATGTGTGTGTGAATGGGTGGATGACTGGATATGTGAAGCGCTTTGGGGTCCTTAGGGACTAGTAAAGCGCTATATAAATACAGGACATTTACCATTTATTTACAATAATACCACTTACAGTTGACCATGAAATATCTATAAGGGAGGGAATTTCACAAACTGACTTGTTGCAAAAGTACCATCTTATTACAGTACCATGCCTATATTCCTCTGTGTAGAATGACCCATTCTTTCACCAGTGTTTGTACAGCCAGACTGCATGGCTAGGTGCCTTATTTTATATAGCTGTGACTGAAAACACCTGATTTCAAAGCTAAACAGATACTACTTTTGTCCTTAGTACATTGTCCTTAGGTAGATGTTTCTTCCTGTTAAAAGGGAGTTTTTCCTTCCCACTTTGACCAAGTGCTGCTCATAGGGAGTTTCTGATTGTTAGGTTTTAGCTGTAGCAACTGATGTTGTGATTTGATGCTATATAAAGAAAATTGAATTGAATATATGAAAATAATGAAACACATGAACTTTATCTGAACTTTTCTAATTATTTCCAAATAACACCCTCTAATCTGTTTACCTTTGTCAAATAAGAACTAGTCATGTCAATAATAAAAAGCTATAGTATGCAGCAACTGCTTGTAAAGCAAACATTCAAACTTACTTACTCTTTCTTAATTTATCCCCACTCAATGAGCGAGAGAGAGAAAGAAAGCAGCGGCCTAGCAGCGAGCCAGAGAATGACTGATCTACCTATGCGGTGTGAGTGAGAGCACAGCAGAGAATTAAACAGTTGTTTTCTGATTGCTTCACGATGGTTATGTTTTACGGCACAGCATAGACACGCCCACACCTCCACATGTGTGGTGTGGTGTAGTATTACTGTGCTTCACTGAGTCTCCATCAGTGAAACATGTGCTTTACTTACAGAGCGCAAAAGAGACAGCAGTGCTTGGTCACTGGTCACTGCATTTAAAGTGGCACCAGCTGCTGTTATTAGCTACAGGCAGCACACTCACTGCCCAAAGAAAGCACCCCAGGAAAGCCTTAAATGTATAAAAATAACCCTCAGGGGCCACAGTCTCCACAGGTAAATACACCACTACACACTTCGGGAGGGTCTTAGGTGATGACTGGGAGAGATTATTTTATGAGTCTATGCAAGTGCTTTCAAGGAACATCCTTAATATTCAGATATGTCCAGCAAAAACCACCCAACTCAGGGAAAAGTTACCCCAAAACCGCTAACTTTTTATTTCAAATAGCACTCTAAATATCTTAGCTGGACACCTTTATGCTGTTTTTATTTTTTATTTTTTATTCTATGACTGCAATATTGATTTGCGTTGCATGTATTTTCATAACACAGCAGCAGCTTGTAATCTTAGTGAGATCTGTACATTGTTACATTTGGGAATAGAAAGAAGAAGGATAGGTAACAGAGAAGACATACATGTGGACTGACGAGCTGTACCTGTATCTTTCCTTGTACTCCAGTGCTGTCCATCCTGCTGGCTACATTCACTGTGTTTCCCCAGATGTCATACTGTGGCCTCCGGGCTCCAATCACTCCTGCCACCACTGGGCCCACATTGATGCCTGGTGTTAACATGAACAAAACATATAATGTCTGGGTCACACATGCATATTACATATGTGTGCTACTTATTTTCAAATATAGTTTTCATGTGCTTTCATATAATTATAACAAACATGTCGAGCTTCTACTGGAATTACAAATTTAAGCAGTGCAGCACTAAGAAATGAGAATTACAAAGTAATTGCTGAGTGTTGGTTAGTGATAGGATTCATTTCTCTTTCCACTAACATACACCAAACAGCTAGACTTACCCAGCGTTTTTCAGCAGCTGGTGGCATATCTTTTAACTTTTCCTTTATGAACAGCAGATGTGAAGAAAAAGTTTTGATCATATTCCTCATTTAATTCCTGTCTGGACCAGTCATTAATTTTAAACTGGAGTATTTTGTAATTCATTATTATTAGGCTGTTGTAAAAACTCCCTAAAAAGCCTTCAGTTGATCTAAAATGCGAAAGAAAGAGCATATATCCTATACTGGCTTCTCTTCATTGGCTGCCTGTTAAATCCAGAATGAAACTTAATGTCTTCTTACATACAAGGGGTTGAATAATATGGCCACTTCTTATGTTAAATAAGCAGTGGCCTGATACTTATGGTAGGAGTACCATGGGAGGTAGAGCCTTCAGCTCTCAGGCTCCTCTACTATGGAACCAGCTCCCGGGAGGAAGATTGAGGCAGTCTTTCCTTCCCATTATTGCCAAGTGGTTGTTCGTAGGGGAGCATCTGATTGTTGGGGTTTCTCTGTATTATTGTAGGATCTTCACATTATAACATAAAGCATCTTGATGTGACTATGACGACGATTTGGTGTTCTGTAAGTAAAACTGATTTGAATTTCCAAGAGACCATTTTCTTTACGTCAGAATAAAAGTGGCATGTAATAGTTTTTCTCTGATTGTACTCATGTCCTGAATCACTTTAAAGTTTTCAAAACAATATTCAAACTCCTACAAAAATCAGTGTCTTACTCGTGCTCTTCAGAAAGAGCATTTCAGGTTAATTATTAGCAATTGGAAATATTTTAGGAAACTATGGCAAATGATCTGTTTATTTATGTTAGTGCTAAGAGAAACATTTTACCAGCAGTATAACATGCTGCTGCTGCTGCTGCAGTAAGAAGAAAAGCATTGTTGCAAGCCAAAGATAACATTTCCAGAGGATGCATTTGGCATACACAGTGTTTCTTTTCCCAGTAACACTGCAAAGGAGGGTATGAAGAATGGGAATGAGTGATAACAGGTTCACTGATTCCCAGTTCTGGTGTGTTACCATAATATTCTATTGCACACAGTAAGCAATAGTAAAAATGCCATAGCAATGATAGATGTTTTTATGCTACTTCTTCTCTTATTGTAACTGTAGTTTACTGATTTGTGTGATTATTAAAACACAATACATGCAATTAAATCTCACTGCACTTAATATTAGCATCTAAAGAGTACTGAGTATAGATGACAGTTCTCAGAAAAACTTTGTGTACACTCTTAGTGTCACAGAAAACATGTAGTGCAAGGCTGTTAGGAAATTACACAATCATACATGCACATTAACAGACACACTGTCATTCTGATACACTAAACATTTTTAGCACTGTTCTAAAAGAGCATCATATTTTATACCCCATAAAGTACTGCACAAATCTATCAGACATGGCTTCTTGTAATTTCACATGTTTAAACTCACACGCAAAGCAATAGTTTAATCCAACAGGGACCAATGGGCTTGGTCTATCTGTCATTTCCATATAATATTAATGTTATGCAAATGCAACTTTAATGAAGTGTTTAGTATACTTATGATAGTAAAAAATGACTGCAAGAATTTGACATCATTTATATCAATATCATTTTTAAAACTATGATAATACATGTTTGCAAGACATTTTTTGCATCAGTATATTGCATCATCTATGTAAGTATTTCCCAAGGACTTCAGTGATAGACAGAAACATGGCGCATATTGAAGTTCTAACTTTGGTTTCTTTCCTTTTTGGAAATCCAGAATTGCAAAAATTACCAAAAGTTGCATTTCTGCAGAGTAAGTCCATCCAAGCACACAGAGGCAGTTTCTACATGTGGAGCCACCTAGGCTGCAGACAGGATGGCACTGTGTACACCAGGTTTCACTGGGATTAAACAAGGGCTCTAGCTGCAGGCTCCCCACAGGATACCCAACACAATGGAACCCAGAACTTCAGGTCTCGCTGTGACGAGCTTCCTGTGGGGAACGTTCTTTCTGTGATGCATTTCCTCCATTTCCAAGCTTAGCGGCACCGAGTGTTCACGGTGTCCAGTGCAATAGGCCAGAAGTTCTGACATCCATATTTATAGGCCATAGAGTGTGTATGTGTATCTCTTCACTCACCTACTCTGAGGACAAAGTCATTGTAAGACTGGTAGTTGATAGCATCCAGGACATCAAACATCTCGATGGCAAAATCTGACACGGTGCATAAATGTGAGGTGATGGACTTTTTCACCTGAAAATCAGAGGAAGACACATATGTGACATATTAATGCAGAAATAAACCTGAAGTAAGAAGCAATATTACCCTCCATTTCTGTTTCCCTGATGTGGTAACATGTGGCTTTAAATGCACTTTATGAAAGCAGAATATGCTGAAACCACAGATACCAGTAATCCCCCACAGAGGATTTTGTGGTGTGAAATGTGGCAGTGTTTAAAAGATCAGCATTCAGAGAACACAAACTTGGAAAGGCTAGGCCTCTCAACAGTACCCTGGACACCCAGAACAGTTTTCAAATGTGCAAATACACTGCAAACAAGTACAAAAACCTTATTCAGGAGATAAATATAATTAGTAGAGGTCTACCTTTGAAGCAGTTGTAGGAACCAGCCCAACTGCAGCCATGTATGTACTGCCAATGGTCTTAATTTTCTCAATGTCCCTGTAGCACTCTTTATCCATCAGCTGGAAGTGGGGAAAAAGAAGGAAAAATTGGACAAAAACAGGAGAAACAGATTACCACAACAAGAAAATTCAAATCAAATTTTCTGCTGATTTGTTGGTTGCACATTCTTAGAGCCATTTGATTGCAGTGACTCATTTTCAAGTTCAAGAAACCCATTTGAGATGATCTGCACTACCTGAGCTTCCACTCAGGTAGGCTGTGGTGTTTAAATTATGCTTAGTTGGTAGTAAGGGGGCCCAAAGTATGTCAGGAATATATCACCCACATCATTACATTACATCCCCACAACCAACCAGATACATTACAAGGCAGGATGGATCCATGATTTAGTGTTATTTTCTGACCCTACCATATGAACGTCACAGCAGAAACTGAGATTCATCAGAGAAGACGATGTCTTCTGTGGTCCAATTTTATTGAGCCCCTGTGAAAGTAGCCTCAGGTTGCTCTCATTAGCTGACAGGAGTGGCACCTGGTGCGGTCTTCTGCGTCGAGGTTTCACATTATCTCTGTTCAGAGATGCTCTTCTGTATTACTTGCAGTGAATGGTTATTTGAATTATTGTTGCCTTCTTTTCTGTTCAAAGCAGTCTGGTTCTCCTCTGACATCTACAAGACAGTTCTAACTGCCTTGTAACCTCAAGGAAACTCTCTCTTTTTCCAAACCATTCTCTGTGAATCTTACAGATGGTTGTGAGGGAAAACCCCAGTTTCTGAAAATACTTAGACTGGTCTGGCACCAACATATTCTAAGTGACTTAAAAGACCTTTCTTCCCCATTCTGATACTCAGAAGTTCAACAGGTTGTCTTGACAATCTCTACACACCTAAATGCACTGCGTTGTTGCCATATGATTTATTGATTAGATATCAGTCATTAACAAGCAGCTAAACAGGTATACCTAATAAAGTGGTGAGTGTGAGTGTATATTAAAAGTGACAAACAAATCTGAATACAATTTAAAATGGACTTGTTTGGCATGTTTGAGTAAAGGAATGCTTTGTGCAGCTGATTATAGATTCAAGTTAGCCAAAAATCATCTGTAAGTAATTCCTTATTTTCCCAGCTGCCACCATTGCTTTTTATATTCCATAAATAAACAGTATTTTCCCTTGGTCATAGCCACATCATCTCTGAAAATTGCACTGCTGGCCAGAAGATTCACTACACGAAAAACATATAAAATGCTGCAGATTTATGGATGATCTGATGGAACAAACTATTTCAGTCACCTCATCAAAGTCAGCGATGATCTCATTGAGCAGCCTCAGACACTCAACTCCCATGTTGTTTCCATCCAGCTCGATGTAGAAATCATTAAAGTTGGCGATAGAAGCGAACAACACTCCGACCTGAGCGTACGACTGATAGTACAGATCCTGCAGGGTAGAACAATTCAATAAAAACAATTCAACAACCCATACTACCAAAGAAGAAAAAATATTTGCATATGGAAGATTGTGCTAGCTTACTGAATCTTTGAGCAAGACTGTTGTCAGTATTAAATAGCAGTGACCCAGTGCCATCACAACCCCAACAAATAAACATGCTTCATCCTGGTGTCCATAGTGATTCTTTTCCCCCTGTTTTCGGTAAAAGTGTTTAAAAGTTGATATATTTCCAATGTGTACACTGTTAAGATATTTAAGAGGTAATCCTTCATTGTTTTGTAAGCGTTAGAAGCATTATATTACAGTTTTGTGCACATATACATGGCGGTTTTGAGCCCCAGTTAGGTACTGTGTAATGACCAGTAAGATAACGGCAGGAGCTAAAAACGCCGCTATTGTCAGCCATTTTGTCAGGAAACCTGTTCTGGCATATATAGTAAGCACTTTAGTATTTTGGTTTATTATTTAGTGATTTTCTTCCACCATGTGACATTAAGCAGTACAGAACGTGAAACGTTTCTGTTTATTTGCACTGCAATAAACGACTGCATGAGAGACGCAAGTCATATTCACTCTCGTGATTCTTTTCCCCCCTGTTTTCAGGGGTGTAACATTTGGAGGCACCGCTGGGATAGCTGCTTAGATGTCCGGTGTCCACATCTGCACATCGTAGTCCAAGCCAGCCAAATCCCCCCATACAACCCAGTAGAGCAGGGTGATATGACCAAAAATATTTATCACGATATACATTTGAAAATTTGCGATAATGATATAACTGACGATATAATTGACACTAGACAAAATATTTTACAACTCTACAACTTTATTAGTGCAAAAAACCTCATCAATGTATTTTCACTTAAACAAGCAGCTGTTTTTTATGTGCATTAAAGTTATATAAAAATGTAACAGTGCAAATTCCTTGCTGACAGTTTAACCAAAAGGCATTTCCAGTGGAAATTGGCCGACATATCCTCAGCATAACCATGTATAATATCCACAAAACTTAAAAAGAGGTTATACACACACAATACGGTAATATTATGTTGAAGCACAGTACGTATCACTCCACGAGGCGCCTGCCTAATATAGCCCTAATGCTCCGACAATCCATCAAGCGGTGCGGCTTCGTAGCTTAGCAAAGTCGTACTAAAACATTTGACAGATTTTCGAGCGCCGTGTACGACATAAAATCGTTTCGAGGTCAGTAAACACAACCAGAATTCATACATAAGGCACACGGGATTATAAGGGGCACTGTCGATTTTCAGAAAAATCAAAGGATTGATTTTAAGTGTGCCGTATTTTCCAAACAACATGGTAATAACGACGGCCCGCTAGCATGCGCTACCAAAAACAGTGCTTTGTTGTGTATCTGACGGACGAAAGCCAAACCAGTTCCACACCACTGAAGTTGCAGCATTTTTACAAATCAATTCTGGTTCATCCGTTTCATTTAACGATCCACTTTCGCTCTTCTCATTCTCCGTCGCCGCCATGTGCGTATGTAAACAAAGGCACTGCGCATGTGCGTTTTACCCATATTCTATCGCGATATTATATTTTCCTATTGTTGCCCAAAATTACACCGGTATTACCGTGAACGGTATGATATAGCCCAGCCCTACAACCCAGGCAGACTGCAGTGAGGAAAGTTTGCTATCGAGGCACACTGGTAGCTGTGTTTTAGCACATGTTTCCTGAGGCTAGCCAGAGATCATCAGGGGCTGCAAAAACAACATTCTTCCTGCCTACTGCCACAATGTCTTCGGTGGAAGAGCTGCAAGAAGAGGTTGTGCGCGAAATGCACACTCTATCCAAAGATCAACTGGTGTCAATCTGCGAGTTCCTTGGCATTGCAGAGAAAATAGATGTTAGCAGAAAAACTGTCACTGCTAACACACATTCAAATACACATGGAGAGAGAAGGTATAACAGTACTTGAGGATGATGGAATGTCAGAACTGTTGTTGCTTAATGATAAGATTGCTGAAGTAATGAAAGAGACAATTGTTGAGACTGAACCAAATGCAAATGGAAGGGGTTATTCAGGGCACAGAGAGCAACTAAACACTGCAATCTCACTGGTAACAGAGACAGCTAATGCAGTTAACACAGTGGTTAGTTCTCACTCCCAAGCTAATCACTCTGTCCCTAACTCATCTGTGTGTAACCAACTTTAAGGTATAAAGGTGAATTACAGCACAATAATTACTTGGGCTCGTAATAAGACCCTGGCCAGAATCAGAAGACACCAAATTCGTATGGAGCCAAAGTATTGAGCAGCAATAATGACCTGGACACAATGTTAACTTTTGAGTAGCCACTCTTGTATTGTTACAAAGTATAACATGTATTTGTCCAATTTGTACAGATAAAGTATAAAATAAAATAAATAGTGTGCACACTCAACAAAATAAAAGTACTCGTTGGGGCCCTTTAAGAATTTAGAGTTAAGCTGGCGATAGCCAACTTCAAAGGTCCTTGTGAGTGTAACTGGAATGTATGAGTGTGTGGTGTGTATCTTCTTTGGGGTAGATCGTCCTCAAAGTGGTTGGCTCGCCATCTATCACAACCAGAATATCGTCCTGGTCCTTGGACTTTTCCGTCCTCTCCAAAAAACCTGACCGTTGCTCTGTTTCACAAAAGCCCAACACACACTGGCGTTGGAATTGCAGCAGCTCTCCGGATGAAAGGTGAGTGGTTAGCCGACGTTGCCTCTCTCCTTTATCCAGCCACTCGACTCCGGACTTCCAGCAGGTAAGTACGCTGGCTTTCCTTCCTCTCAATCCTGAGTTTTCCTCTCTTTTGTCCGTGGATTTCTCGGTTTGAGTAGTAGATGCCTCCACTCCTCTTGCTGAGATGAGAAAAAACCCGGGAGCATCATGCACCTTCACCTCACTTCCTGGCTGACAGGGTCAATGCGGCCTGGGTAGGCTCTGATTGGTTGCTGAGCTAGGTGCCCTCACGTGGGGTGAACTGAGAGGTGCATTCAATGGTCATAGGAAATACGACGCTTGTTGATGTGGACAGTTAATATAAAGAGAATAAGTATGATATTTTTCATCTGGGCTACACCCTCCCCTCCTGAACTCATGCACGTCCCTGTGCATGGTAGACAGTTAAATGATGATTATTTGACGGGTCAAGGAAGAGGGCGAAGCAGGCTCTTCACCATCACTGATGACATCGGCCCAAGCTGAAGACAGTCCTTGCAAGAATGATTTTGCTGCAGTGATCAGAGGATTGCCTAGCTCCGTATAGTCAAGCCGTCGTGGCGGACGACGGTTTCTCTCAGATCTCCTTACAGAATCATTTGTATCCATGTTTTCCCTTGTATCCACTGGGACTATCTCCTCCACTCTCTCCTCAGAATTCGCACCTCTGGTGCCAGCCTCCTGAAATGGAAGTTGCCTTTCTTGGACGTCTGGGTCATCAACAGGTGAGTCAGTTTCAGTTAAGGTTATTTCATCCACTTGTTCGGTCGGTGTGACTCCATTGGTAGATAAGTACTCAGTATCATCTGTAGTACTGTTAGGCATATCAGGTATGTTGCCAAAATCAGATTGGCTGTCAAAAACAGGTCGGTTGTCAATATCAGGAACATTTACAGGACTCTCACTCACTGTGTGGACAGGGGAACTCAACCAAACAGGAATGAGCAAATCATCTTCTTCGTCTGAGGAGTTCTCTTCCTCTAGCGCTGGATTTGCACGGGTTCTTGGCCTGCGTGACACTGGCTTCTGTACATGCTCACTGCTTTCCTCCACAGGTAGGTAGCCACATGGTAGCAACAGATCCCGGTGTAGTGTTCTTAGGGGACCATCTCTGTTTTCAGGCTTAACTGTATATACTGGGAGGTTGCCTGCCCTTCTCACCACTACATGCACAGTGTGTTCCCACTTGTCTGAAATCTTATGTTTGCCCCGGATACGGACATTCCTGACCAATACCCGATCTCCAGCTTCCAAGTCTGATGCAGTTACATGTCTGTCAAACCTCATTTTGTTCTTGTGAGCCATCTTTGCAGCCTTGTCCATAGCTAACTTGTAGCTTTCTTTGAGACGTGACTTGAGTTTTTGCACATATTCAGAGTGAGATGAGTGTTGTTCCTCTTGCACTGGCAGGTTGAATGCAAGGTCAACTGGCAACCGAGGTTGGCGTCCGAACATCAGTTCGTACGGGGAGAAACCAGTCACTTCATTCCTGGTGCAGTTATAAGCGTGGACCAGGGGTCTTACATGGTCACGCCAACAGGACTTATCTTGATCACGGAGAGTTCCCAGCATATCAAGCAAGGTACGATTAAATCGTTCCACAGGATTGCCCCTAGGATGGTATGGGGTTGTCCTCACCTTGTGGATACCAGCCACCTGACAGAGCTCCTTGATTGTGCGGGACTCAAAATCTGGACCCTGGTCACTATGCAATTTTTCTGGGATGCCATAGTGTACCATAAAGTTCTCCCACAGACACCTTGCCACTGTGCGGGCCTTTTGATTAGGTGTTGGGATAGCAACTGCAAATTTAGTGAAGTGGTCCGTGATCACCAATATATCTTTGGTTCCACTCCTGTCAGCTTCCAGGGACAAGAAGTCCATGCACAAGAGTTCAAGAGGTCGTGTCGTATTAATGTTGACCAAGGGGGCCGCTCTTTCAGGCCGTGCCTTCCTCCGCACGCACCTGCCACACGTCTTCACTTTCCTTTCCACGTCCAAAGCCATCCTTGGCCAATAAAATCTTGACCTTACAAGGTCCAGTGTACGGTCGACTCCCATGTGACCCATATGGTCATGCAGGCTGGTGAGAACTGTGTTGCGAAGCTCAGCTGGAAGTACAAGCTGGTAGGTTTTCTGGGACCTCTCTTGGCGTCGCCGGTACAAGACATTGTTGCGGAGCTCAAGACGGTTAAGCTCTCGGAGGAGCAGTGGAAGCTCAGGGAACTGTGTGCGCACGGTTGGAGGTGGTGTGTCCCCATATTCGATCTGAGAAATAACATGCTTTATACACTGATCGGCTCTTTGCTCGTCTGCCAGCTCTGCCTCAGTTAGATGGGGAATGGTTGGCAGACCTCCAAACTGTTCCTCTTGCCCATAGCTATCAGGTACAGCACTAGGAGACACAGCAAGCACCTCCACCAAGGCAACACAATCTGCATCTGCCTCTCTTTCATTGTCAGGACTGACGCTGTAGGTGAACTGCCTCTCACAGATTGCTTTCACCACAGACTGATTTACAGCATTGATGTTGTCTGGATCACAAAGGTGATCTTGAGTGAACTGTTGTATGCGTTCAATCTCTTTTTGTGATTTCAGGTCGTCCGCTAGCCCTCCGTGTGGTCTGCGTGATAATCCATCCGCATCTCCATTCTGCTTCCCTGGACGATAGAGGAGTTTGAAAGAGAATGTGGACAGTGCTGCTAGCCACCTATAGCTAGTTGCGTCAAGTTTTGCTGAAGTCAGAATGTAAGTCAGCGGATTACTATCCGTTACAACAGTGAAGTGGTTGCCGTAGAGATAGTCGCTGAACTTTTCTGTAACTGACCACTTGAGCGCCAGAAACTCCAACTTGTGCGCTGGATAGCGATTTTCGCTCCGTGACAGCCCTCTACTTGCATAGCCTATGACTCTAAGTTGTCCCTCTTGCTCCTGATACAATACAGCACCAAGCCCGGTGGTACTGGCGTCGGTGTGCAGTATATAGGGTTTCTGGGGGTCAGCGAAGGCAAGTACAGGGGCAGTGGTGAGACTTTGGATGACTGACTCGAAGGCTTCCTGGCAAGCTGGCGTCCAGCGACCTCCGAAAGGGTCTTTTGGGTCATGGTACTGATGTGCACTTTGTCTTGCGTTTACTTTTGATTTCTTGTGGCTAGGTGGGTACCCCGAAGTTAAGTTGTGGAGAGGTTTCACAATGCTGGAATACCCCTTAACGAACCTTCTATAATACCCAGCAAAACCAAGGAACGACTTTAACTCTCGCAGGGTCTGTGGGACAGGCCATGTTTTAAGGGCCGAAATCTTCTCAGGGTCAGTCCGAACTCCATTTCTGGAGACCACATGTCCCAGATAACGGACTGAAGTCTGGAAGAAGACACATTTCTCTGGTGACAGCTTTAACCCAAACTCTTTTAGACGAGTGAGCACTTTCATGAGTCTTTCTTCGTGTTCCTCAAGGGTTCGGGAGAATACTATCACGTCATCAAGAAAGACCAATGCATCCTTCAAATGCATATCCCCCATGCACCGCTCCATTAACCGCTGGAACGTGCTGGGGGCGTTCGTTACACCCTGAGGCATTCTGTTGAACTCCCAGAAGCCGAGAGGGCACACAAAGGCCGTCTTCGGTTTGTCTGCTTCTTCGACCTCGATCTGGTAGTACCCTGATTTTAGATCAAGAACAGAGAACCACTGTGAACCATTGAGGGCTGAGAATGTGTCCTCTAGCTTCGGAAGGCTGTACGCATCTTTTATAGTCTGAAGGTTTAGACGCCTATAATCGATGCACAACCGGACTTGGCCGTTCTTTTTCCGGACTACCACTATGGGTGACGCAAATGGGGACTCTGACTCTCTAATAACTCCTGCATCAAGGAGTTCCTGAATGTGCTTCCGGACAGCCTCAATGTCCCGTGGGTGGATTGGCCGGGCACGTAGTTTGAAAGGCGTGCCATCCGAAAGTTTTATATGATGTCGCACCTGGTCCGTCCGGCCAAAATCCAGGTCGTGCTGTGCAAACACCTCAGGCATGCCGCTGAGCTGCTGAGTGATGCGCTGTTTCCATTCCAGTGGAACTGGGGAGTCACCAAAATTGAAGGTTATGGTGGGCTCTTGGAAAGACGGAGTGTCTGGAGTTCTCTGGGATAGTTCTGACTGTTTGGTCTTGTTGTGTTCCTTTAATAGGATGGTCTGATAAGCACTAACCTCTGCAATAGTACACTTGGCAGGGATGACAATGTCGTGGTCAGACTCGTTGCTTATAACAACTGGCAACTTGTGGGGCCGCCGCTGGGGAAAGTCCACCAGACCGGCTTTAAGTAGCAGGCCACCGGGCAAGGGGGACGATGATGGGTACTCAATTACAACTGATTTTTCATCCTGAAGGCCCTCGCCAAGGGCGACTCCCTCCACCACTACAGTTGAACCAGCTGGAATGACTTGAGGCATCTTGCCAAGTAGCTTCACTACCCCCTGATGGGTGTCACTTGTCTGCTTCCGTCTCAACTCAATGATTTTGAAGACTACTTTGTAGCCATGTGGGAGGGGTTGACGATTGGCTAAGTCAGTCTCTGAGTAGATGTCGAACAGTACATCTAGGGTGTTTGTGCCTATGAGCATGAGGGATTGTGAAGTGTCAGGGACGATTAAAGCAAGTGTGTTTACATCTACTGGAACACCTATAAAGTCCTTTGGAAAAGTTATGGTCATTTCTATATAGCCAAAGTAAGGCACTAGCTGGCCATTAGCACCTTCCACTTCTAAGAGGTCATGTAGTGGCTTGATCTTTTGCTCTGAAAGGTGCTGCTGGTAAAATGACTCAGGAACAGTGGTAACTTGGGAGCCTGAGTCAAGAAGACAGTTGACTTCTTCACCTCTCACAGTCACTTGAGCTGTACTTCTGGTACCAATCAACTGTTTAGGGAGTTGGAAAGATTGGTTCTGCTCTGAATGGTTTAAGCCAGAACATGTTTGTGCTTTGACAGTCTTTGCTGGGGTACTTACTTTGTTAACCTCAGCTGTGATTTTGTCACCATTGTTTACGTCTGAGGGACGTTGTTGACTCTCCTCAGCTCCTGTTTGTCCCACAACAGGAACTGTTAGATGTTTAAAGGTGAATCTGTACAATCTCGCGCTTCCCACTGGCGTTGTTTTTCCTCCAACTGCTTCTTTTTTTCTGCTACTAGGTTGGGGTTAGCGGGGTCAACACAGCATGGAGCGATATGTCCATCTTCACCGCAGTTGAAACAATACCAGGGCTTGGGTCTGCCCCTTTGCCTCTTTGAAGTCTGTCTTTGCATACGTCCATCTACACCATGTGGCTTTGACATCTTACTCTGCGGCTTCCCTGCAGGGTCCTTGCTGTTTGCAAACTTTGTTTTTTTCTGTGACATGAATGTAGTTAGTTGACTTTGCAGACTCGCCACCTGCTTTCGCAGATCCTCAATAGCAGCAATGCTACTCCCATGTTTCTCCTCTGGTTCACAAACATGTGCACCCTGGAACTGTAACTGAGTTCTCTGCTTTGTGGTGCCAATGTGTTTTCTCATACGGTTAGTTTTTGCTTGCTGTCGATCTTCCTCAGAGCGAATCATTAACAACAGGTCTGAGAATTGGGGTGGGCTGCTCTTCTTTTGCTCAAGTTGCAGGGCGCTGAGTAGGTCGTTGTCCCAACATCCCCTGCAGAACTGTTTAAGTAGATGTTTGTCCACTTCTTCACATGCGACTCCCCCCCTCTTCGTGGCTCTGTTTAATGCTAGCTGTAGCCGGTGAAGGTAAGTGGATGACTTCTCACCTGGATCTTGAAGGGTGTTCAGGAATTGAGCGAAAAGTTCCTCACCATCTTCTACAGTGCCAAAGGCTGAATCTAGAAGCTGCAAATAAGTCACAGGTGGTGACTCAGGCCGCAAACTCTTAACTATATCAGCTGCTGGTGGGAGCAGGCTCTCATGGATCTTTCTGGATATTTGCAGGGGGGACATGCTGGGATCATTTTGGAGCAGTTCAATTTGTGTGCGCCATGTGTCATAATCAGTTTCATTGTTAGGTCTGGGGACCTTACCGGAGAAGGAACGGAGTCTCACCTGGGACTGGATGTGTGGGACAACATCTTGCCTTCGTACGATATGCTCTACCACAACCTTCTGAATGTCAGGTGGGTTCAAGTCACTTACTGAGAGGGACGCTGCTCTCCTTCCATTAGTGAGGGGAACATCATCAGTGGCACCAGTATCACTTGGTGTAACATCTGAATGTGAGGTGTGACACTGTCGCTCTTTAGGAGCGGGCGGAGATACAACAGTGGTCTCGACATACGTGGGAGAAGGTTCTTCAGTGGTAGGTCGCATGGCTTCAACATCCTCCCCAATCTGACACATCATCTCCTTCAGCACCTCACCGTAGTCTTTGCCACTCAGCTTGGCTAGTTCCTTGAGTTCCGCCAAGTAGGTTTTTGTAACATTACTCCCAACCGTGGTAGTGTACATGCTACTGAGTGTTTTAATTTCATAGACAACGCTGGGATCAGCTTGTGCTGTGTATGTGTATGGTAAACGAGGTTCTAAACCTTCTAAGGCTGAACTGCTAGAGTATTCTACGATCAGGTTTTGGTAGAAGTTGGACAGTGAATCATCAACAAAAAGGACTCTTGTGATTTTACCATACTGTTTCAGAAAGTCAATGACCTGTTCATCTTTCTCAGATACCTGTGTTATCCCAGCGACAACAACCGCATTAGGTATTTTGACACCAGACTTTTGTATGAAATCCATGCTGGTCATTGCCTCAATATTGATGCTCAAATCAATTGGCTCCTGGCTGGCTCGCCACTTCTGTAACCAACTTTAAGGTATAAAGGTGAATTACAGCACAATAATTACTTGGGCTCGTAATAAGACCCTGGCCAGAATCAGAAGACACCAAATTCGTATGGAGCCAAAGTATTGAGCAGCAATAATGACCTGGACACAATGTTAACTTTTGAGTAGCCACTCTTGTATTGTTACAAAGTATAACATGTATTTGTCCAATTTGTACAGATAAAGTATAAAATAAAATAAATAGTGTGCACACTCAACAAAATAAAAGTACTCGTTGGGGCCCTTTAAGAATTTAGAGTTAAGCTGGCGATAGCCAACTTCAAAGGTCCTTGTGAGTGTAACTGGAATGTATGAGTGTGTGGTGTGTATCTTCTTTGGGGTAGATCGTCCTCAAAGTGGTTGGCTCGCCATCTATCACAACCAGAATATCGTCCTGGTCCTTGGACTTTTCCGTCCTCTCCAAAAAACCTGACCGTTGCTCTGTTTCACAAAAGCCCAACACACACTGGCGTTGGAATTGCAGCAGCTCTCCGGATGAAAGGTGAGTGGTTAGCCGACGTTGCCTCTCTCCTTTATCCAGCCACTCGACTCCGGACTTCCAGCAGGTAAGTACGCTGGCTTTCCTTCCTCTCAATCCTGAGTTTTCCTCTCTTTTGTCCGTGGATTTCTCGGTTTGAGTAGTAGATGCCTCCACTCCTCTTGCTGAGATGAGAAAAAACCCGGGAGCATCATGCACCTTCACCTCACTTCCTGGCTGACAGGGTCAATGCGGCCTGGGTAGGCTCTGATTGGTTGCTGAGCTAGGTGCCCTCACGTGGGGTGAACTGAGAGGTGCATTCAATGGTCATAGGAAATACGACGCTTGTTGATGTGGACAGTTAATATAAAGAGAATAAGTATGATATTTTTCATCTGGGCTACATGTGTCAAGTGCCCCCCAACGACCAAGCCCTTACTGGCAGAAAGATTTCAAAATATCAGGCCAGATTGTTGAACCAGGTCAAAAAGATAAACTGACATTTTCCAGTCTTGCTCACCAGATCGAAAATGGACTGAGCAGAGGCTACTCAGAGCTTAACATTGTAGATGCTGTCATCAGAGCTATCTTGCCAGGTCTACAACTACGCAGCTATTTGGAGGGAAAAGCTCAACTCACCCTTACGACTCTACGCTGCATCCTGCGCTCCCATTTCCAAGAGAAGAACGCCACCGAACTCTATAAACAACTTGCCTCTGAAGTACAGACCCCAAAAGAGACTGCTCAAAGCTTCCTGATGAGAGTTTTAGATCTAAAGCAGAAAGTCTTATTTGCTTCCCAAGAGTCAGAGTCAGGACTCAAATACGACCCAGCTTTAGTCCAACGTATGTGTTTGCACACCATACTCACGGGCTTCCAGAGTGACAGTGTCAGGATAGATATGCAGCCACTCCTGTTAGACTCTAAGACACCTGATGAACTCCTGTTAGAGAGGTTAAATATGGCTTGTGCCAATGAGGCAGAAAGGAAAGACAAGAAGAACAAGAAACGAATGCTGCACACACTGCTACCTCTATGGGAGTAGAGAACACTTTCAGGCTGGATGTAGAAGCAGAGGTATGAGACCATATAAAGAGAAACATTTAAACCAGCAATGGTTACCACCGAGGGACGAGTGTTAACCATGCCCATCATCCACAAGTCCCAACATTGCTCCAACTGTAAACAAGAAAAGTCAGGCATGAGACAGTGTTCAGCATGTAAAAACGCACTTTATTGTTCAAAAGCATGCCAGAAGCAACACTGGAGACAACATAAGAGACAATGCACTGGCTTAAAGACTAACAAAGACAATGAGACTGTTCAGGTACCACTGCCGCCAGCTCATGTAAACACCCCTCACAAAGTCACATCTCTGGTGGGTAGGCAATGTCTGGTTGAGTGTCTCCTGGACGGCCACAGGCTTCAAGCTCTATGGGATTCAGGCTCACAGGTGTCGATCATCGATGAGAAATGGAGAAAGGACTATTTGCCACAAACAGAACTAAGAGATGTAGCCGATATTATGGACACATCTGAACTCACCCCGACCACAGGAAATGGGACCGACATGCCATATCTTGGGTGGGTTGAGACAACCTTCCAACTTGTTTCCGGAACTGAACAAACTGAGAAATTGACCATCCCCATGTTGGTAATGAAAGGTTTTCAGCTCAGATGCCCTATTATAGGTTACAATATCATTGAATACATTGTGAATAAGACTGACCAAGCTAAACTGTACAGCACAGAGAAAAGCATTTCACAGCCTCAAAAGACACAAGGTGAAAGCTTTTATACAGGCTGTTAGTGCAGATACAGTTGACGAGTACAAAGTGATGACAAAGAAAGACTGTATTACTGTACCTAAACAAAGCCACATGCATGTTGAGGGTCATATAGCAGCAGGACCATTTAAACAAGACATGGTCATGATATTTGAGCCAGACTTAAATCCTCAGTGGCCAGACGATCTTGAGTTTTTTGACACTTTGGTTAAAGTTAAGAAGGGTACTTTACCTGTCATAACACTAGGTGTCTCTAACCCCACTGACCATGAAATTGTCATTCCAGGCCGTACATTAGTTGGCTCGGTTCAGACTATTACAGCTGTTTTACCTGCCCAGGTGTATGAAAAAGCCGCATCTGTAGCTACTGTTAACCAGACAAATATACAAGCCCAGTGTAGCTCTACTGAAGAGTGGGACCCACCTGTAGATCTTAGCCACCTGGGTGAAGAGCAGAGAGTATTAGCGAAACAGATGCTCAGAGAAGAATGCCATTCTTTCTCTAAAACAGACAATGATACAGGCCAGCGGTCCCCAACCTTTTTTGCGCCACTGACCGGTTTATACCCGACAATATTTTCACGGACCGGCCTTTAAGGTGTCGCGGATAAATACAACAAAATAAAACTAGTAGCGGTACCGAAAAAAAGAAGTTTTATTCACAACACACGTGAAAAGACCAAGGAAAACCGAGTTAACAATAAAAACGATAACAAAATAACGCTGAAAACTGATAAAAACCCTGAAAACCATATATTTCACACCTGAGCCTCAACTCTCGCGGCTCGGTACCAAACGACTCACGGACCGGTACCGGTCCGAGGCCCGGGGGTTGGGGACCGCTGATATAGGCTGTATTGAAAAACTGAAAATGACCATCTCACTCAAAGACAACGAACCAGTCAAACGCACATACCTATCTGTGCCACGGCCGCTCTACCAAGAGATGAAAAGTTACCTGCATGATTTAATAGCACAAGGCTGGGTCTGAAAGTCAGACTCGTCATATTCCTCACCAGTCGTTTGTGTTAGAAAAGAAGATGGTACTTTAAGACTGTGCATAGACTACAGAGACCTGAATCGGAAAACCCATCCTGATTGCCAGCCCATCCCACGCGTCCAGGACATTATGGACAGTTTGGGTGGAAACTCCTGGTTTTCGCTTTTAGGTCAGGGGAAAGCGTACCACCAGGGGTTCATGTCAGAAGGAAGTCGTCCACTCACTGCTTTTGTGACCCCCTGGGGATTATATAAGTGGATTCGCATCCCCTTTGGACTTATGAATGCCCCTGCAGCATTTCAGCGCTGTATGGAAGAGTGCCTGGATGGGCTGCGCGACAACATCTGCATCCCCTATCTGGATGACACATTAGTTTACAGCAAAACGTTCAAAGATCACTTGGAGGATGTGAGAAAAGTGCTCCAGAGATTGAGAGGCTTTGGTATAAAGCTTAAGCCAAGTAAGTGTGACATGTTTAAGTCTGAGGTGCGCTATTTGGGCAGAATAGTGTCTGCAGAGGGCAGTAAAGTGGATCCTGCAGACTTTGAAGCAGTCAAAGCACTCAAAGGTATAAAACCACAAAATGTTGGTCAGCTCAGAAAAATGTTAGGCCTTCTCTCCTACTACAGACAATACATAAAAGACTTCTCCAGAAAAGCAGGTTGTTTGTATGAACTGTTAAAAGCTGTCAAAACCCCAGAGAACTCAGACACCACAAAAGGGCCAAGGGCAAGACCAAAGAGAGCCAGTCAAGTTGTGCCCTCCTCAAAACAAATCGTGTGGACTGACCAGCATCAACGTGCGCTTGAGGAACTAATAGACTGTTTGCTCCACCCACCAGTGCTGGGGTTCCCAGATTTCACACAGCCGTTCATCGTACACACAGACGCCTCACACAAAGGGCTAGGCGCCGTTTTGTACCAGAGACAAGATGGTAAGCTGCGAGTTATTGCTTATGGCTCCCGTACTCTAACAGCGGCTGAAAAAAACTACCACTTCCATGCAGGAAAACTAGAATTTTTAGCATTGAAGTGAGCTATCACTGACAAATTCAGAGACTATTTGTACTATGCCCCAACATTTACTGTCTATAGCGATAACAACCCGCTAACGTACATTTTGTCAACAGCCAAACTGAATGCCACCACATCAAGATGGGTCGCTGAGCTCGCTGATTTTCACTTCACCATTAAGTACAAACCAGGGAAGGAAAACGGTGACGCAGATGCTTTATCAAGAATGCCACTTGATGTAGAAACCTTAATGAGAGACTGCTCTGAGGAAGTGCCACCGGACACTATCACAGCTGCTATCCAGGCCATTGAGGCACAGAAAAACACACCTGCCACATGGACACTCTCAGCTGCAGCAATGTCAGTCACAGCAGAAGGTGAGCCAGCAGAAGCAACATTCACACCCATACCAAAAGAACAGCTTAACCCTTTAAGACCTACCATAGAACCAAGTCCGCCAGAGCTTATAGTATATTTTTACATGCTGTGGAGCCATTTTTTGGAGCATTTCAAGTTGCTATACATCAATACAACCATTATAGCCCACATTTTAATAATATGTCTGCATTAACTGCATAGTCATTACATAAATTGCAAAAAAGTGCAATAAACTACAAAAAAATTTAAAATCGTTTTTGATTTTTTAACATATATTTCTAGTTAGAGAAATTTAAGAGGCTTATCCCTCAAAACTGTAAATACAAAAAAGTTGCACAAAATAGTTTCCCACCAAAGGAAATTTATTTTAAGTGTCTTCATAGTTTTATTTTTGAGATACACCAATTTTCATATACTGCAGGAAAAACGAAAAAATATATTATAGTGCAAATTTGCAAAATAACAGCATATGCATCAAAATAAAATATTTCCAGCAGTGCAATATGAGTCCTAAGCATCCCAGAAACGACACAGAAAGTCATAAAGTCAAATACAACTTTTAAAAACACAAGTGTAGGCTCATAAGGCCACGATGGTAAAAAACTACATTTCCGCAAAATGACGTCACTTCCGGTTTCGGGCAGGTCATGCCGGACATGTGATAGTTCACGCTGATGGACGTAGGAAGTGTTACAAACAGCTGATCGGATCGGCAAAGCGTGTTTCTGGAATATTATGTTTTTGTTGCCGCAAGTGTTTTTTATGCAGTTTTTGCAAAGCTATATGTGGAAGGAAACTGTGACCTAGGACAAGCTGATGGCATAAGATGAAAGTACAACTCCTCCGGTTTCATATGCAAAAAAAATTATTGCGCTAGATTACGTGGTTGCAGAGCTACCGGGATTTAAAAATAGTTACGCAAAACAGAGCGTGTCCGCTCTGACCGGCTTTAAAGGGTTAATGAAGCGCAAAAGTCTGATCCTGTTATAAGCCCTGTATTACAGTGTAAACAGACCGATTCAAAACCACTGCCCAAAGAGCTAAGAACATTTGACCCTAAGACAAAATGCTTGTTCAGAGAGTGGGGCAAGTTAAGACTAGATAACAATGGCATCTTGTACAGACTCACTGCTGCCCAGAAACAGCTAGTCCTGCCAGATCAGTTCAAAAAGACTGTAATTGAAGAGCTGCACAATAATATGGGCCGTCAATAGGGATGGGTATCGAAAACCGGTTCTTGTTGAGAACCGGTTCCTACTGTTTCAATTCCTTGGAATTGTTTCCCATTTTTGCAAACAATTCCCTTATCGATTCCAGTCGCCCCGAATCACGTCACCACATTGCGGAGCATCATTTACCTGGCAGGAAACATGGTGGCTGAAACGCTCAAAAGTTTGATTACACTTTACGAGAACGGAAGACAACAGGGCAACTTGCAATACTTGCAAAGTAGATATTTCATTTAAGGGAGGAAACACTACGAATATGCAAAAGCATTTGCTGACAAAACACGTGATAACCTTAAATGAATGTCGTGTTTTTAATTCCGCTCCGGACTCGTGAATTTCAACCCAGCAGCAGCGGTAACATTTGCACGTCCTCTCCCGTTAATGCGGCAGGTGAATAATCAACTAAGAGTGCATATTTATGTTAGCGCGATCTGCCTTATTACAAAACCTGCCATTACTGTGCATTTAGGTGACCATGATGAGAGAGACAGACAGAGTCTGGCTGGCTCAGATGCTGGCAGTTCTCCCTGCAGTCTACCGGTAGCGTCTCCTTTCAGGCCAGGATAGACGAATGTCACCGAGCAGTGACTAAGTTTGTGGTAAAAGGCTTGCACCCATTTGCCACAGCAGATGCCCCCAATTTTCGGTAAGTGAATGTGTTTAATTGTAGGCAGGGACATTACTGGATATTCTTGTGTAATTGCTACAGAATAATTTATGTTATACTTTGTTATTGCTACAGAAGAATATTTATTTTATTATTTTACATTTACAATTTTTTTTCCTGGGGATTCTGTGACACCCCATTGAAGAGCCATAGGCTGGATCTCTTAAGATGTCACTGTTGGGTTTGTAAAGCCATGTTACTCCTAAATTTCTATCTTGTTCAAAGAGAAGATATAAAACAAAGTTCTAAGCTGATCGACCTTAGTGTTCTCCTTTTTAAAAAAAAGAATCGATAAGAGAATCGATAAAGAATCGAATCCTTAAACAGAATCGAAAATGGAATCGGAATCGTGAAAATCTTATCAATACCCATCCCTAGCCATCAAGGTGTTGATCGCACAGTGTCTTTGATACGTGAACGCTTCTTTTGGCCACACATGCAGGCAGACATCGAGCATTTTGTGACCAACGTTTGTTCCTGTGTAAAGCAGAAAAAGCCCAGCCATGAAACAAGAGCTTCTTTAACAAACATTGTAACTACGTAGCCCTTTGAGCTGGTGTGTATAGACTTTCTCCATCTTGAAAAATGCAAAGGCGGTTATGAATATATTCTAGTGATAACTGACCACTTCACACATTTTGCGCAAGCCTATGCCACCACCTCAAAGTCAGGCAAAACTGCTGCAAACCTGATATTCAATGACTATGCCCTAAAGTTTGGCTTCCCCTGTTGCATTCACCATGACCAAGGAGGTGAATTTGAAAATCAGCTATTCAGTCAGCTCAAGAAACTTTGTGGCATGGCCGGTTCTAGGACAACACCCTATCACCCAATGGGGAATGGTCAAGTTGAACGTATGAACAGGACATTGTTGCAAATGCTTAGAACGCTAACTGAAACACAAAAGTCAAACTGGAAGGAATCTATCAACAAGTTAATGTACGCATATAATTGCACACGTTGTGAAGTCACTGGCTACTCCCCATTTTACCTACTGTTTGGACGGTCACCCAGGCTACCAGTAGATATGCTCTTTGGACTATACTCAGAAACAGATTTTAGTGACCACAGAGACTATGTTGAAAAATGGAGAAAGGGCATGGAACAAGCATACTCTATAGCAAATGAGAATTCAAAGAAAGCTGCTGAAAAGGGCAAAAGACACTACGACACAAAAGTAAGGAGTTCTGTGTTACAACCTGGTGAGAGAGTTCTGGTCAAAAACCTGACACGTAGAGGAGGCCCAGGGAAACTGAGAGACTATTGGGAGGACACTGTTCACACAGTAGTCAGACAAATGGGGCCTGACCTCCCTATCTATGAGGTAAGACCGGAGAGAGGCAGAGGGCGCTCTAGAGTGCTTCACAGAAACTTGCTTATGTCATGTGACCACTTACCTTTTGAAAAAAGATAATCGTACAAGACATGAACAGAAAAAGACTGATAAATGGCCTGTATTTGTATAGCGCTTTTACTAGTCCCCCCTAGGGACCCCAAGGCGCTTTACACACCCAGTCATCCACCCATTCACACACTGGTGGAGGCAAGCTACAGTTGTAGCCACAGCAGACTGACAGAAGCGAGGCTGCCATATCGCGCCATCGGCCCTTCTGGCCAACACCAGTAGGCGGTAGGTGAAGTGTCTTGCCCAAGGACACAATGACCGAGACTGTCCGAGCCGGGGCTCGAACCGGCAACCTTCCGATTACAAGGCGAACTCCCAACTCTTGAGCCACGATCGCCCCCCGTCGCTGTTGTGCCAGACTCTGATGGTGAGGGCAATGTTGATGAATACCGCTGTCATTACGCACCACGTCAACCTGTGTCCCAGCCATCAGAACAAGAACTTCTCACAGCAACATCTCAGCCCGCAGCTTCGGTCCCTGCTCTTGCACCAACACCAGAGCCTCTTGCTGGAGACCATCTGGAGGCGCCTTACCCAGCTGTCATGGAGACAACTTGTGAGGAGGCAGAGCCCACTGCAGGTGACATATCTGCCCCTCCTCCACCTGTTGTACTCGAGAGACTTGAGGAGGAGACGCCTCAGTGGCCACAGCGAGAGAGACACCCGCCAAGACGGATGACGTATGACCAACTGGGCACCCCATCTTGCTACAGTGTTTAGCCAGTACCGCAACTGCTTCCTGTGTACCCGGGCCTTGTTCCATGGTTTCCAGCTGTGCAGTCATACTGCACCCAGCCCATTGGTTTGTATGGACTCCAGCAAATGTAAGTTGACACTTTTTCACTGATGACTTGAGAACTGTACTTACAGACTGTCATCAAGAAAAAGACATTAACTTTTCCCCATCTGTGGATTATAACCATAGACAATAGACTTTGTGAAGACTCACATATGGACTGGTTATAGACTTTGTCTGCAGTCACCAGTGATGGACTGTGGTGAAACAGGTGTTAAACCCAGGTGTTAAACCCACATTATTACATTGGTTCACTCTACTGTTGATGTCCTGACTACAAGAGAATATAGACTGAAAAGCAATTTGTTGGTATAATGTCGGGGTGACATTTTTTGAGTGGGGGAGAGTGTGACAAGTTGAAAGACAACTGTTGAAGGATTCTTTTCCCCCTGCTTTCATACTCTTAGCAATATACTACTATCCCTGGTGCATTTCTCCTGAAATTGTCACTATAATTTCTCATTGTGTACCACTAACCACTGAAGTTACATTTCATTTTCCTTCACTCACAAAAAAGTCCCTGTTTTCCCTCTATTATGGGCATTAGTTTTTTCAAAGCATACTTAGATGACTACATATAAGTTTAGCTAGCAACCCTGGTGGATCAACTAATATCACTGACAGCAGACATCAGCTGATGCCTGATTGGTAAATGACATGTTAGTTATTTTGGCCGCTTCATTTTCTGCTCCCCTCTGACAAACACTTTGTAACGTACTTTCACCTTGGATTCTCCATGTAATAGTATTACTATTAGTTCTCTGTAAGTGATGCCTGCTCTAAACTGTGTCTTGTAGATGGTTTCACTGTCTTTTGGCTTTCTGTGAATGCTCACTGAAGGGCAGGAACGTCCCAGACTAAAGCCAAATCACCAAATACATACTACAGTTGATGGGATGCTGATTTAAATACAATCCTCCTGACAGAACTGTACTATATGCACTCACTGGAAACTACCAGCTGAAGTCAAGCTTAGGGGAGCTCTTCAGTTGAACATCCTGATTTTGATATTTGCATATTCTCTTACTGCAAGGAAAACAAGATTTAAGACAACCTTAATGTCATTATATCTGTAAAATACTGATGCATAATCAATCAGATGCAGCAGGTGTAAACACATTGAACCAAAGCATTTTTAATACACATCAAAAGCACCCTTTCCTAATAAATATATGTTAATTTAACATATACAGCAAAGTCTGTGGAAGAGTTTAAGAACAGATCCAGACCTTTTAATTCAAATGAAAAGAAAGCAAAAACAGCCCCAATGTCCTTAAGAAGCCCCAAGTTTGGAAGACCTTTGACACAGTTTGCTGTCTAAGTTCGCTCTAAGCTGTAACCAAAATGAGCAGTCAGGGATTTTAGTCCCTTTAGACTTTATTGTTGAAACAACAGCAAAGTAGGCAGGAGAGAGAGGAGGGAACAACAAGCAGGAAATGGTGCAGGGTTGACTTAAACATGGACCCCTGCAGTAGCTTTTCAGCATACCGGTCACTTGCTCATCCCAGTGACCCAGATCAAATGTTAAGGTAACAACCACTGATTTGTACTATTACTGTTACATATGTTAAAACAATGTGAAGGGCATATTTGCTACATTAATACATTAAAGTTAAAATAAGAAGTAATAATAGTAATATCAGTTTATCTTGACTTGTTTAGCAGATATCTGTGCAATGATTTTCACTAAATCTGAGAGTATCTAAGTGCTGGGAATTCTTGCAGTGACATGACTAAAAATATTTTTATAGTCTATTTAAAAACATATTGTTTTGTGTCGTTTGGTTTAACTGCCCCCTTAAGAAATAACAATACAACAATCCTCAGGAAAGACATATTGCAAAGGGGACAAAACTAAAACAAGTAATAGAGCTAGAAAATAAAGACGAATGTGAAGCAGATCAACTGCCGTGAATCACAATACCGTCTATACATTAGAGCTACATAAATGATGCAACGATCGTTTATGAGATGAGATCAGCATGCCTGCAGGTCAAAGCTGCAGTTTCATGTGCATGGAAAATTTTGGTTAAATTATTATGCTGGAGCTGCACAACTTCCAGGCAGTGGAGTCCCACTGTGCTGTGTTATGAATACAGTATATGAGTGAACTTTAGCCCAGAGGAAAGAGAGGAAGCCTTTCTATACACCGTAACTCTGTGGGGTCACCAATGTGCTGGAAACATACTTCCTGACTTCCTCCCCCCTGTGTTTACGAGTCTCAGCCTCAGACCATCCTACATCGTCTCATGTATAGCCCCACCGATTGTTGAAGGAACTATTTTATCTTTTTATTATTATTAACAAATTCCAGCCTCCAGTACTCTCACAGTAGCCATAAAACTCCTCTATTGTTCAAAATGGTATTGAAGATGAAAGGGAACCTATCACATGCTTTCACATTTACCGTCATATGCATAAAGTTTGAAATGATGAGGCCATATGTAAAAGCCTAAAGCTCAGGCTTCTCTGCTTGCACTTTCATGCATATTTATCTACACTTGGTTCTGCATGATGTCACCGAGAACAGGTACCTTTATTTTAGTCATCTGAGGTACACAGCCAATGATATTAAGCTGGCTTGAGGGGAATGAGGCTAAAGAGCAAGGTTTGGGATTGAGAGAGAACTAAGGGGTTGCACCAAGGCCCAGTATGAAATAAATGAGGACATTTTAATCTAGCAACGCTACTTTATTACAGTGGGAACGAGCATAACACATATCCCCACAGTTGTGTGTCTCTGCAAACACGTCAAGTTGCAGTTTAAATTCATTTCTCCTTCTTATTCTGAGTTACTGGATTATACTCCTTCCCTCGCTGCAGGAAGGAGCGCTTTCGCAGATCATTCATCCCAACAGCAGTTAGACTCTATAACTCCTCAATCACGATGTCATAAGTCACTGGACACTGTGAACATCCACGGTCACCACTTCATGCATAATGGACCTTCCATGACCTTCCAAGCTATATAGTTTATGTCTTCCATATTTCCAACTATATCCATAATCACATACTGTGTATGCTACCATTGTATATAGTGTATTATCTTACTTTTTTCATTGATTGTACTTATTTGTATTTTTGTATTTCCTTCATATATCTGTACCTGAGCTGAGGTGACGCAAAAATTTCCCCGTTGTGGGATCAATAAAGTCTTGTCTTATCTTATCTTATCTCTTATATAATGATCAGAAAATTATTTTAGCACGACATCATGTTGTCACTGAAATGCTAAAATTAAGTGCTTCAAAACAAATGGTTAGGATAGCAGTGTCATTGTCCTAAACAGCTGAGATAATTTCCCAACAATGGGAGTCTATGGTCCCTGCAAAGGGACTACAAATCTGTATGACCTGTAAGGGCCATACAGATGATATGATTTACTGGTATGTCTTTTTATTATTCATTAATCTAACAAGATTATTATTTAACCATATCTCTTGTAGACATAATACTTAAGACATAAGATGATAACCAAAATGTGAAAAACTGAATTTGAAATTACTTCCTAATTCAAAGAACAAATTGAGTAACAGCAATTCTGGAATTACTGTAACAGAACAAAACTATTGATAAGATATAACAAAATTTAGAAATGTATGCTTTTTAGATTTTTCCCTCCACCTTCAACCTTCAAATTCCTCAGATATAAGCTCCTGAAAATGCAAAACCAGAAACTAAACTTCTCAAAACCCACATACATGCACTGTACTGAGACATTTACATTAAAAGGCAAAATAGTTGAAAAAAAAACAAACAGGTGTGAATCTTGACTTGTCACCTAAAAATCTAGACACCTTCTGACCTGTAAGTCAGCAAACCTAAACCTCAGAGCTTCCTAAAGCACCTACTGTGTCAGGGTGTGCTTTCTGATTTCAAAGGTGCTTACGCACTTTAGACTGACGATCCCTGTTGGATGAGCCTGGACATGCCCGCAGATGCTCACCATGTTCCTGGGATTTGACATCAGGAAGTGTTGAGCCACATGAGCTGGCAGCAGGTTGAACAGGATCCTCTTGTTGTCCAGCTTCACTTTTTCCATGTCGTCTCTCTCCTCCTCCGCCTGCATGACATCAGCAATCACGCGACACACACACACACACACATAGCAGATCCTTTAAAAAGTGGCACTGATCTTGACATTTTAAGTTTTAAGCACTATGATGGCGTACTCTAGCTTACAGCAAAGAGGAGATGTAATTGCCCGTCCTTATCACTAGAGGGAGATAATGATTTGCAGACAAGACAAACATGCAGCATCTTCCCAAAATAGAAACATCCAGGCTTTGATGATCCACTGAGACAACCCAAGACTGAGCATAGGCACTAAAGAAAACACAAATCTGTATTACAATGATCAAATCCTTACTAAAACTGAACCCTAGAAGCAAGAACAGGATGTTGAATGTACCAGCAGCCACACACCTGAGTTGCCCAGAGATAGTCAAGTCGCAATTTAAGGTCCAGTTGTCTTGAATGCAGAGCCAGGGCTCCAGAAAAAAGCAACACTGCCAAAACAGGGTCATAGCCCCGTGTGTGCAGAAAGCCACCACTGGAAGATGGAGACATAAAAACATTTTTATAATGTTTATTATTTTTGTTATGTAGGGAAGAACTCATGACAATACAAAACAATGCCCTGAAATGTGTTGGAGTGGAAGAATAAAGTGGGAAAATATGCATAGAAATACATGCTTCAAATGCAAATACAATGTAAAGCAGAACTTTACACTGAGTATTTTGATGAGGGAAATTTGTCAGATTTTGCTGCAATTCCTCTCCTACTGTTTTAATATTTTGATAATAATTTGATAGGATTTTGAACTTTTGTCTTGTACTTTCTTGTGTTCTTGTGGATAACAGCAACTTTTTTGTACTTAGCACACTTAGCCAAACCTGACTATAACCATAAACCTTACATATATTACATATACAAATCTTAACAGCACAGCTTACCCCACAGCTTGACGGTAACCACTGGTCTCCATGACAACTGCATATGTGATGGAGAGTAGAAAGAGGAGGAGGATCTTGGGGAGCGAGGAGACACGAATGTAAGGGATCACGGTGAGGGTCCCCGCCACACAGGAGAGTAAGGCATAGGCCATGTTGGGACAAGCCCGGTCCGTTGCTGTGGTGTTAGCAGATCTAACCATGAGAGTGTCTGCGGGGATGTTCTCCACAGAGCGGTTGGAGTTTGTCCTAACTTTACCCCAGGGAACACAACCCACCTGAAAGACAATTACTTTGATAATTTATCTTAAAAAAATCCTAAAACATTTAATATCAAATAATAAATTTCTCATTGATCTAATGGCATTAAGGTTAGAAACCTGAATAGACAATTTAACAATCTATGTGCCTGATTTGTTCCTTTCCAAGAGATCCTCGACTAATTATTTTGCTACATCACGTCTGGGTACAGAGCACCACGAACATTTGAATAAAGCGTAAGTACAGTGTGATAATCCATGCCTTTGGATTCTGTTTCCGAACCTTATCTTCCCGTGTAATATAAACAGTAAGACCAACCTGCTGGTGCACTCAGGTCGTATTTGCCTTGCAGAAGGAGACAGACAGATTCTGCATGCACGCATTTATCTTTAGAGTACACCCATGTGCAATATGATGACTGGAGAGGCCATAAACTGTTTACTGATCAAGCTGAATGTTCAAATTCAATGGTCTACGACAAGCTGAAATAATGCAAGCCTGGCTATGTGACGTCCGTCTTCTTAAGACACTGGTCTGCATATTAGGTTGTTAAAGGGGTTCTGCCCGTTTTTACCAGTATTTGTGTTTCTTTGCTATGCTAAACTAGTACATTCATAATGTAGTAGTTCATATATTTGACTATCAGGAAAAAGATCCCCAGGAGAAGGTGCAAATTCCTTTGGGGTGACATCAGCTTAAAGTAACTTTTTCTTCTTCTGCTATGCTAAGCTACCTATATCCTGATTATAGTGGTGCCAACTTTTTAACTATTAAAACAAAAATCATATGGGCATTTCCCTTGAAAAATAACAAAAGAAGAAAAAAATATCCAAATAAAATAGTGGTGTGCTGACACAAGCGCTTCTCTGATAAAGTTGCAGTCAAATCAGATTTGGTATTTGTAATCGTGACCAACAATGAATTTAAAGAAGTCCAATCGCATTCTTTCCGAGCTCCTTAGACCAGAACTGAAATGATGAAACTCTGACAACTCCTTTCACTCAACATAACTGTGGTATATCAACCATGAATAGGTAATGTGCCAAACTACATATAGTGAATAGTAACTGATTTTGAACACAGACCATGATATCATTTATATAAATCATATACACTTACCACACAGGCCTGGGTAACAGAGTAGGTGAGCAAAACGAGGAAGACACACAGCACTGTTCGGATCTGGATGGTGAGGCAGCCCGGTTGGCACTAAAGCCAGAGGAAAGGGAGGTTGGCAGGGAGGCGGAAAATAGAAGGAGTAAATGAAGCACCAGTTTATCTACTTTAAATGCATTTTGGACAAATCATTAACCAGGACTGGAAATAAAATGAGTGCATTTTGTGGTGTGGCTCATTATGTTCAGGTCTATTAGAGGAGACACTTAAAGGGTATGATGATAGTTCAATGTAGCATGATGCCACAGTGTCATATGGAGATTATGCGCTCACTATGCAAAAATGATTATGGTGCTCCGATATGAAGGCTTTTTTTTCACACACAAAAATATAATTAATCAAAGACTGCTAAAATGCTAAAAGGTTTGTGAGACCACTAAGTGTATGCTAAAGGAGGCTAAATAAAAATAAATAAATAAAACTATGAAGTTATAGTAGTGATAGTGAAACACTGATTTATCTAAGAAATGTCAGATTATGAAAAAACAACTCTAAAATAAAAAAAACCCACAATGAACATATATATAAAATTACCTTAAAGAAATACAAAATACCCCCCAACATAAGCAAAGCAATTACAGAGACTCAAAATTATTTTAAAGCCATATGAAGTAACTTCCTAAAGAATTAGACAACAAAAAGACACAAAATAGTCATTAAGAGGCCCAAAGCAACAACAAAGTGACTAAAACCACTGACAAAGAGTGTATTAAGAGTGTGATCTTTACACGTGTGAGGCTGCTGGAAGAGGTCTGGAAGTCTTACCTGAACACTGGTGAGATGAAGGTACATGACACAGGCCACGTGGAAGCACACACACAGCACCAACAGCAGCAGCACCAGCATCCCTCTGAGAGACAAAGAGACAAGAGCGTGAGCAGGGCTTTCCCAGTTTTCACTAAATGCCGTGAAAAACAGCTCCTTTTCTAACTGGCCCACAAACTTTTTTGCGTAATATGATTGGACATTTTGTGCGTGAATGTGTGTGTCTACATACTGTGGGATCATTAGTAGGTAGATAAGGCCGAACAGGGCAGCAAGGATCAGAGAAAGAACCACAGCACTGATGAACTGGTCATCATATACCTGATGATACTAAGAAAAGAGGAAACAAGAGTTAAAATGTAAATAGAAGAGGAAACACAAAGAATCCATCCATCCATTGCAAAAACAGTGTAGGTCGATTCAGAGCACTGTGTTGGAAATCCTTTATCATGGGGAATCCTGGCATTGCTTTTACATCATCCTAGAGATAAGTACATAAGATTGTTTGAAGACAACTACATGGTCATTTCAGTTTTATTAGAAACTGACCAGCTACAAATGTTAACATGGTATGATACTAATGAAGTTTAAAGGTGCTATTGTTGGTTTTTACATCTCGATAGTTTCAGTGTGACTTGAAACTAGTGAGTGAGCACTTAATTTCACTAGAAAAGTCTTTACTGAGGTAATGGATCAGAGAGGCAGAGGGCTGACTTCTATACATTCAGACTGTGTTTTTGAAACCAGCAGATTCTCTCCCTGCTGGTCATTAGAAAGAATGCAGGTTTAAGACACTGCCACAGACCTGGAAGGTACACCCATCTTTTTTACATTGTTCCACCTGTCTTTATCTTACAGTTCATTCTTTTTACTTCTTTTAATATTCTCTGCTTTATTTCGAAGAATAGTTCCTGTCCACCTTTCGTTCATTTGTCTGCCCTGGTTGCTGTCCTGATTTAGTTCACATGTGGTTTATTATCCCTTTCCCTGTTGTGCTCATTTATTCTCCATGTCCTACCTCAGTATTTGTCATTATCACAACTCTCTGTTATTCCTGAATCCGATCCTGAATCTAGTTTGTTTTCCTTCTACCCTACCTAGACTTTTAGGACACATTTTAGACTTCCTGCCTCATATCTGCAGAGCCTTCTGTTTACCCTTTGAAAATACAGGATTTGATTTTTCCGTCTCCTACGGTGTTTCCAATTGGATCCTCACTTGTTTATGACCACAAAAAGTGACAGCCATAAGCCATTTACTTATCACAGCTGTTTTTACTCGAACAAGAAAAATAGTTTTTACCCAGAATACAGAATACCACAATTGTTTTTATTTAACTGGAAAAGAGGCTTTTTGGCTCATGTTTGTACTAATAAAAAACTTCACTTATCTCTTGCAAAAGAAAGGAAAGGGGATGTCTAAATTTGTAAATTTGTTTTGAAATAAATCGTGTAGTGCAGGAATATATTTTTAAAAACCCATTATGCTCATTTGTGTCTTCTTTATTTATTGCGCTTCTCCTAAAAGATAGCAAGGCTAAAACAAGTTAAACATGAGAGGCAATTAATTATGTTTTTACTTTGCACAGGTTTTATTTCTTCTGAAACAACTTTAAATGCAGACGCTGACACGCGCGCACACGTCGACGCATGAACCCATCTCTGTTCTGCTTCTTCTTTATGGCTACCCACGCACACATTGCAGAAAGATATCACGTGTGCTGCTCAGACGTTCCCAAATCATTATCTGCACCCCCTCTTGAGAGGGTGGGTGGATTCCTCTTGCACGCACACACACATAGACAACAGGCGTGGGAGAGAGGGAGAAAGAGAATTAGAGCTCGTGTAGGGTGTGTATGTGCGAGTGTAAGACAGAAGGGGGGGCAGTCACGAAGCATGTTGTATCTTGAGCAAAGTATATATTAATACATTTGTATATCTGTTGAAAAGTTACGTGTTTCTCGATCAGATGTTCAGGTCTCGTGTGTCCTCACCCTGCGCTCCCTGTCTCTGCTCCTGTAGAACAGGGTGATGTAGTTGAGGTCTGATGTCTCAGACTCGGTCTGACGCGCTTCGATGAGCCGCCCAATGTAGCGGTTGACTCGCGTTCCTGGCGAGTGCTGCACGGCAGTGGCTGAGAAAGACGTCCGATTCCTCAGCTTCTCCGATGCAGTCCGCAAAGCTCGCCGCTGTCATACAGCGAAAAAGACAACACAATCAGTCTCTGCAGAGACCTGCCTCGTGCGTTAAGGCTGACTGCTTGTCAGCTGATGCGGTGAGGCATACAAATGAAGAGTTTTGTGAGCTCAGCACTTACACAGCTCCTGAGCACAGGAGAATTTGATATAACTCTATAAAGACGATAAAAAAGTTTGCAGACATGCTTGTCTGAATATCTGAGGATATAATACTCATTACTTACCATCAAACTACCAATAGCAGCTCACAGAGATGCACACACGCATGTTATGCGTGCACAAATTCATAAATGCAGAGAAGGCTGAAATTAGAAGTTAGGTGACTGAATTTTTTTTTTAAACAGATTAAGAAATTAACATGCAAAAGGCTTTAAATCTAATCGATCAAAACCACAGGGCCTTGAATATTGTTTAACCACTGTGAAGTTAGAGCTCAGGCACAAATTTCGGCACAAGGCTCTTATCATTAAAAGACCTTGGTAAAAAAAAAAAGACAAGAAGCAGTTTTTCTTTGCTCCACCACCCATTAATAGCCTTTTGGGGGGGGGGGTTCTTTTGTTTCTTGTTCACATGTCAACTTACTACAAGTTCCATGTAGCAGATTAAGATGTGATAACATTTTATAATGTAAATTAAAGTATATATAGATATGAAGTATAGCTCATTAAAATGGGCATTGTACTGACATTGTGCTTTTGATCTGATGGTGGCAAAGAGAAAAGGTCTAATATACAATCTGATGATAAGGTTATAAATACTTATTTGCTGCTGGTAATACAACCGAGGCACTAATGTCACATCACACTGAAGTTTCAGGTAGCAGTTAATCAGAAAATAAGTAGGTAGACAAAGTACACATTGGTGTGTTTTAATTGCTTTTTCTGTGTGGCGGTTTTTTATTGGTCCTGTGGGTGGAATTATCCAGGGAGATGGAACTCAGTTGTCAAATACGATAATGAATAAAATAATGCCCAATTTGAAAATTATGATAACAAACTATAGAATGGTATGTTAACTGCAGAAGTTACTGCTCATTGGCTACAGTATAATATTAGATGAAGACATTTTTCTTTAAGATCTGCTTTTTCAACTCCTGTTCCTTATTATGTCTGAAGGTATAACAGATTTATGGACCTATTTGGAAGAACGAATAACAAATCCAAGCTCTTTACATGTGTTACTGACCAAAACCGAGCTCCACAACTGTTGACACACACAGCTTTCTGTGCTGCCAGCTGGATACCCCCCTTCTCCTTTCACAGCATGCAGCAATCAAAGTTATTCCTAATGTTGACCACAGTGCCCCCAAAGTGGGTGCAAGCTAATCAAGATAATGTGTTTCAAAGCACAGTACATGCCACATCCTGCATACATGCTTTAAAGACCCCCTTTAGTCATAAAATCAGCTTTTGCTTGTTGGGGAATCGAGACTCCACAAGATTTCTGACGATGTCCTGTAGCAAAAAGATGTAAGCAGCAAAGTTGCCAGGTGAAGGCTCCCTCAGTTTGACTTGTTTTTTTAGAATATTCCACAGATGCTCAGTCACACTGAGATATTTGAAATCACGTCTAAAGCTTGAACATTTTTATGTTTGCGAACCCATCAAAGTAACGCTTCAAAACACAAACTTTCCCAGATGAACATGGTGATAACTTTGTTGTCATTCAAAACGGTTCTTTGGACCACTTTTAGTATGTACTAACTAGAAAACTCCTCCTGGAACAGTCAGTGTCCTAGCCATCAAAGTTTGGCTTAGCAAAGTCTCTCTGATTCTGATGCTCGGCCATTTTTCCTACTTCCAACACATCTGTATCAAGAACTGAATATTCACTTGCTGCCTAATGTATTCCGCCCCTTGACAGGTGACAGTGAAGCAAGAGTCACCATTTTTAATTTGTCATGTATAGCAAGATTAGATCTTGTAAATAGCACCAAACAATTCCCAGTCATAATTCTATTATAGATTTGCTATGTGTCACAAAGGAAGGATTTTAGCTACTTGGATAATCATATAACAATGTGTCTAATGCTATTATGAGAGATGATACCAGGCAGTGGGTGATTACCAGCAGTTGTAATGCAACCTCATCAAAATCATGAAGTGCTAATGCCTGGACCGGCTCACAGAGTTGGGCGGATTAGAGCTAGCAGGCTATTTCTGACAGCCAGACACTGTGACACAACACCAATCGCCCAAACACTCGACGACTCCATGACTGACTCACTGCCTCGTCACACACAGAGCTAAGAAACACATCAACAAGAACAAGGTGATGCTCATATGGACATGAAATTGCAATCTGGCATATATAAAGTCAATGTCAGTGGTTGTATCAGTCCCAGTGGCTTACTTTTTAAGAGACTGTCATAAAGCAGGAGTACTGTGGTACTTCTGAAGATGTGAAATGTACATATTAATTCATTAATACAATACAAGCAAACATTAAATACATATTAATGTTTTCTTGTGTGATTGTTTGACATGCAGATTATGGATCCAAGCAGGATTTCAATCCACCCAAAAAACACCTATAGGCAAGTCTAATAAAAGGATTTTCATTTGACTATGTGAACTAGTAATTCATATTCTGTGCACTCATATGCAAGCATAGCAAATTACTTTTGTAATTTGAAACCAAAGAGATGCTTTCATTAGTGCTTTTTACACATACCTTGTCATCATCCTCACAGGTCATGACATTGGAGAAGGGGATCTCGGCCTTGAACATCTTCCTACAGTGCATGAGCTGCACAAGCAAGTAGCACACTGTCTTGAACTTCATCCTCTTGGCTGGTTTGATGTCTGATAGGATAATACCAGGAAAGATCTGGAAATAAAGATAAAAATAAAACAATAAATAGAACATTTGATAAAGAACTCAACATACTAAACACATTTAAGGCTTGATATGATATACTATAATAGGCTTTTTTGAAAAAAAAAAAGAAGAAAAAGAAAACATCACATAAATCAAGTGAAGCATTAAGTCTCTTATCTTGTTAATATTTTTCAGGATGAAAAAGCTAACATTTAGCCTAGTGTATATAGCACAATTAAGCACAGCTTTGATAGAATAATTGACAGTACAAACAGTAAACACAAAAACTCGCAACTAATACATCTATAAATTCAATCCGTCTTTCATTTTTTATGTTATTTTTTCTTGCTTGCGAAGTGAAAATGTGAAATATATGAAACTGAAACATGCCAAAGTCAAAGTAATTAGCATTAGCATTACGCAGTCTCGTATTTGAATATGGATATTTGCCATAACATTAGAATTTTACCATTTATCATGTGCTGTATCAGACTTATAAATTTAGCTTTGTGGCATACATTGTTAGGATTTTTGTATTACTGTTGCTGTTGTACTACGTTAAATATGGTTGAGATAAAAAAAGGTTAAATAGGCTGGAACATTTACATTACTATTGCTTTTATAATTAATACAATTATTGATTTGGGCCATGTATTTTAAAGGTACTTAATCTTTTGGACATGTGAATGTGATTATTTTGTTCTCATTGTTTTAAGGGTGCTTAAAGACTAGTTAGTTCAAGTCACCCTGACCGTTGTGGGTCATTATAAAGCTTTCATTAAGATCAAGGAAATTGTAAGTCTTATTAAATTTCTTATGTTTGTAAATTTGTTAAAGCTATTATGGTTTTAAGGGTTTTTTTATACGGGCTGAAAAAACAATAAATGTTTTTGTTTTGTTTTGTTTTTTTAAATCAGTTTCATATATTACCAAAAATAATGTGCTGCTCATTTCTTTGTATTCTATATAATAAAAAGTCGCCACTAGCCAGCTGTTATCAACAACACAGTAGCAACACAAAATGTGTGTCATGCCACACTGCGCCAGTGGCTGCCTTTAAGTCCTCATTAATCAGAGCTATGTATTGCCATTGGCCCTTAGGACAGACGTATCACTCTACATATATTACAAGTAAAGAAAATGTATTATGATAATGCGCAGTAGATCTGAACAAGCACAATACAAGCAGGCACGCTCTTTTTACATTTAGTCATATGACTAAATATGAGTAAATGTAAAATGACAATAACAAATATGTAGCTCCAAAAATAGCACAGCTCTCATAATAAGTAGTAAAATGCATCTAAATTTAAAAAAGCAAACAAATGTAAAAATCCTAAATTCACTATTGTTATGCTTCATTTTAGGCTAGATGGGACAGAGAAGACATCAGGTCTTGATTTCATTTGATTTAAAAATCGAAAGAGATTTACTTCAGTGTCATGTGTGGAAATAAAAGCAACATATATTCTGTTTTAGGGACGAATGCACCATTGATTACTTGTACAACCAAGTAATATTATTTCTTGCCAATTCATCATAATTATTATTATTATTTTGGAACCCTCCACAACTTAAACAATTTAGCATCAGTGTTTCTGATTGCATCTTCCCTCCATTTAATTATCCATAAAAATCTTTTAATTCAAAAATGTTCAAATTCAAAATTTATATTCTCCATTAATGAAGCGGTTAAAAGGACATGGCATGAAATTAAATGTGGAGAATTGTCTCATTCATGGAAATCAAGTAGGCTTGAGTGGGATTTTTACAGTAAACTGTGAATGTGGGATATTACAAAACCTGGATCAAGTGTTTATCTGCGTGTGCATGCCGGTGCCAGCGTTGTGCATGTGCACTTTACGAGGGATTTAAAACATTTTTTCTGACACGAACAGCCAGCTCCGATGCACATGTGCAGTTGGTGTGAGATATTGATACTAGTCATGTGTATGCCAGCTTAGCACATGGCTTGCCTCCCTCTCCCTCCATCAGAGGATTAACTGTTACAACACTGACAGCTGTGTCACCTCTCAAGTTATACGGTTGTAAGAGAATCTGCAGAAAAGAAATCATTCTGTCGTACTTTCCGTCTGTGTGACGGCACGATGAAAAACGTTTCTATGTGATGCTTCTGTAGGAAGGCATGTCTCTCGTGGCCAAAGCCCGGTTCCACCTCGTAGTCTCCGTTCAAACACTCCAGGGTGGTCCTTGTGATGTGCACCTTGCTGGGAGCACAAGCAAAGCAGAGGACAAAAAGCAGTTGGTGATAAAAAGTCCAACACTAAGGTCTCAAATCATTATCCCCTCATTATTTTTATCAGCTTAATAGCCCCTCGGCTTGCTCAAAACTCGTCACTTCATAGAAATTTTCATCCTGGTAAATCATCTAATCTGGTAACGAGTCCTAAAATCTTATTACCTCACTTGAAACAGAACCAAATTTAGCCAAACAGGCGATCTCATTTCAGTGCTGTTTAAAATGCAAATCTGCTTGTTACTGTATGCCAATGTGGCAGGGGTGTGGTCTCTGGCCTGCTGCCGTGGGACGGGTGGCGCAGCTAGCTCTTGGGGCGGCGTCGGGGTGGCAGAGGGGACAGGTGTTTGTGCAGAGACTAATCACTCTCTCCTTGTATATAGTAACGGAGGAGACTGACGGGGAGAGTGTGCAGTGGAGGAAGCCTCGAGAAGAGCTGACTCCTGGCTCGAGTTGTGCCGTAACCTGAAAAGAACTAGTAAACAAAATAAAGAAACCCAGCCACGTCCGTATACACTGTGTAGGTCTGATCATTTCTGCAGCCAGTTTAATGAAGTGACATTAATTTAATCATGGTGGTCAGTTTTATTTTTAGCTGCTGTTTATGTCCTAGTTAGCACATTTGTGCAACTACATTAAATCTGAATTATTTTCTTGCAATGGTTTTTCAGGGCAGAATGTGGGAAAAGTTGACTTCTTAAAAGATCATTTTATTTACTATTTCATCAACAATTAGCATGAACACCAACGAAATGATTCCACAAATGATTACAGTAAGCCAAGTCAATCCAGATGTTGTATGGAAACAGTTAAAAACACTTAAAATATCAGGATGAACCGTGTGGTTTATTTTGGTACAACTCTGTAAACTAACACAGGTTGTGATCTCTCAGTTACTTGTTGAGCAGATGTTGGTGTGCCTACTCAGGGATGCTGTTTTATGTTTACATTGCTTTGATATTTTGTTTTGCTTTTTCTAGGTCAGATCGACATGACAAGTTTAAGGATGTATCTTACAACAGTTGTAAGCAGCAGCTTATTCAATCGGACCTGTAATATCTTTTCTGTTTATTGGAAAAAGTACAAAAACTGTAAACCATAGCTTAGTATAAGTTATAGTATGAGATTATTACACTAATTATATGTAGTAAAGTCCAATAAATTTGTGCTTGAGTGCGGTGAGTGAAATTCTAGTATTTTTTTTCCAATATGATCTCTTCTGATGTCAAAAAATGTGGTGCTGTCCAAAACATAATCTGATGGCTGCATATACGTATACACCAATCAGGTATAACATTATGACCCGCTGCTTAATATGAACATGTGCTGCGGTATTTGGCACCAAGCTTTTAGCAACAGATCTTTTAAGTCCTGCCAGTTGCAAAGTGGGGCCTCCATGGATCGAAGATGCTCGACTGGATTGAGATCTGGCAAATTTAGAGGCAAAGTCAACACCTCAAACTCTGTGTTGTGCTCCTCAAACCATTCTTGTACCATTTTTGCTTTGTGGCAGGGCGCATTATCTACTAAAACGCTGTCAAGCCTAAAATGAGGACATGGACACAGCTAGTGAATTTATATCTTGTTTATATTTTATAATACTGCAGTTTGCTAGTCTGGAGAATCCAGGTATGTGTTAACACACCACAACAGTCTTCTCAGGGGTGGACATCCCACCAAGTCAAATCATGCAAACCATGCACTCTACAGGCCTCAGTTAGCAAGTAAAATGGTAAGCTCAGAACAGTACTATTAGAAAAAGACTGAAGAACTATGGCTTGATTGGAAGGGTTGCCAGGAGAAAGCCTCTTCTCTCTAAAATGAACATGGTAGCATGGCTTAGGTTTGCAAAGCTGTAGCTAAAGAATCCATGAGAATGGACCGATGTCCTTTGGACAGGTGAAATCAATGTAAAGATGTTTGGCCATGATGCAACATGTTTGGAAGAAAACAAAGACAGCATATCAGCACAAACACATCCTACCAGCTGTCAAGCACAGTGTTGGAGAGGTGATGATTCAGGCACAGGACCTGTACATTTTCTAGAGTCAAATGTGAGGGCATCTGCCTAAATGGTAAAGCTGGACCAAAATTGAATCATGCAACAGGACAATTGCCTCAAACACAGGGGCCAAACTTTCATAATAATGTGAAAAACTGATAGAGACCTACAGAAAATCAGTACTTCAGCTTCTAGCTTTTTAAAGTTTATCCAACAAGCTAATGATACAGTTTTCCATGGGACTGCTTAGAGTCTTGCGAAAGCTTTCTTTCATCTCTGGTAACAATGTCAGCTCATGCTCAAAAACTATTTTATACACTTTTTCACTGATCTTCAGTTAATGGATGGAAAATGGGTGACTGATCAAGTGCATTTTCACAATTTTTATACATTTTGAAAAATACTTAGGTAAGCAATAGCTTGCTAAATTCATTGTTTGTCTGTTTTTGTTTTTTTTAAAGGTACCATATTTTCCACACTATAAGGCGCACTTAAAATCCTTAAATTTTCTCAAAAATCGTCAGTGTGCCTTATAATTCGGTGCGCCTTATGTATGAATTCTGGTTGTGCTTACTGACCTCAAACCGATTTTATGTGGTACACGGGCTCAGAAATCTGTCAAAAAATGCTTTAGTATGACTTCGTAAGCTACAAAACCGCACTGCTTGATGGATTGTCGGAGCGTTATGGCTACCGTAGTCAGGAGCCTCACGGAGTAATCTGAGTCCAAAACTCTGTCCCTTCAGGTTCCAAAGTCAAACGAACACTGCGGCATTACTGAGAGTTAAACATGGTCTAAATTGTTTCATCTTTAATAAAATGATCATTTTGCAGCTTTACCAGGTGTAACAATTAAGTTTAACATCCGGGCATCCATGAAAACAGAATTTATTAAATTTAACGGAGTTAGAAGTTAGCAGGAAGTTAGCTTGCTAGTTACCACCTAAACATGATATAGCATATTCTGACTGAGAGATTTCTGAAAAACTTAAAATGTACAGCTCTGCTATCACTTCCAACATAAATGAAGACAGAAAACTAAACAGCAGTGACATTTGTAGGGTTACTGAAGTTGGACTAGCTGGTATATAATGATGTGCTACCTGATCACTAGCAACACAGCTATGTTAGCATAACATAAACACAGTGAAACTGGAAGATGAACGCTAACTTTTTTTCACTCTAAATGGCAACGTGAGGGTTCCTGATGGTTATGGACAAATGCAATTGCATGGCAGGTAAAAGGACCAAACTTCAGTCAGGAGAACAGCTTAGTCATTAATATACTGAAACAACATGGGAATAGAGCAGCTGTGAGAGAATTCAACATTAATGAATTAATGGTACGGAAGTGGAGGAAGCAAGAAGAATGAGTTAAGTCTGACTTATCAGACTGTTTTGTTTCACTTAATGCGCCATATAATTCAGTGCGCCTTATGGTCCGATACAAAAAGTCTGTCATCGCACTGTGTCATATTACTGTAGCTGACATACTGTATTCTGTGTCTTTGCATGAGTGTGTGTGCTGCGTTCGTCTGATTTTCAGTGGGTGTAACAGTCAGTACTGACCCTGGCAGCCCTCCAGCCTCCATCACATTCGCCAGTGTGACATCATTTGACCAGACATCATACTGCCATTTCCTCAGGCCCAGCACGCCACACAGCACCCGTCCTGTGTGCAGGCCTACGCGCATGTTCAGATCCACCTCTGTGGCCTCCACCACCGACCTGCAGGGGGGGAAAGAATGATTTAGAACTACTTGAACAAAAACCAGGACAATTTAACATTTAAAGCATTTTTCTTTTATTGTTGTTGTTTTCTTTTCTTTTTGTTGCCATATAGGAAGCAGTGTGGCTGAAGCAATGATAATGCTGGGTAGTAAAAGATGCCCAGCAAATTTCTCCAGATTACTGAGTGTTAACAACACTAGGTTAGACTACAGTGACCTTTAGCTCAAACTTAAAGAGGATAAATTCTCACAACAAGGTCTTATTAACATCTGCAAAGAAGTATAGCTGTTTCCCAGCAGGAAACACCACTAACTGGTATGGGATGTGTTGGAAGAAATCAGGCAACCATCTACCAAGCATCAGTGATAGCTGTACAATGAGGTTAAATGTTGGTGCAGAACCCAAAATATATTAAAAGACAATTCCACCCCCTGCCACAACCTGTTTACCTTCCTGCCATGTGGCAAGCCAACCAGAAACATCTGCTGTAGCGCAACCACATTTGAGCACAAGAGCCCTTTTTTAAAATTGCTATTTTTGTGGATATTGTTTTACAGCCTCGTGTTAGATTATGATAATGGAATTAATCTTGAATCTTAAAGTTCTGAATTGTGTAGCAAAACTGATTCAGGGTTGCTACACGAGTACAAAATCTTTGATGTAGAGAGGCGCATCTGTAATCATACGCTTCCAACACATTTCAACTTTGTTCCAAAAAAAGCACAAACTACTCAATGCGCCTTCAAAAAAGTTTATGTTCACATGTATGTGTTTACAATATGAATGCGCATGTGTGGATCACCTTCCCTGAGTCGTACTGTGGGGCAGTGACGAAAAAGCAGGACTTTTCCAGAGCCTCTCCTCCCTGGTAAATCACCTAGTAACCTGTGGGAGGTCACCCACTTCAGATGTGAGACAGTCACAGACGAGGAAGGAAATTGAGAATGGCAAAGGGTTCACAAAGTGTGTATTTGCGTGTGTGTGGGGTGGGTGTGTCTGTTTACAGGATGGCAGAAAAGAAAATGTGGTTTGCCCATAAGGTTGAAGAAGGGACATCTTACACTCACACGCATACTGAGGAATGCGTGTGCATGGCAGCACCTGTCCTTTGAGATAAAGGGCTCCCACTCCGGCATCCATCCTCCCAGACAGAGCGGTGGGGCAAAGAACATGACAGGCGCAGGTTCACACAGGAAAGTGAGGCAAAGGTTCTCCGTGTACGTGGTGTCTACATGCTTTTAGGGAGAGGGGCGGAAACCAGGGCTACGTGCAAGCAAGTGTCTTTTAGGTTCCAAATGAACGAAAAAGAAGTAAAGGGAATAGATTTGGAAGTCAACCAAATCTATGTGGTTAGAAATTGTTTGGATTGGAATATATACACACTCAATGTCAATCACATGTTACAAAGGTCAGCTTTCTAGGTTACCTTTGTGACAGGTGTTTTGGCAGCAAAAGGGGGACCGACGCAATACTAGACAAGTGGTCCTAATGTTATCCCTGATCGATGTATATTACTGTTGAAGCAGGTAAGAAGTGCCTCAGTTTTCTCGGATTTCCTAGAAACTGTTGTCATAGAAGCAATGCACCGAAAGCAACTTAAAAGGATAAAATTGTTTTCTTCTTAAGAAACAATTCGGATGATCACACATTGTAGAGTAACTGTTGACTTCTGGTCCTTCCCCAAAACAATCATAACAAAGACATTTTTGCCTGCATGTCAGTGTGTGACATACGCAATGGTATCAATCATATCCAGGCCCATTTCTACACAGCAGTGGGCATGGTCCGCCTTGGGTTGGGTCAGTCCTGACACGCAGTAGTAACAGTCCCCCAGTATCTTTATGCGCCTGCAGTGATTCTCCTACAGACACAAAGAGAAAAAGAAAGATGAGCAATGTCAGTGAGATTAGAAAAATTTAGTTATTTTGAGTGTATACTACACATATCTTTAAATGTATCTTTGTCAGGTTTAATGTCATTAAACGAATCTTTAATTGTGTGGTGGCACATAATGATTAACGTAGCTGCGTTTTTACAGCTCTGTACACTGGAAAAGATATGAGGGGGATAGAGACAGGTATCAGAGGGTTTATTGACCCTTTTCCAGCATGAGGAGAAAGTAAAATACCAGCAGAAGAGCACAGAAAACAATTGTTTTACACATAGGACTGAACTGTTTAGACTACCTTGCTAGGTTAGCAAGGTAGTCTAAACTGGTAAAGCACTAGTTAGTCAAAATATTTAACTTATTGTCTAACAGGTCCTCCATAGTGTAGTGGCTTACACATTTGCCTAACTATCAAAAGATCCTGCTGCCCAATCAAACATGCAGAGCTACTCATTGTGGTGATCCCTTGTGAATAAAGGGATCACCACAATGAGTGATCCCTTTATTCACTCATAATACCGGGATTACTAAAGGAGTAGCTAAAAGTAGCTTTTCCTTTTATTTAACTTATTCTCTAATCCTGTTTTACTTACTTGTGTTTTCATTTTTTCTCTTTTTAAATGTCAAAGCAGTTAACATTAGCTAGAAGCTAATGAAATTCTTAATTTAACTCAATTGAAAACCACCAGTAGATAACCCTTGTGGGGGGTCAGCTTAATCCTAGCACGTCCCTGATTTTGTAAACTACTGGCACTTGCCCTGATATACATTTACCTGTAGCCATCTTATTTGATGGCTCTATCATTATTACTCTACACGGAGCATGACTCCTAATTGTTCTTAGATAGCATGGTCAAATTTTTCTGTGACGTGAGCTGGTGTGACTAACTTTTATTTCCATCTGGATCGCAGATTTTGTAAAGTTTAACGCCCCATAAATAGCTAATTATGACAGGAACCATTGCTATTTTAAACCCTTTCTTCTGCAGAAACTGTATGGAAGCTGCAGCTGCATTTCGATTCATTTTAATCAGATGTGTGTGCTTGTGCTACTGTTTGTGTATTTGTAGTTGAGGCCAACTCTAATTGCTCCGACATGCTCTTGAAGTAGAATCCCGCCCCCACATTTCCAGACAGATCCGCTATTTGTCACAGTGCACATTGTGCACAAACTCAGCAATGGTGCCACACACACACTCACCAATGCACACAGACACCTTTACAGACACACAAATCCCCACTCAGACACATACCTGCAAAAAAAATGCAAAAAAACAGCTGCATGGTAACTTGCACACATACTGTACTGCACACGATTTAGTGGCACACGCAGGGTTTCCTTTTGGCACTGTATCACACAGAGTCATCAGAAAATTGCAATGGAAGACCCTACAAAGCTTAGCCTGCAGGCAACCTCTGACTGACAAGCACACATGTGCACACACACAAACACACACATTCATATATACAGAAGATTCATGACAATTGCGGGGTAAGAGGCAGAGATGAGAAGAGAGAAGATGGGGTGCTCTGGTTTTCTGCTCACGGGAGCAGAAAGATTCTGGCGTGGGAGGATATGAGAATTCAGAACGTGCATGATTATCCCGGCACTCGGAAGAGAGAGAAGTGTGCATGTGCCTGTGTGTGCGTCCATGTCTGTGAACAGAAATAATCTGCTCACAGCAAACCATGTCACAAGAGAAAAGTATCTCTGTTTGCTTTGGGAGACACATTTAGGAATAAAGCTACCTGATTCAAGTGCAGACTTTGTGCCTCTGTTTTGCTTGATGCTGTCTTCGCTATGGTTAGGTGAAGGTTAGTGTTAGGCATGTGTCTGTTGTGGTTAAGTTTAAGTTGAGCCCGCAGGGAACTAATGTGTTGTGTAGCATACAGCAGCCAGACAGGCTCAGCAGCTGTGACAGAGCTGGTTTGAAAGAGAATTTCTCCCTGGCTAACACGACGGGGTATAAATCTCAATTAGGTTGCAGCTGCAGCTACCCACAAATGCTCACACACATGCACCCAATATATCCTCATCACAAGGTTTCTATATAATGGCTTGCTGAGTTTCAAAGCGCTGCTAGCAAGACACATAACTCGTATCTTGCTCTTTTCACCCTCGGTCTATCGCTCTCTCTATGTTAAGCCACGACTGATTGCTGAGATACAGAATGAGCTCATGACGGATAATCCTGCCCATCATGTGACTTGTGTGCGTGTCTGCATGTAGAAAGCAGGAGTAAACTGTCTCTTGGCCTCATGGAAGAGGTCAAGCATGTGGTAAAGAGTTGAGTGTGAGTGCAATATCTTGGACAGGACTGACTTCTAATGGTACAGTCTGTTTTCTCAAGGCCACAGCCTCTTTGTACCTACCAGAGGCCAGAGAAGTGCTGAATATTAGCAACAAATGTTACAGGAGCAGTGACCAAAGCACCTTGTTTAGTATAATGAAAAGATCATAGATCAAATACATCCATTCACAATGTTAACTCTGCATGTTTATAATGACTATATACAATCATGTGACAAAGAAAGTTCTTACAGGATTCTGTGCAGTCCTCTGAAAAAGCTAAGTACACCCTCTGATTGAGTAGCTTGTAGAACCATGTTTTGAGGCAGTAACTTGAAGTAATCATTTACTTCATGACTTTATAAGTTTCTCACATTGTTGGGAAGGAATCTTCTTCTCACACACACATTAACACTCCACCTCCTCAGCCCTGCTCATCTCCCCTCTGTCTAGAAATCGATACTGTCATCTCTTCCTCTCTCAGCCTCCCAATTCCTTCTCTTTCTTGACTCCCTCCTCCTCCTCCTACATGTCAGTTAACCTCTCCAGCTTTACTTTCACTTTTTGGATCAATACATGACTTGGCATAATAAATGAGCTCCAGGACTAAATAATACATTTTGTTTTCTTGGAGGCTTCTTCGGAACAACGTGCTGAAAAAAGGAGCTCACCAACTGTTTGGACTCGCTGCAGCCAGCCTTCCTCCCTCACTGTAGGCTGTGAGTGTGATGGCTCAGTGACATTACTTCTTTTTTTTTTTAAAGCTACTTTGTTTTGCAAGTTTCACCATCCCATATACTTGCCTCACTGCAACTAAAACCACATAGACTTACAAACACAACATTTGTATGCAGATTCCTCATTTTATTGATTTTTAAAGAGACAAATCCACCTCTGCAGAATGAACTTTTGCATATGCTGTAAGAAGTGAATTTTCTGTTTTTCTATGACAAAGTAAAACGTAATGCTGCATTAATATTCTAAAAAAGGACTGTTCATATGAGAGGCCTCAGTTTGTTACAGCTGACGTAGTTAATAAGGAAATTGTAGGTTTCCCATTAAATTGTTTTACATATTTTACAATTTCAGTTTTAGTAATATAGAAAATTAATGGTACAGTGAGACGGCATCACTGACGACAGATATGGTAAATGGACTACTACGGTCACAAGTTACTTGAAAAGTAATCAGTAACTAATTACTGATTACTTCCCAAAAGAGTAATCCCGTTACTTTACTGATTACTTATTTTCAAAAGTAATTAATTACTTAGTTACTTAGTTACTTTTTAAAAACACCATTTACAACCTGAAGAGGTGATAAAGCGATAGATCTTTCAGCCCAATTCTACTTTTTCTGCATAATCCATCATACAAAATGTAATCAAATGGAAAAGTCTCTTTTTAAAACTTGTTTTATTAGTTTTAACCTTTTAACTTTATGCATGAAGCAAAAATTTAATTATATGCAACAGTCTCTGACTGGAAGAAATTTGTTTAACATTTAAACTTATTTTCTGCACATTCCAGCACATAATTTTTTTTTGTGTGTGTTTACACTCAGTCTTTCAAATAGATGCAAGTAAAACACAGCAGAAAATAAATAAAGTCAAAGACTCAGCAGTCCTGTTGCTCTATTTTCACCTGTAAAACAGGAGTGGCGTAGGCAGAGGTTTGCCCTGGTGCAGGTGTGCCGCAGCGCTCAGTGAAAGAATCCGCGAGTTTCATTTATGCGGCCCTGATTTGTAATCGCACAGCTCCGAGATCAGGTGAGAGCTGCGTGATCAGGGTGGTGTGGCCATAAGCTTTTACACTGATTAATTGTAGCATTGAGGTCATTGTTTAAAAAACTGCCTATTACACATTGTTATTTACTATTTAAAATACAAAAATTTATAGCATTATATCACTGAATTACTTCAAGTAGAAAGTGCATTATTACATGGCCCTATTATTGTAGGGTCCATCTTACAATATAAAGTGCCTTGAAGCGACTGTATAAATAAAATTGAATTGAATTGAATTGAACATGGCCTAAGATAATTAACACTACTTAACAATATGAAGTTTAGGCTACACACATCCTTGTCCTAATGATTGTACACAAGAGTTTTCTGTCAGTCAGAGATGGGCAGTAACACGTTAAAAGTAACGTGTTACTGTAATCCATTAAATTTTTTTTAAGTAGTGAGTAAAGTAAGGGATTACTATTGCAAAAAGTAATTAGATTACTATTACTTTCCTGTAAGCACGCTGCATTATTGCATTACTAAAATGTGATTTTGTTTGTCAGTGTCTCATGACAATGATGTAAGCACGTGCGACGTCCATGGCAGCAACAGACATGTATAGATCATTAATGAATAATATGAAGTGCAGCAGAGAGTACGACCATGCAGCGTTTAAAGCTTGGATGTACTTAAATTACTCAAAGTTTTAGTCCATAAAAAGTGACAAAAACATTATCATCCGCTGTACATTCTGCATGGGAAGAAAACTTCTTTCTACAGCGAAACATTAACCTTCAAATCTGAGCAAGCACCAGCACGCTGCCACAGGAATGTGAAATTCACAGAGAAACCCACGGATGCCCCCACTGACATGATCACTGTGGCACCAGGCAAACCTCCACCCGCCCTACTCCTGCTAAACAGGTGAAAATAGATTTAAGAGCGACAGGACTCAGTGCTGCTGAGTCATTGATTTTTTTTTTTCTGTGTTTTACTTGCATCTATTTGAAAGAGTGAGTGTAAACACAAAACATTATTTTATTTTATATGCTGGAATATACAGAAAATAGGTTTAAATGTTAAACAAATTTCTTCCAGTCAAAGACTGTTGCATATAATTTAATTTTGCTTGATGCAATGTGCATGAAGTTAAAAGATTAAAACTAATAAAACAAGTTTTTAAAAGAGACTTTTTCATTTGATTCAATTTTATATGATGGCTATGCAGAAAAAATAGAATTGGCAAAGGTCTATTGCTTTACGTATTCAGGTTGTGTATCATGTTTTTAAAAAGTAGCTAAGTAATAAAGTAATTAATTACTTTTGAAAATAAGTAATCAATAAAGTAACAGGATTACTTTCTTGGAGAAGTAATCAGTAATTAGTAACTAATTACTATTTTCAAAGAACTTGACCAAGACTGCTGTCAGTGCTTAAGTGTTAACGATAAGATGACACCAAAGCTGGTGAAAGAGCGCTTGACACAAAAAACACTGCAGAAAAATACACAGATAGAAATGAAGGCTACAAGCCTGACTGTATATACTAACAGCATTTTTGTTAACATGTTTTCTTTGCAGGTGCTTGGAAAGAGCTGATGTCATGTTACCAGCGGTGGATAGCTGTTGCTGGTTTGGGCTGAAGTTTGTACATTCTTGTCCTTTTCCATGGAGTAAAGTCTACGTAATGTTCACGTCTCCATTACTCAAAAGTTGTAAACCGCTTTCCCATTTTCCGACTATTTCCAAAAAAAAATTAAATAAGCAGATTATAGTAGAAATCCATCTATCCGTCCTCTTCGGCTCATCCTTATCAGGGTCACGGGGAGGCTGGAGCCTGACCTGTCCAGGGTCACCCAGTCTGTGGCAAGGCTAACACAGAGAGACAGACAACCATTCGCACTTACATTCACACCTATGGCTAATTTGGACTCATCAGGTAACTTAATCCCACTAATTATATGTCTTTGGACTGTGGGAGGAATGGTATATACCAGATATCAACACAATTTCGATCTGCTCCTCACGTGTTAACCTCTTCAACATGTCAATGGCTGTGAACAAAGGCAAACTTGTAAATAACTCATGAAAGAATAAAGTTACGTTGAAACCAAGCACACCATTGTTTTTCTTGTGACATTACCAATATGTCTGATGTGTCACATGGTACTCTTCCTACTGATAAAACAAAAGTTGTATCCAAGATGGCCGACTTCTAAATGGCCACCATGGTCACCATCCATCTGGAAGAGTTTGCCCCCTCATATATACTAATGTGCCACAAAAAGGACTTTAATATCACCAACCATTCCCATGTTATTACGGTGTAGCCATATAAATGGCCCATCCTGTATACAACAGCAGTTGAAGTGGATCCGGCATTAAAATATGTACAGCAACTGTGGGAAGATCAAAGCAATTTAACAGGTGTGCCCTGTATACAGTGAACCACCAAGATCGCTGCCAGGAGTGCAGCTCAGCTTGATTGTCAGTGCACACTCGAATATCAGAACAATTGAATGAATGGCTGTGCAATGCTCAAACTCTCACTTAGCTACAAAGTGTCATTTAGTTGTGTGATGGACTAAAAAAATGCCTTCAAAACTTTTTTTTCTCTTTTTTTTTGTTATCCTCCTTAATGAGTTGCTGATGTCGCTGAATAACCAATAAGAAAACCGCATTACCTACACATCCCAGCATCACCCTGTATATACTGACTGAATGAGCCAGCGCAAGAAGTCAGGCCAATCATTCACCTAATTATTTTTTCACCAATTAACCAACTGGCTCTCTCTGCACTGAAGACTGCAAACAGCCAAATGGGAGATGACGCACTCTTGTGGAAGAGTTTGACAGCAAGCTGTCGAGGATATGAATGGCTAACAACATGAATATCTGAAGTGGGGAGAATGTGAATGCTGTTTCTGCCACATATACAAATAATAAAACCACTAATGCCTTTCATATCATCATTTTTGGTCTATTTTTAGTTTATTTGTAAGTCTCATCACTGTCACCAACTGTGTGTTAATGCAAACAACTCGTGATCGAAATGAATAAAGTATTAAAGCAGCAGATTACAGTCAGCACTTTGCTTCCAGGCTCTGAGATCATCACTCCTCCAAATATGCTATATATTAAATTAGGGAGTAATGAGTAAAATATCTCTCCCGGAGCCTGCAGGTGGATGATGTTGACGAACAGCACTTAAGAGTGCAGCAGTATTTGCATGTCAGAAGGAGAGATGGGGAATCCTACAGCTTAAATAGGCCACCAAAAGTGGAAGGATGTATTTTCTAAGTGACATGAGGAGACTGGAGCATAGTATGTGTGTCCAACTAGAGTTTCCTTCTTCAACTACCTCCCAAGCTTACATCCATTAATAAATTATTGTTACTAGTTCCAGTAATACATGTTACATGGGCTTGGCTAGCTCCCTATCACTGGAAGCTAAACAGAAGCTTGACATAAGTTTACTCTCTGTGCTGTGGAGACAGTCTGGCCTGAGATTTGGTCCCACTGTGGAGCAGTTTATAGTACCTTTCAGACTGTTCTCACCCAACAAAATCCGTAGTTGGTTTCTACCTACAGCAATTCTTGTAACCATGTTGAAAAAGAAAAGGCCACAAAAATTAGTAAATTTCACTAACTTCAAAAATACATTAATATACTGCTCGAAAAATATCAAACGGACACTCTTTAATCAGAGTATAGCATCAATTCAGTTAAACCTCAGGGATATCGATCAGGTCAGTGAAGTAGCAGAGAGGTTGTTAATCGGTTTCGGCTGCTTTGGTATTAATTTATTGTTGGACAGGTAGTCCAATTTCACCAGGATACCACATCAATACATGCTATTACCTGAATGTGAAGGTTTCAATCAGAAATAGACTTTTGAGGGTGGCCTGAGGGCCTGACATCCTCTAGTGGGCCCTGTGCTCACAGCCCGGCACAGTTAGCATTTATGCCGTGTGCTTTTCAAGGGTTCAATTCAGTTCCATTCAATTCAAATTTACATTTGCATAGCACGAAATAAAAACAACAGTCGCCTAAAGGTGCTTAATATTGTAAGGTAAAGACCCTACAATAACAGAGAGAAAACCTCAACAATCAGACGACCCACTTGGCAACTGTGGGAAGGAAAAACTTGCTTTTAACAGAAGGGAACCTCCAGCAGAAACAGGCTCATCTACTGCAAATGTTTGGGGCTAAAGACAGGAAGATCGGTTCACCCTGAGCACATATGGACAGATGTGAAGGAGTCTGGAGAAGCCATGGAAAACATTAAGCTGTCTGTATCATCATTCAGTATGACCGCTATGGTGGTGGGTCAGTGATGGGCTGAGAAGACTAACAACAGACCTCAAACAGGCTAGGTAACAGCACCCTGACTGCCATTAGGTATCAGGATGATAACTTGGACCCGGTTTCAGACCCCACACTGCTGCAGTGGGTCCTGGGTTCCTCATGGTGCATGGCAATGAAACCTGCACCAATCTCTGGGACATTATGTTTTGGTCCATCACTGGTGTCTTTGAATTCAGCTCTCTGCAGATTGATAATCAAGATGATGAATTATTCAATTATTATTTCCATCCTTTTAAACCTAACACATTACGCAGTCCACATGGGTTAGATATCCAGCATGTGTTTTTTCCCCCAATTTTTTCCTTTAGCTTTTTGAGTAAAGCATTTAATTTATTTTTTGTGGGGGATTTTTCATCTTGGTGCTTTTAGGGGTTGGGTTTTCTATAATGCTGAGTGCACATGAAAGGATAAAATAGTTATCCATAAATCCCTTCCAATTGTGCTCCTTGCTGCTTGTTAGACTGCTGTTGCTTTCACTGCTAGGTATTGTAATGACAATTGTAAATTGTAATTTACTGCATAATGTGTAAGTGCTCAGGGTAACTGAGTTACAGTTTTCAGTTAATAAGATCAAATGCATTTCTAGCACCTCTTTTGCTAGCTGTGTAAATAGATGACTATTTGATGATGTATCTTCGGTGACACACCAATATCAACAAGTGGCTACCATATTAGTGAAACTCGGACATTTGAATCTGACAAAGTGGAATTCTGAGAATGGAAGAATTTACAGCCAGCAATTGGTATTTAATCTCAATCAACTGCTCTTGTATCCTGAGAACAGGTGTCACGGGGTGGAAAGAGACAAGTTACCTAGGGTTTTTTATTGTGCATGTTTTGCTGTGTTTTACTTTTTTAATATTTTAATATTGTACAGTGTTTTATTTTTATGGATTTTATTGCATGTTTTTATGGTATTCATTGGAGGAGCCCAATAAGAGGGATGGGAGACGAGGAGGCAAAAATGGTGGAGTGAACTGTATCAGGCGGCGGCGGCAACAAGCCCAGACGGGGCTGGTAAAGGTTGGCGTGCAGGACGTGGGAGAGCAAGACGACGCCAGCGAGCAGAGAAGCGGAGGGAGCTGTTCTGCTGCTGGAATAACTGGAGGCCAGATCACGGTGGGGAATCAGTGGCCAGAGGGACAGCGCCCTAACTCCCACGGCGAGATGGGCTGGTGCCGGTTGGCGTGCTACAGGAAAGCGGCGGGCAGAGTTAAGAGCTCTGCCCATCTGGGGTAAGTCTCACGACTTATCCAACTACAATAACCGTAGCCATTAATAAGAATAGTGACTGTCGCTGCCCCTCTCTTCCAAAACCCCGGAGCGGAAACACTGATAGGACGGCGAGGACGCCGCCGGGTTTTCCCTTCTTCTCCGATTGGCTGGATTTTTAACTTTTAGTGACTTTTACACCGTGGCGGACGCCACTGGACTTTTAATGTTTTTGTTTTATTGATTTTTATTGTGAGTTTTCCCTGGCCAGGGTTGTTTTAATTGCTTTTGCATTTTTAACTGTTTTGTATAATAAATTATATTTTAGTGACACAGTTTTTAATTCAGTGCATTCCCTTGGCTGCTCCACTGCTCCGTCCATTTTTGAGGAGTGTTTCCCTTCTAGAATAACACCTGTGTTAAATCACAATTCCATCCTTTACACAGGCTTAATGTGATTTTCATGGTCTTTGCTATTAATTAAGTATAGATAGTAGCCAGAGAGGAAAGGGAGAGGACTTACTGTAGCCAGTTCATCAAACTTCCCAAAGAGTTCATTGAGCAGCTTGACCAGTTCCTGAGCTGTACACTGAGAAGCCAAGCTGGTGAAACCCACAATGTCTGCAAACAGGATGCTGTCGAGACAGAATGAAAAAGAGATTTTAATCTAAAGTGAAGCGCTCAGTTCACGATGACAGCTGATTTTGATTCCTCCTGCTCTCCCTCCTGTTCACCATCAACCAAACATGTTGTGGTTCTCAATTCAGTAAAAAAAAATACACTCAACAAGCAAGGATGGGATATGTTAACTGTACAGAGCAATGTTTTTCTTTAAGAAAACAATACCAACAGATCACACAGGAGCGACAAATTGACTAATAGTGAGCAAACAGCAAATACTATAATCCAATCTCTGATAAGTGAAAGCATCTTTTAGGCCAAACACTAAATCAATTACGGAGCTAAATTGCCTGCTTCTGGCTAGCTGCTGAAGTGGGGTGGAGGAAGGTGTTGAAAGCTACTTAGCCCCTCATTCATTTGCTCAGAGGCAGGCCAGATGGCAGCAAAACAAGGTGTTATGGATCTTATTGACTCAGTGGAAAATCACTGCTCTCGGTGGAGTATAGGGATCAGAGCCGGCTTGTGCTGTGTGGAGCTGATCATAATGGCCTAGGTTTACTTTTATAGATACCGCTTGAGAAATAATGACACATGTTTTCCCCATAACCTCCAGCCTGTGAGGTTTTTAAGTAGTAATAAGGATATTATGCTACATGTGTTAGGCCTTCTATTCTTTTGTGATACCTTTTACAGTGGCAGATTGTAGTTTGATTTAAGACAGAGGTAGGCATAATCAGGCTTCTAGTTTACAGTCAAACAACAGCTGCTTGCATATCATTTAGCAGACTGAGCTAATTTTAGCTGCAAGAGTTGATTAAAATAGTTTTTTTCTTTTTCAAATGCTTCTGTTGACTAATTTCTAAGGAGACCTGTAAGATTAGTCTTAATTTCTATCATACATTTACTGTTCCTGCATCGTCATATGAAACATGTCAAACTTCAAATAACGAGGTAGGGAAATAGTAGGGAAAAAGAACTCGGTTTAAACAGGAAGAGATCTCTGGAAGAACCAGGCCATTCATGTTAGTAATCTTGGGCATTCCTGTTCAACCTGTGGGTAAACCTTGACAGACTGTAGTTGCTAAGCAATGTTCTGGATGAGGGAGGGGAGGTTCAGTGAAGAGGAACACCAAACCTGACCACTAGGGATAAAATGGACCACAGATTATCCATTTTATATAAACAAATGACCAGTGCTCTAGTTTCTGTGTTTTCTCAAATGTTGTTAAACGGCTACAAAAACAGTCACAGAACAAATAAGACTACACACCAGACCAATTACACGATGACAAAATGTTTTTTGTTACACAGGCGCACACACATTCCCCTCAGTCACTAAAATGAGTGAAAGCTCGATAGCATGAGGAAGGCCTATTTTCTGCATCGTGACTGAGTAGCTGCACTCTTTTTTTGGCAGTACACTATAGTTCTTGAGGAGTCTGATGTATGCAAAGCTCGGATCACGACTGCCGCTCGACAGAAGCGCTCCGTTGTGCCATTTATCTTTGAATGGTGCTGTGCTGCAGATCGTGCTGATGTGTGTTGGGGGCAGTGGGGTAGAGAGGAGAAGGTGGCAGTGGTGCCGGAGCTAAATAGGTGTATGATCAAACGTTCTCAGGGTCACATCAAAAGGCGGACCAAATCTGGGGGGCTGTATGTCTCTGCTCTGGAACATGGAGGTGTTTTGTTTTTTTCTTTTTCTTTTTTTACTGCCATGTGTTTATGTGTGTATGTGTTTCCAGCAGCTCCCCAGAGACGAGCGGGAGCATGCTCGCTGAGCACAGCCCCATGATGTTTGGCTGAGTGCCAGTAGAGGCTGGTGAACAGGCGGCGATGTTCCTGAGATGTGAGTGAGTGTGGGAGCCGAGCAGACAGACAGGCAGACAGTATGAGCAAGAAGAGAGTGGGGAGGATTGTCTCTTGACAGGAGTGCTGTTGATATGCTACCTAGTCCTCGACTCCTACCCTCAGCAGCACTAATACAGCTCTCCTATTGTTTTTACTGCCTCGTTGGAATGTAATCAGCTCAAAGTCAAGCCAAGTTCTCACACACATTTTTCATTACAAGCGCATTAGAGCTGGCCCATCCAATAGCTTTAAAAATTCACCTGTAAATATTAGCTGCTTGATGAGTAGATTACTTATTAATGATGTAAATTACAAAATGTAAAAAAAATCATAAAATGTTCAAATCAAACTCTGCTCAGATTATTGTTTTTTCTGCACAGCCAACAGTCAATGAGCCCAAAAGATGTTTAATTAACTTACTATATGTCTCAGATAAAGTTAAAAAAAAAAAATTCCAGATGTTTGAAACTTATAGTTTGGACTGGATCAGGTGAAGTTGAACCATTCCTCAGGGCATTTTCACACCTATACTTCAATTGCTTTAATCCAGATCAATTGATCAGTTTATTTGTTTTCACACAGAGAAAAATCCAACTGAACTCCAAGCAAATGAAAATGATTCCCTACAAACCACGTGAGAGTGTTAAGTCTGCTCATTGGGCAGAAGCAACAAAAGTAAATACAGGAAGAAAGTATTATGTTCTGGACTTGTAGAACATGGACAATTACAACTGGCACAGCTAGTTGCTAGCCCATGTCTATGGTACTTGCCTGCATTAAGAACACAAAGCATACGTGGTTACTGGACGTTTTTTAGCTCAAGCTTGCAAGGTACACCTGTTAGTCAGACAAATAAACTGCTCTCGAGTTTGTCTGGACCACCTTTTCCAAAGGGTCTCGACGCAGTTGTTTTGGTCCAAATCCAAGTGTGATTACTGTGTTCACACCTGGACAAGTGAACCACACTAAGTAGGAAAACGAATCAAAGTTCGATTTCAACGGACTAAACACCGCAGGTATGAAAACGCCCTAAGTCATGCTGTAATAGGCCTAGGATGCTGGGGATTTGTCATGATGTTGTGGACATTCATTCCTGTTAAATTCACATTGACACAAGTTAAAAATATTTGAACTTCAGTTAGCTTGCAGTCCTTTGCAAAAGGCTGTCAAATGGGAGTCTCCGATAGATGCCACTTACAATTAGAAATGGACGACAAGTTCACTGATGGCATTCGAGGGGACCCACAATCGTATGCTTCAACTCCACTTTTATAGAGATGAAAAGGTTTGGAGATAGGCAAGAGAAATCGTTGATCATATTTCACTATACTTGAGTCCAGCTATTGGTTGTACTTTTCATATAATGGATTTACAACATGACTGCATAGCGACAAATAACTCAATAGAAAACTTCTATACTGATGCACACTCACCATTATGTTTAACTTCGTCTGTTTTGTTCTTTATCCATTTTACAGTCATGCCCGTTATTATCTTGCTTGAGTTTTAACACTGTTTGTATAAGAAACATTCTTGCACTGGAGATCTACTGCCTCTTAATTGCAACACCTTTTGTTAGTGAGTTTTGAAACTGAAGTATTTCATCTGTCATTTTGTCTCCTTTGGTGCGATAGGGTGCAAACTTAATCATTACCTCACTCTAGCATCTAGCTCTTTTAGTTGCTCGATGGGACCGCTGTGTTCGACAGATAGCTGCTAACAGTATTTTCCCATTGAAACAGTAGATTTTAGGGCTCCTTTACAAATGAAACAGCTGCTTGCTGATGCTGAAAATGATCCCATGAAACCAGTGAGTGTGAAACTAAACAGCTCGAAAATGAGCTACAAATAAGCAACAAAAATGCGATGGGAGCTGGAGATACTCTGTTTGATCACTTAATGTTAAGTTTGACCAAGTCTGCTTTCTCAAACTTTTCTGTGTTGAAATTGCAATTTAACAAGCCACAGTCATGTGAAAAGGACATTTCCACAGGATTCTAACCAGACCTGTGAAAAACTGAGTGCATTTTTACTGCCAGGAATTAAGAGGGTAAGTAGCAGTCAAGTGTTGTGTGCCACGTCTATAAAACCAGGGGGTTTGTTCATTTGCTGGAGCATTCAGGTGGGTATAAATACAATGCCACAAACAGAAGTGGAAATACCAGCAAATTCATCATCAGACTTTGCATAGTTTAGAGAAAATGCAAAAAATGCAAGGACTATATGTCCGACTCTACACGCTCATTTAGCATATTTAATGTTGTAGGAGAACAAGAGGCCAAAATAAGACCAAAGTACCAATTTTAAAACATGGTGGTGAGGAGAGGTGATGATTTGGCCTTTTTTGAAACTACAGGACCAAGACAAGCCATCTGTCTGACAGCTAAAGCCTGGCTAAAATTGACTAATGCAACAAAAGACTGAAAAAGAAAATAATCAAGGTTTTGCAATGGCTCAGTCAAAGTCCAGATGTCAACCTGACTGAAATTCTGTAGCTGGACATTAGAAGAGGTGCGCATAAACAAATGCCTCTAAACCTCTGTGAGCTGAAATAATGTTGTGAGGAACAGTGGGCCAAAAGTCCTACAAAACAATGTGAGAGATTGATGAAGTCATACAGTAAAAGATCAAGTCATTCAATTTATTGCTGCTAAAGATGGTTGTACAAGCTAAGCACATGGGGTGTGCTTAGTTTTTTATAGGACTGTATAAAAATCCTGTGAAAACGTCCTTTTTTAGATGACTGTAAATAAACTTGTGTCTAACTGTTAAAGGAACTTTTGATTTAGAGTCATAAAGATGTTCCAGTATGTGCCCTCATCAAAATGATCTCACCAGGGCTTCTAATAAAAAAAAGCTCAGGTTTTAATCTGTTACACTTATGTTTAAAGTATCGAAAATATCTGTTTTTAAAGCAAATTTTTTGCATCTGCAATATGTATGTGAGGCAGGAAAGACAATTATTTTTAATCTGTTTATGGTGGCAACAGCACTCTGCATTGCCCCCTGTAACCTTTATGCTGCCTGATTGCATCTGCGTTAATGGCTAATATTAATTGCTCTGCTTCTATTCTTGACCTTGACGTCACAACCAGTGACACCTGGATCAAAACACTCCAGTCGCTCCGCACACGTCTGTGGTCCACAGTTGTCATGACACCCCCATACCTGACATTGTCATGACGTTGGATGTAGATCTTATGAAAGATCCTCTCAGGCGGCTTCAGGAAGTCCTCCTTCATCTCCATGGCAACATTCCTGGGCAGTAGGCTCATTAGTAGACGCTCCTGAAGAAGAAAGGGTTAAAAGAGGAGAGAAGGATATAAAGTGTATTTTTGTATTCAAGCATAATAAGTCATTTTGTATTGCAGTTGCAGATATCTGCGAGCAAAAAAAACAATCACAAGGAGGCTTTTTGGCAACCAATCAGGGAATACACATTATCCCAAGAATGCAGCAGCTGCCAAAGGATCAGCGACCAATCTCTAGGCTTGCATGAATGGCAGTTTAGCAAACAGTTACACACCAGCTTCCATCAACCTTTAGCAAAAACTTTTTTTTGCTAAAGGTTTTTCCCTCATTACCAGTAGTTACCAGGTGGTTACAGACTTTTCTGTGTGCCTAATTCACTTGACTCCACATTGTCACATGTGCAAAATGGCAGACAAGTTATCATCACGTGTTTAGTGGTCATGTGACTGAAAAACCTTAATAAATCTTTCTTTGAGTACTGCCACCAGTATTTCACCAGACTCAAATTTTCCCATGCACATATCAGATTTAATGTATGTCCAAAAAGTAGCCTTGCTGACAGGCTACTTTTACAGTGCAGCCAAACATGGAATGGTGGCTGAGTGTAGGTTAGTAAGCTAGTCACTTAGCCACTTAATTAGCCCACAGCTAAGGCTAAGGGGTTTAAAAATCATAGATGTTAGCCTAGTGGCTAGCTTATCCACCTAAGCTAAAGTAGTTGTTTGTCGTGGCAGATAGTAGCAGTTTCTCAGGCACGGCTGGCTGCCGGCGGAGCTCACGGGCGCGTCACTGCAACTCCCCCTGGCTTCTGCTCCGCGGCTGCTGAGTGAGCCCTCATCTGGGACTCTCCTCAGCTCTTTCTGGGACAGTGGCGCGGCTGCCCCTCTGTTGGTCTTCCTTGGTCTCTTGTGTTCTGGGGGCCTCTGGATGTCTGGAGTTTTGATCTCCTCCATACCTCCCCCCCCCCCACACACACACACACACACACACCCTCTAGCAGATCATTACATGAAGGAACCTTTTTAAAAAAACAAGCGCGTCCATGCTCACAGGTGTACACACGGGTGATCACACCCACAAACTACACCCTTTTTGGCTCCTACCTCAAAGCACACTGTGTTCTGTTGATCTTATGTGCTGCACAATAATGTTTAATATTTAGTATTTACTGTCATATTCCCATATATCATTGTGATGTTGTTTATTCTATTACTCTTGTTCTCTTCTGCTTGTTTTCTTTTTTCTTTCTCAACAGGTGATCCAGGTGATTGATATATGCATTTTCTTTTCTTTTTTTCTGCCCATTCTGTTGGTTTTTGTTTTTTGCCCTTCTCCCCCGTCCCTCTTCTCAGCTGTTTCTCTTTCCCTCTTTCTTTCTCCCCTTCTTTCCCCAGTCAAGTCTGTCCCGTATTCAGCAAGTGAAAATAAAATAAACAATAAAAGGTGAATCAAATGGACCATTATGGCAAGGCTTGAAGAGAAAAAAAAAAAATAAGCAAGTCTTAATATAGAAAAAGCATTTACACAGCAGAGAACACTTTGAGATTCAAGGGGCTTTAAAACAGACACCCAACTGGTAATAAACATAACAAAGGAAGTAACAAAACCTTCCTTCCTGGTTTGGTGAAGTAGTGTCTTTGCAACAGCGCTTGCTGCAATACCGTTAGAATCCCAAACATTGCTTATTACGTGTTTCATTTTCTGACTTTCACAAATGAAATATTTTTTGGTTATTATGGATGACTATTTTTCCAGCATTCTTCTATGAATTCATTCATGGTTGAAAAAGATCTGAGTATGGTATGGTAGTTTCATCCAATTCTCTGTCTAATTATCCCATTGTACAATACTTTCTAGATATGCATGCCCATGTATGTCTAGAATGCAGCCCAGAGAACATTTGAAAGCTAATTTAATGACTTCATCAACAACATCCTTTCAGCACAGGCATAAAGTGGCATTTACACCTAGAAGCAGATTTGTTTTTGTTTGTGTGAATAGTCTCAGTTGCAGCGGCATGAAGTATGCTTGAAACTCTAGCAGGATGTCAAGCGGTTGTAAATGCACAATGAATCATCAGGCAGCTATGGTGAATAGCTGTTGAGTGGCAGGGTTATAAAAGCAGCCAGGGCTCTCCCGTGTCTCCCTCCAACTCTTTTTCACATAATACTTCCATTCACATCACTGCTCCTCACCTGAGAATAACACAAAGAGATACTGGAGAGCAGCTTTTAAAACAGCCATCATTCTCCATTATGGAGTCTGAGTGTGAGTCTGTCACTGTGTTTGTGTGTGCACGCATCTTTCCTGTTCTACATGTGTGCAAGGTGCACAAATCATGATGACAACAGTCTGAATCGTTTTTTGTTCCGTGCTTTGTTAATGTATTTGACTTATGTGTAAGACAATAATTGATTTGATTGATTAAATAAATAATAATTTATTAATGTCTTCCACTTATCTGGAAGACACCTGTTAGATTCCAAAGTGGATGCAATGATGGAGTTGACTCTTGAAATGCCAGAAAGAAGTACAACCGTTATTGGCTTATTAGAAATATTTCAATGCAAATTTTACTTTTACATTGCTCAAAAACAAAGTTAACTTTTCTGGGCTTTTTTTTCTCAAACCAGAATCTAGCATGCATAAACTTCCAGAGCTTTAAAAAGAAAAGGTGAAAGTGAAAATATCAATAAAGAATGTACAAGAAACTTTTGTAGTCTGTATCTGATTTTTACTTTCATGACAACTGTGCGTTTTCTTTTTTTCTTTTTTAAAACATTTTTAAAAACCATTCAAGTTCAATTAAGGCTAAAAACCTCATATTGTTTGTTGTGCGATGGCTTTGATCGAAAGCTGGCTGCTGACTGCCAGGGTGCCATCTCAGCTACATCAAGGTCTGCTTGCTGTGTTTTGAGTGAATTTACAGTGTGATATTTTTGTGTTTCTTAACAATAATTAACAGGTGTAGTATGTCACCACCTATCTAACCAAGTTTTTTCAGCATTACCTGATAATTCAAGAAATCTACCTTATCATCACATTAGGACAGGGGTGTCGAACTCCGGGCCTCGAAGGCCGGTGTCCTGCAGGTTTTTGATATCACCCTGGGTCAACACACCTGAATCAAATGATTAGTTCATTACCAGGCCTCTGTTGAACTGCAAGACATGTTGAGGAGGTAATTTAGCCATTTAAATCAGCTGTTTTGGATCAAGGACACATCTAAATCCTGCAGGACACCGGCCCTCGAGGCCTGAAGTTCGACACTTGTGTATTAGGATCACTTCTGGGTTTAAAAAAACAAAATATTTTTGACACCAAAAACACTGAACCAAATATTTCAAAGTCTTCAGATTAGAAAAAGCTATTGGGATGGTGTTCATTAATAGGCATTCGTCACTCTGCAGTTTCAAGACTTGATGTTGACATGACTTGCTACAGTAAGCCATCAGCTCATGCTAGCAAGCCTTGTTAGAAAGCTGCATTCATAGACTGTAGACGTGCAATGCTCAGACACACATTCTATATCTTTTAATTAGTGCTAAATAACATAAAATCCTTAAATGTCATTCAAAACTGAAGCAAACACTTTTTCTATTTTCTGTATGACATGAAAGTCAATATTATTTATCAGACACTTCGATTTAAAATGCTCCTAAAAGCAGGAGCATCACAAACACAGCACAGAGGTCCACTTCACGGAGTGGATTAGCAGTGATGAAGCCTAACAGACAGCTATGGTTTGCAGTTTACCTGTCAATTAAAGCAGCCACACCAATAATTCTTACCAGAATCCAGATGGACAAAGAAAGCCTCTGTACAGTTATTATGAATGCTTTTAAATTCTGTAGTTTCCAGCAGTTTTAAAATGGGAATCTATTGTGATTGACCTCCTTTTAGAATCAGCCCCAAGTGGTCATGCCAGGAACTGCAGTTTCTCACTTTCTCACACTCGAGGTTGGTGCTCATCCCAACTCAAATTACTTTTTTTTTTGTTTGCTTGTTTTGTTTTTGTTTTGTTTTTTCATGGCCCGTCAATGTCTCACACTTTCACTGATATCATGGAGTGTACAGTAAATATAATAATAATGATGATGGTCTAATCTGTCATTACCTGACAATTTCCAAAGTCAAAAATGAACTCCAATGCTTTTCAGTGCTCAATGGATGAAGCCATAACAGATATTGGGTTCCTACAACAGATCCATCTCCTTGACAACTGAGCCCACTCATGAAGATTGATGAAGGCTGCGGGATAGAGCAGAAAGCTTCAGACAATTCTCACGAGTGGACCTTGTGTCAGGACTGCTTTGTTGCAGTCACTGGCAAATTAAATATTCTGCCTCTCCCGGCTTGTGGGAAGGAAGAGGAAGCTTCACTATTGAACGGGGAAATCAATTCACCGCACAAGAAGTGCAGCGTGTAGTCCACACATGTTCAAGAGTCAGTGCAACTCGTAGAACCACCTGAAAGCAAACGCTCATTTGACCCACGTGATGGGAGATATTCAAGCCTGAGATGTTTTGCTCATGAGCACATCAGCAGAAGCCTGGTTGCTGTCTGTTGATAGATCCAAATCAGGGTTCTGCACATCTTTCTCTCAGTCAGATAAAATGTGACCTTTATTGGAGTAGGAAGGCCATGAAAGCAATCTGCTTGTGTAATTACCTGTCAGAAGGGAGGCTGTTACTGCTGAGGAAAACACAGCATATCATCATCTAATCTACAAAGCACAGGTGCTAAGTGTGCACGTGCACTTGCAAATGTTTGCTATAGCAAAGGTGAGATTCATATTCAGGCATATTTTGTACTGTACACGAGACAATCAATACTCTATAAATCAGTGGGTTTCGTGCCCATGGTGGGTGGGGAGGGTGCTGTGCAAAAGAGAGTGTTTCTGGTGTGTTAAAGTTGCCTGATGGTTCCACAGTTAAATCCATGTAGGTGTATGCAGAGGGGGTGGATGGTGGCGCTGGTGCATGTGCCACAGTAATTGTTCTTTCCTTAAATAGCTGCTGTCATAGTTACTGCGTGCCCGTGGGCAGGCTGTGAGAATACATTGGCACCTGAAACCTTCATGAAAAAAAAGAAAGGAAAAAAAACAACAACAAAAAACTCTTCAAAGACTGCAAAGGTTTTTATGAACATACGCGCTGCAAGATGAGCTAAAACGTGTGGCCGCTGTTTTCTGAACACCGGTGCGTCCGTGTGTGCCGCCTCACCTGCTTCTCGTTTTCATCCTCCAGCCTCAGTCGCTCCTCGATGCAGTCGCGGGCCTGCAGGAAAACTTTCCTCTGGGTGCGTTCAGTGAAAATCCTCACAAACACCCCTGACAAGTTGACACTGGTAAAGAGCACGGCGTTGGCCACCAGCTGCACAGACAAGAACAGACATGCCAAACAAAGCTGGCAGCATCCAGATGCTGTTTTGAAGACGACGTGTGTGTCTGCTGTGCATACTGCTAGATTAGATCATGGGACAGATTCAATGGCAGACATGAAGGTCAACACAGGATTAAAAAATTAATGTCAGGTAAGCATCAAAAGCTCTACAGAGGAATGGCTGGCAGACAAAGTGCATTATTGATAGAGGTTATCGATCCCATCCGACACCTAATTTGGAGATTGAACCCTGTAGTCAGTCCATGTCTTTGATTCTCAATAGGGTCAGAGGTGAAAGCTCAGACATGTGTAACCCAGCACAGCTGCACGAGTGATACATTCTCTGTTCTGTGACCAGCAAATTACAACCTCTTAAACAAAAACTGCTTTAGTCCAGTTATAACCAAACAGCTTTAGCACGATGGCTTCCAATTAAGGGGTTGAGACAGAAGATAAATTTGATGTGTGAGGAATGATTAACAGGAAATTCAATTTTCCCAGATTAGCGGGTGATTTTACACCCTCGGATCTCTAATATGAAAACAGAAAAAAAAAGATTGCTCTTTGGTTGAACAAGTCATGAACAAGTTCATTAGACATTGCAAAGGCCATGAGCTGGAAAGGTTAGGAAAAACTTCTATAAGGGTAAATGTATTTTTCCAAACAGGTTTCCTATTTAAATAAAGGGGAATCCTGTACTTATTCTGCACCTTCATCTCGTTGTTATGCTGATGCATTAATATACAGGGAAAAGTACTCAAAAGTTGTGGTTAGAGACTGGTCCCCGGTGTCCGGTGTGGTATAAACCACAAGAATACCCCGCAAAGACTACAAGTATGTCATCTTAGTGGGTACCTCCTCAGTGATGAGCTGTTTATACATCTAAAGGTGCAGTAACATTCTTTTCCTGAGTGTGTTACTTCTGATAGGTCAGGACCTTTGTTCTACTCCACGCTTATTGTTTGGTGAACACTGCGTCCTCCACACAAAGATTTAGCAGTGTTGTTGTGCTGTGAACTGGACAAACAGCAAACACAGCTTCACAAAAGATAATTTTTCATGGAACCATATTAATAAATACCCTTATATATATTTAAGGCTTAAGGATGTGTTTTTGGTTTGTTTGTTTGTTTGTTTGTTTGTTTGTTTGTTTGTTTGTTTGTTTGTTTGTTTGTTTGTTTGTTCTTACTTTTATCTACAATCTAATTCCTTGTCCTAGTGCTGAGCTGTATGTTGGACCCTGTAGGATCAGTGTTTCAGCATTGGCGGTTGAACAGCTCCCCCTCTACTTCATTACTGCTGGTGCGCAAAAGTGAAAGTGCTCGTTTCCAGCTTTACAACTACAGTGCCTCGCAGCTAAAATCGATCACTGACAATGTTTTTAACCTTTTCTCCTCCTGGGAATGTTGAGTAAGCATGCCGCCTCCCGGCACCAGTCTACATTCATGCGGTTACTTCGCAGTCCAACTAGGAGCTTCCCACGCAGCACAGGAGCGAGCTGCTTAAGCACACTTGGACAGAAGTTGTTGGAACTCAAACTCGCCACCTGCATACGGCCATTGCTTAAGTGAAGACACTGTTAAGCAACCGACTTGGATGGGTGACTGATCGGGGTGCGGATGCAGCACTTACTGGTCTCCATAGCCTCTGCTTCCTCCCCGTCACCGACGTGGCAATGACGATGAAGTGGGATGCCGCCAGCATCACCCCGAACAGCACGGCCAGCAGGGTCCGCACCGGCAGCAGCACGTAAGCCACGAGAGTGACTAGCATGAGCTGCCATACGCCTTGCTCAGGGGCAGCGGCATTCACCAGCTCCGACGTGCCCAAAGCCAGCGGGAACGGGCAACAGAGCAGCGCGAAGGTGAAGCTGAACAGCAGGGCCAGCTTCGCTATCTGCTGCAGCTGCGTCACCTGCAGGTACTTGACATTGGTGACGATGAACAGCGACAGGAACACCACGCAGTGCACCGGGCTGGAGCCCTTGGACAAGGTGAGACGCGGGCTGGACAGCAGCTCTACCAGGGACAGCGACGACGCGGCCACGATGAGCACAGCCAGCGCTTTGAGGGTGGCGGTCTGCTCCAGTTTCAGGTTGTAGTTCTGGAAGAGAGCCTCCAGCTCCTGGCTGTTGAACTCGTCCTCGCAGGCGATGGCACCCAAGGGTGCACCGGCCGGACAGTGACCCTTCCTCCGCCGCGTCTTGACTCTTTCGAATGGCATATCCTCCATGTTCCGGCCATTCATGAAGCGGGGATGGCGCACGAGCCGCTCAACTTTTAGGGAATCGAACCGGCACCATCTCCCGGTTCGTGCGTCCCGGATGTCCGAGGTTCGGGGTCGGCGCCACAAGGAAGAGGGTGGCAGTGGAGGATACAGCAGGGCGCAGTGCGCTCTATCCACAGGTTGACGATTGTTGATCTGCCGAGTAGCCCGACTAGTGTGTGCCGCACGCCCCCCCCCCCCCCCCCTCTCTCTCTCTCTCTCTCTCTCTCTCTCACTCTGTCGCGCTCTCTCTCTCTCAGACCACCTGCCTCGTTTCACACAGGGTAACCAGCAATCCTGCGCTTCAGCGGGGCTCAGCGGTTGGGTCACGCTCGTGGTGATAATCAAAACACATTACCACGAGGTTCAGTGGGCATCATTCAATACACACACACGCACGCACACACGCACAAAACAAAACAAAACAATTTAATCATCCTTTTCCCCCGCGTGCACTTTCCCCATGTGAGACACGGAGTAAACATTACATTCTGCACCGCGATCTTCTCCTGCTTTTCATTCACTTCGGTGAAATGTCAGCGGCTGAGTGAGAAGACAGCGGCAGAAACAGCGCTGGTGATTTCCCCTCGCAGTGTCTGCAGTCATAGCTGATGTAGTTCCCAGCTATAAATAGATCAGCTGCACCCGTGGATGTTCCAATATAGCAACAATTTGGTCTTTCCCGCAGCTCCACACCTCGTGTGTTTTATTGCAGTCAAGCGCCAGTTTTACACAGATAATTAACAGAAAATGATGCTTAGGCAGACAAGGTGGTAATTCCGCAGAGTGATAATAGCCCGAATTAAAATCTAAATGTGGCGCATTTTTGCAGAAACGTAAATATTTATTCGCATCTTAGTGCATTGCGCTGTAGGTAATTTAATTTGAGTCTGAGTTTGCACTTCAAGTTTCGAAGCTCTTGTCCACAATAATAGGTGGGATCGTGGTACAACAAGCGTATCATTATCGCTAAACAAACACAATGCAAAAACAACAGGTAGCGCTTCATAACACTCATCACTCAATACAGTTATTGTACAGCTCGCCAACATTTAACGCGGAATTATTCTAAATGTACCTTTCTGGTTCATGTTAATGCTTAGAATGAAGTTAAAGTAGAACTAGGAGAGTAATGGGCAGTTTTAAAGGAAAGGAAAAACAAATTCTAACGTCTGTATTTTATGTTTGTTTTGTTTGTTTGTTTGTTTGTTTGTTTGTTTGTTTGTTTGTTTGTTTGTTTGTTTGTTTGTTTGAAGTAAGAAGTAGCGTGGATTTGAAAAGAAAAGAAACACAGGCCATAGTGTAAGTATTTTGTTAAGCAATGATGGCTTTCGTGTATAATTACTATGTAATTACGCAGTATTCTTAAAGTTCCCTGACCTCTTCTTCTGACAATATAATTGTACATTACTAATAAGAATGTGGGCTGTATTATAGAGTATCAAAATCGCTACTTCTTACGTTGTCATTACACACTAATAGGCGGTGGACTATGTCATAAAGTATCCTGCCAAGTTGTAATGGGGTGGAATGTGCAATTAGTGCTTAAGTAAATGTTTTTTCAAGACTTGTACAGACAGGACAGCTTGTAAGGGGGCTTTCCCTCCAAGTCAGAAGGCACAGCTCTGAAGTAAAACGCCATTTACTGTGGAATAACTGTGTATTAATTTATGATAAAATGGAGTAAAAGGCTAAAAGGCCTGAAAAGTGGCAGCATCTGCTGAATCGGAAACACTCTGACAGGACATATTTTGCTTAAAAATATAAAAAATACATGTAAATGTATAAAAATATAAGAACCCAGATCTCTATGACACCTAAAAATGTCCATATATCCAAACAGAGATCAAATATAAAGATTTTATATGCTTTGAGCTGTTCTTGTTGTTAGTTTCCATGCTGTCAGATCCATTTTGAAAAAAATAATGGCCTGAATTAGTGAAAGTAATACAGCTAAAAAAAAGAATATGTAAATATATAAAACTCAAAGATTAACAGCAGGAAAAATGAAGCCATGCAGGGGCTGGAAATTACATATCAAAGGGGAGAAATATTTGAATTTGGTGTGAAATATGCAGATGGCTCAGCAGGAGTCTTTGGCGAAGGTTTGCTATGAAACATAAACATGTGCGCGCGTGTTGGTGATGTGTATATTATATGTGTCACGTTAATACACATGCACAACAGAGACAATGTGAAAGTCTGGAAAGAGCAGTGACCCTCATAAACATTTTTTACTTTAAAACAACAGGTGAGCCATCTGGATCCTGTTAAGACGGAATAGGTTCATGACCTTGTTGACTGACATGTGGCTTGTAGTCTTCTGCTAGGCTGCACATCCACTAATTTGAGTCACTGACCTGATCTTCAGAAGAATGTTAAAGTTATTGATTCCTTTTGGAGCACGTTCCCACTGAGCATTCATGTATGTGCCAGAACAAGCTTGATCAATAAAGGTTCCACCTGACAATCCACAGGATCTAAATGATCCACCACCAAAGTTCCAGTGCCAGACACCACAAGACAGCACCAGTGATGTCATTCCACGCCATTCCTTCTTTTAATGTTACGGTTGTGAGTAAAGATGGGGGTTTACCACATGCAAGAATAAAAAAAAACAACCCCAAAAAACCCCAAAATATATAAAAACCCCCAAAAAATAATTAAAAAAAAATAAAATTATATATATATATATACAGTTTCAATTCTCACATGTAATTTTTTCTCGGTTCGCACCTTCCTTTTAGTATAGTAGTGAATCAGGCCTTGAGGCTGTTATCATACAATCTTCTAACTAATCTTATGTGCATACATTTCCAAATGAAACACTGGTAAAAGCTGGGCTAGAGGCTATATCATATCAGGGTTACATTCGTCCTTCAGAAATAGCCTAAGCAAAAGAAACATAACTCTGTATGTGGCTGCCCTGGAATAATACATAAACCTCCTCAGCAGTGTGAAGCATCTTCTCAGCAACTGTGAGATCAGACAAAGCCAAAAATAACAAGCTTTTAAAATCTAAAAAAAGCTGCTGTTGAGTGCACATACATATCTTCGGAGGACAAATGCAGGTGTTTTGGTGCCCTCACTGATGACCTTGTTTGCTGTTGAACGTGTGCTTTAGATTGCTAAGATCTCTGGAGAAGTCAGCCAACTGGCTCATCAATGAAGAAGTCAATGTGAAGCACTTTGGGCTCCCTTAACAAAAAGTCTCTACATGCACACAGTCAATTACTACATGGTCAATATCCACTATCGTCCAGCATGCCTGTAATCAATAGACTGCGGTGTTGAGATCAATAGTGACAATCTGACTGTATTCTAAGGCGAGAATAGGAAGATTATGTCTAGTGGGCCAGCCAACAGAGTGAAAACACACTGCTCTTGATTCTTCAGTCCCTGCTAGGATGCAATATAGCTGACGTCCTTTTCTGCTCTCAACAACCTCAAGATGAGGGAATGAGTTGCAACATATGGGAAATCAGTCATGACAGGTGCTTTTAGAAAAACAGTATAAAGGTGAATCTTGACCAGGGACACTAAATATTGCAGATAACCTACAGATAGCGAAGCTATTTTACTCACAGCTCAAGTGTCTGAAACCCACTTTATTCTTTTCTATTGAGTGTATTGTTTGTTTGTTTATTCATGTTTATTTATTCACAAAGTGATTGACAGTAAGAGTCAGAATTCCTAATCATAAAAACTAAGGGAAAATTACTGGGGGTGGGCAAACAGTTCCCAGTTATTGATAAAAACAATGTTGTCCTCCCTATGCCATCATTGCATGAAATAGAATTCCCAACGTGTCCTGCTGGCAGTCTTTATCTTGTTCATTCTTAACCACCCCGTGGGGCATATCCTATTTTGATCTCAGGGCTTCCATACTCCTCAAAGATGTTCCTGTATACCAGTGGTTCACAAACTTTTTTTTTGCTAGGCCCCTCTTTGTTTTACAAGAAAAATGTTCCCTGTGATTTGGAGAGCCCAGCACATACTCCCGACGCAGGGAAAACCAATTCTGCAGGGGAGACCTACCTTGGCATTTGTGCAGGTGAAGCCAAAGGGAAGATATGCGTCACCAAATTTTCTAGTCTTTGGCTTGGAAGGAAGTTGGTTTGGAAACATATTTGGCGATGCTTCATCTCCTGCTTTGCTGGGAGCCCCGTCAAAAACTTGTCCACTATGCTATCAGTGTCCAAGCATTCTTTTTTTTTTTCTTTTCATACCGCGCCCCCCCTGCAATGGCTCTGCCATAGTCCCGATGGCCATAGTCCTCTACTCTTTTGCGTCCTTCCTTCTGTTCTCAGGGTTTTGGACTTGAGGTGAAACCGTTTATCGGGAGCTTTCCTGTTTCTCTTGTCTTGATGTCAGTGGTTTCTGTCTCCTCCTTTGGACAACTGATTATCCCAGCAGGGTATCTGATGACCCTGCCGTGCCCGGATCTTGTTCTGCTGACTCCTCAGGACATTCCTGTCACTCTGCAGCTATTTGGTGGTTGCGGCTCTCCTACCAGCCTCTTCATGTTTCCATTTGCCTGTGGGATTCCAGGTTACTTGTAGGGATCCTTAATGTCTGCAACCTTGTTGTAGTGCAGTCCCCTTAGTTCTGATGTTTGCTACATTCTGTAGTTGGTTATCATAGACAGTGTTGTTAATGGTCTGGCTGAGGGGGTTCAGGCCTATGCAGAACAGAATCAGAAGTAGAACAAAAAGCAAGTCAGTCCCTATAGAAGCTCATGTTAAAATGTTCAACATGACTCCAGATAAGTGCAAAAAGTGATTTTGTCCCCCCCCCCTTAGCTGGTACATCCTGTGGTTGTAGCTAGCTAACCAAGCTTGGTAGCATTAGCTGTTAGCTTAGCACTCCACCATCTGCCATTATGGTGACTTCTGTCTCCAAGAAATCAACATAGCAGCGACTACAATGCTAAAGCCAACGCTTCTAAAGACAGACCCTAAAAGCAATAAGTGATGTCACTGTGGCCACATTCATTCTTTATGTAGCCTACTCTGCAATAAAACACTCTGAGATACACCCCCTTTCTATGTTGTGTTATATTATTTAACCAGTCCAAGCTTTGGATCTGTTTTAAGTTGTTTTGGAGCAGAAAATGCAGAATTATTTTCTATCGTCACATCTCAACTGGCTCATTGAAAGTGTCTCATCTTTCCTGTTTAGCATCTCCTCCGTTGAAATGAAGTGATACCGCAGTCAGGCAGCACATACACTGGCTCCATTTCTCCTCTCTCCTGAAGTAAGTGACAGCTGCAGATTTTTTGGACCATCCCTCCCTCCAGGATGCCTGACAGTCCTCTGTTGTCATGGCAACAGAGGCAGTGAGGCTAGCAGTTGTGACTGATATGCTGCTGAGGTGTTTCCCAATCTGACACCCTGGCTCCCTCTCCCAATTCTTTTGCCTCCCGTGTGTTGCTGTCTCTCCCCCCCCTCCTCTTTTCCTGTCTGATGTTCTTTCAGGCAGTTTGAGCTGATGAGTGCAGCCGATGTGTTTGTGTCCGTATCCATCTGCACAGGGGTGCCACAGTGCCCTGCCCTGCTGGCTCATTGTGCTTGTTGACATTTCTCGAAATTGAGGATGTGACATGAAGTACGTGCGGTGAGAAGGAAGCTTCGGTAGTGACCGAACTACTCAAAACTTGAGGCTGACCGCCGCAAAAAAAAAAGAAAAAGGAAACACAAAAGCACACAGGTGGTGTTGGAAGATGTAGGCATGCAGGGGAAGCTATGCATCTAAAGGTAAATCCATAAATTTGATATTAACTTTGAAAATGTCAGAGCAAACCCAGCGTCGCCTCAAACCAGGTGAGGCAGAGATTGCTGCCTGCTGCTCTGGTAATCACAGCCAGGTGACTTCCTGGTCGTGGGGCCCCGATGTCTGTCTGTGTGTGTGCGATTGGAGCCAGTTGGCAGGGAGACACAGGGACAGATAAAGCGTCTCTTAAGTAAATTCATGAATAGGAGCTCTTCACCAGGGCTGAGGTGGGTGCTGCTGCTGCTTCAGCATTGTTTGCATTCATGAATAAAAACCTGCTAGCTGCCATTCATACAAATACAATTAACTCCGTGCTTCTCATGTGCTAGACAGAAATAGACGAACACAGAAGCCTGCTCTCATACATAAATGCTGGCATTTATACAACCAATGAAGGACCTTGTGAGCACCATCATCCGCATAATCTCCCTGCAATCCTAAGTGATTTTATTCTTCCATCTTTACATAATAGGAACCTACTTAAATTGTAATAAAAAAGCATCTAAAGATCTCATTGACACTTCAATCTTGTTGCTTTAATGTCTTTTTCAAGCCAGCAGATTGTACGTATGCATCCATATGCACAAGAGAGGAAATGAAATAGATGAGAGAGACACAAAAAAGAGTCTTCAGCAGTAGGCTGTGTGTTAGAGAGTGTATGTGTGTGTGTACGATTGTAAAAGTGTGTGTGTGTGTGTGCGTGTGTGGTCTCTTGGGCTACAGTGTGTGTGTGGGAGTGTTATTGAGAGATATTTTTAATTCTGTGTGTCAGCTCCTCTCATCTCCCTCAGCAAGAGACGTCGGAGGGAAGCAGAAAAACATTTCCAATGCAACTATCATTTAAATACACACACTCCTGCACACGCACGCACACACACACACACACACTAGTGCAAACACATACAGTTTCAGAAGTCTTTCATATGGCACCAGTTGCGTTTTTGAAAGTTTAAAAAAAGCCTGCCAGAGTGTCAGTGGGGTTTTTTCTGAATTTCCCCTCCAAGTGCTTGTGAGGGAATTTTTACATGAACAAGATTAAAACATGAATGTGATCCCGGATGGATACATCTCCTCGTGAATCCAAGTGAATGCTAAAATCTCCCTGTCAAGCTACACACACACACACACACACACACACACACACACACACACACACACACACACACACACACACACACACACACACACACACACACACACAAACCCACTTCAATCTGATACTGAAGGTGTTAAAAGATTAAACAGACTAACTGTTCCTCGCCACCCATAAAAAGAAATCAACAACTGCTGTTTAGAAAGACAAGTAAGGTTTTCAGTTGTCCTGACACCTCCGAGGCCCGGTGACTAAATAATGCTTCACCATATGGCAGATGATGGCAATAATAATTCCCTGTGGAGTAGCCGTCAGCGGCCTAATGACTTTCTTCCATGCTATTGCTTTTAGGTGCATGTGAAACCGCAGCGGACTCCAAAGTAGGATTAAGGTCATCCTGGTGGAATACGCTGCAGGATTTCTCTCAAGTAGAAGGTAAATGGATTTTGCTCACACTCCTATTTTCAGTGAAGCTTGTGAAACAGCACAATTGTCTCAATCACACAGAGCACAGCAGGATGCATACTCACTTCATGTGGCTCCCCCTCTCCCTTAGCAGGAAAGACATCCTGTTCTATTTGACTATCCAGACATGTAACACAGTATCTGCATTCCAAAATCTGCATAAAATCCCCAATACTCGCCATGTATGAGGGCATTTTCTGCTGTTTGTTAATGCAGAAGCCCACTGTATCAGAGCTGAATGCTTAGGATGAATCCCAGAGAGGAGACATGGGAAAATACGAACAGAAACAACAGTTGAAGCAGGCATGTCACCAAGAGCTCGCTGTAGGTTCTCTCCTTTCAAACACGTTGACTCGTTGAGTGTTTAACCTGTTACCAAGTAATGATTTCTTCCTCCTAATACAAACAAAAACAGAAGCATAAAGAAGAAGCAGATTAATAAATCATGCTGTATTACTGTACAGTGTTTTCGCACCAAATACAAAGCAAAGTTTTCATGCAGCATTATTGCAAAATCTATGCGAAGAGGCAAACTGACACAAATTTACCCATGGTGGTATCAGTAAGACATTAGACAAGTTAATTGTCATTTTCTGTGGACTATAGGAGCTGTATGGGTCAGAATCTCCTGTATACAGACAGAACAACAAACAGAGACCGGTCGGAGGAAGGTGAAGTATGTTTCTGGAATCTGATTTCAGCCGTTCAGATTATTATCCTCTTTGTCCCAGTGGCTCTTAATGACTTAATATTTGCAGATTTACAACAGAAACCTAAGCAACTACTTTTGTTGCAGTGTAAGGAGAACTTGAAGGATGTTAATATAAACTAAACTAATGCTTTATTTGTATAGTACCACTTACAATACACAGTTACAAAGTGCTTCACAGTTTGAATAAAAACTACACACTGAAGGTAAGTATACATGTTCTAGCATGCAGACAAAAACTATGCAAGAAATATTATAGAAAAGCCAACCTCCAATAGAAATGTTTTTTCAGCAGTCGTTCAAAATAAATCACAAGCTCAGTCAGCCTGACTAGCTGTGGAAGGCTGTTCCAACATTTAGGAGCTCAAAAGTGTGGTCGCCTCTGGTTTTAAAATTAATTTGGGGAAATCTTAACATGTAGAAATAACAGAAAATATTATGTCCTTATGTCCAATCTTTTAGTCAGCTGGGGGGGTTTTAATACTTAAAAAGGAATAAAAGGCAAGATGCAGTGTCTTTGGCTCAGGTAGAGCAGGTCATCTACTAAGAACAAGGTTGGTGGTTTGATCCCCAGCTGTCAAAGTAACTTTGGCAAATGCTGAACCCCAAGTTGCTCAAAATGAATTCATTGGAATGTGAATGTTAGATAGAAAACATTTAGAGAAAGAAGTGCTTGGGTGAGTATAAGGCATGTTGTATAAAGTGCTCGAGTAGAAAAGTGCTACAGTATATAAGAACCAGTCCATTTACCATGTCATGACCTTGAAGGTCTTGAAGGGGACCTCAGGGCCACCCTATGAAATTTGATTTGAATTAAATTTTAGAGAAGAACACAAAGTCACACAGAGCTAAAGCAAATATTCTATTTATTTCTATAACTACAAACCACAAAACGAAACAAAACAAAACATATTTTCAGCGTACTTTTAGTGTACAACATCACACATCTCAGTTGAGGTTATTTCCTAAATGACCCAAACTGTTATGTGTTATGTTCAAACCCAGCTCTCATCAGCAGTGAAGATGTCCAACATGAAGCTGTGGTCAGTTTGCATCAAAGTTGATGTTTTCTCCCAGAAAAAGTTCGATATCCAGGGTGAAGTCCAGTGGTGGTCTAAACTGATCTTCCACAAGTTCTGGAAGCTGTCCAGTGTCAGGCTGTTGTGTGCGGGCGAGGAAGAGATGACCCAAACGCTGGACTCACGGTGCAGGATAATGGTGTTTTACTGTAGGCTGGATGAACTGAACATGAACTGAAACGACTGACTGGATGACTGAACACACATGCGAAAAAGACAACATCAACATCAATGACACGACAATGAACTGATGGAAACTGAGGACTTAAATACACACTGGATGATGAGTGATTAGAAACCGGTGAGTACACAGCTGAACTTAGTCTGACTAATGATACATGGAAATAACTGGAACACAATACACAGACGATAGGCTCGCACAGAAAACAAGAAGTGAAAAACATGAATGTGGGAAATAAACCGAACATGACAAAACTGAAAACACTGGGTCAACGACCCAGGAACCCTGACATCCAGAGGTGCACGTGGAAAAGTTCTCCCCCAAAACTGCTCAGAATTAATAAAGCTGTAATGACTGCAATAGTAGTTCAAATTTTACAGTCCTGATCTTTACATGAGTTGAAAGTATTTTTTGCTGTTACTGTTCAGAGAGTGCAGTTCAACAGTTTAATTGTCTTTTTGGTTGAGGGAGTGGCGGGTGGACAGTCGGATCAATGCAGGAGCTGGAGAAACTCGCGTTGACCGTGATCTGGGGTCAACTTCACAATCAGCCTGACACATCAAATATTCAGCAGTGCCTCGGTGCCACTCTGAAACCACTCGCACTGGAGGAGAGAGAGCGAGGGACATAATCACAAATACTCATTATCACCAGGAGCTATGTGTTTCACACTTAACGCTGACACTTATCCCCAGCAGATTATAGCTCCATACATCAAATATTAAAGCGGCGGTGTGAATTATTGATTCCAATCAATGATTGCAGATCAGAGCTCTCAGCTGGCAGAGGAGGAACTAATGAGTGCGTGCTACACAGGCAGCTGAGTAGAACTGTGGAGCCTCGGATACACTGCTGCTGTAAAGAGGTGCTGAGACATTTAACCTTTAATACATTTAACCTGTGCTGACACATTTTAGGCTTGCAACCACCAGATTTAATTTATGTACAATGTATTAGTACATTTGTGGTCATCAGACCACAAGAGTTAGCTTAGAAGTCAGCCAGTCCATGACTTATTTAAAATCTGTTTTTCTACAAAGACTGTATTTAAAAGATGGACATGGACCTCATGATGTCATGCACTGCTTCTGGAACTCAATTTTGAGCCTTAATGTTTGCATTTTGGTTGGCGCTGTGTTGGTTTTTAGAGTCAGACGTGACCATATATGGACAAGAATGTGGGGACACCAGCTAAGACTAGCAAGCTTGTTGATAATGGTGCAACACACAGACACACACATCTACCAAAATGAAAACAACCCACTGTTATCATTCAGGTCAAATGCCCATATGTACATTGACTACTCAGTTTTGCACTTAAAGTTTGAATAGTATCTTAAGACTTTCTGTAACTTATTTTTTCTTACTTTTATTTATTTTCTTTTTTTTTTTTGGATTGGTTTTTTTTTGCATGCACAAGGTGAAATTCCTTGTTTGTTTACAGAAACTATGGCCAAATAAAGATGATTCTTATTCTGATATTGTTCTTCAGACAATCACATTAAAAACTTTCCAACAAAACAAACATGCTCATGAGAACCAGTTTAGGTCAAGCAACAAACAAATTTTCACGTGTAACTGAAACGACTTTCCACTTCATTTTAATATGTGAGTCTGCAAGGACTCACTCACTTTGTCGACTAAAGTGGCTACTAAAGGAACTGCAGATCTATTTTAGCTTTTCATGCTGGCTGTATTTATGTTTTCTCGCTCTGTTTTACAAAACGCTACATAAAAATATTTAATTTAAAACCTCTTGCAAAGACAAAATTATATCCTCACCTCTGCAGTTCTCAAACAGTTTAGCTAATGTGAGCACAACGTCTTCACAGAAAAGCAGCTTCACTCAAGTCTATCGCACTGGAGCTAACAGAGCCATTTCCATGCCCAAATACTGCATCATGTCCTTTTGCCTGTTCTCTGAACAGACACACACACACTTACAACCTCACAGGTAGAGCAGCTGCGAGCACCACATCTGATTACGTTATTGACACTGGGCAAGAAACACAAGTGGAAGCGTGCCTCAGCTGAGTGTAAAATGCACAGAGGACGAGGCTGCTCCATCATATTAAATGACATAACTGGTTTACATCACCGCTGCTTTTCTGTGTGTGGGGAACAAAACTGACAGATTAGCACAGCGAATCCTTGCAATCCATAAATCAGTTTGTTTGTGCACGAGAATTGTTAATGCAGCGTGTTGTTTGCCAGCCTTATTTGTGTCTGAGCATCTCTAAAGCCCTGGGGTCGGTGCTACAACTGATGATTAGCATTTACATAATGAGCTAAATGTTAGCTGCTGCCTTAAACTGCTACTTCTTAGCTGTGGGGGGCAAGCTGACCTCCACAAGATTGAATGCAAAGGCTCCAGAAGCCTTTGCATTCAATCTGGATGTCCTTAGGGAAGTATTTTTTGGCAGTAATGTATCTAAATATATACTATGTTTATTTTATTGTTAGCAAATTTCAGGGAGAGACCAAGAGCATCAAAGAAATTCTAACAACAACTAAAGCCTGATGATCTCAGTGCTTTGTGTCACAGGGGAATATAAAAAATACATTGAAGCGCTACTTATTGCACTGGTTCCCTTTATTTCAGTGACCACACACTGAAGCGTATTTAAGTTAGTCTCACATGTACAATCTTGCTGCCCCAGATACTTTAATAGAGTATGAATGTTGATTACTCTGCTCATATTCCACAAATTGGTGTTTGACTGTCTGAGTAGAGCTTTATAAAGAACTAAAGCTATCAGCTCAGAGCCATATAGACAGATTTGGGAGGTCAGTGTACACATTTGTCATTTTGGTGTTTTTGTGGGGTTTGTTGACCACAACAACAAAAAATATTGAACATAGCCACTCTCATCCAGTAGATCACAACCGATAAAGGAAGTGTTTCTTGTGCAACAGTGCAAAATACATGTTTAGGGTCTTTTTTTAGAATAACCCAAATTTCAATGAGAAATGTATATAAGTTTTATGTAAAATCTCTGGTGGTTAAATTCCTACCTAGACTAAACATATGTCAAATATATGTCATAATTTTATATTTGTTTTTTTAATGCACATATTTTTTCACAAGGTAACAGTAAAATTGCTAGAACGGGGGAAAAGTATTATTTGAAGGCTTCCAATGACAAGAATTATCAAACATTTGAGATTAACTCAAAGTGATATATCTAGAGTTAATCTTCAGAATTATCATTCAATGTGCTTGAAAGTCCTTAAAAGACCAGTAGGTGAACCTATTGTTTTGAGGGAGGTTTTGTCAACCAGTCGCTAACTGGTGTGTGGGTGAGGTTTAAAGGCCACTGACTAAACCCTTAGTGCTCAAACAGGTGGTCAGAAAAAGAAGGACATTTTTATAGATAGCTCTATTTTCTGTTGCCTACATTGTAGAGGGTGACATTGCCTCTAAACAGGAAAATGAGTAGGGAAGAGGTTAAAGTCGGATTCAGCAGGTGGGGGACACTTAAATCACATGTAATGGTTCAGTGTGGGAATATTTTCTATTGAGAGCTCAGTAGATTTTCACACATGGTGTGATCAGCTGACCTGCTGCTCTCTGTGGATGTACACAACTGAATTCAACCAGATGTCAGCAGATGTTTCATGAGTTTTCCTGGCTGATTTCCATCCTTTACATTGGCAGTACACTGTTTATGGTGTCTTCATACTAGACAGTATACAGCTGGTAAGAAGGTGGAATTCAGTGAATGTAACTTGATGTAACGTGTCTGTGAAGGTTCTCAGTCATCCAGGTCATCGTAGTCAAAGGAGCTTGCAAAGAAAAGCATCTGGACTTCTTTAAGTTACTTGAAGACGTTTCACCTCTCATCCGAGAAGCTTCTTCAGTTCTAAGGTCAAATGGTGGAGAGTCCCAGATATAAACCTAGTGGGAGTGACCCCCCACAGAGGGACAAAAGGACCCCCTGATGATCCTCTAATCGCCTGAGCCAAGGTGTGAAACTGGGTGTGGGTCCCAATCAGCCAGAGTTTCGGGTGTGTTCATTGTGAAACCTGGCCCCACCTTATCATGCGAATTCCTGAGATCAGATGGCCCAGGATGTGAGTGGGCGTTAAGGCGTCTGGGAAGGGATCTCAAACCCTGGGTCAAAATCAAGACACAAGAAGTGGAATCCTTCACTGCGCACATTAACGCTGTGGATAAAAACATCAGGTTCACCAGGGAAGACACAAAGGACAACTGTTTGCCTTTCCTGGACTGCGCTGTGCACATTGAAGAGAATGGCAAACTCAACATCGAAGTTTACCGGAAGCCCACACACACAGACCAGTACCTCCTCTTTGACTCCCATCACCCTTTGGAACACAAACTTGGAGTGATTAGGACCCTACACCACCGGGCAGAACATGTTCCCTCTAAGCCTGAAGGAAAAAAGAAGGAACACACACATGTAAAGGAAGCACTCAAAACGTGCGGCTATCCTAAATGGGCGTTCTTAAAGTCAGCAAAGAGGCACAGAAAAGAAGATCAGCCACCAGCGAGGGAGGATAAGAAGGACAGACGTAACAACATTGTCATCCCCTGTGTAGCCGGTGTATCAGAAAAACTCAGGAGAGTTTTCTCCAAGCACGACATCCCGGTGCATTTCAGACCCAGCAACACGCTCAGACAGAAACTGGTTCACCCGAAAGACAAAACGCCAAAACACAGACTTAACAATGTGGTGTATGCTGTACAGTGCAGCGAGGAATGCTCAGACCTCTACATTGGAGAGACCAAACAGCCACTTCACAAGCGCATGGGACAACACAGAAGAGCCACCTCCACAGGACAAGACTCAGCAGTCCATCTGCATCTTAAGGATAAAGGACACTCTTTCGAGGATGCCAATGTTCACATTTTGGACAGAGAGGACAGATGGTTTGACAGAGGAGTGAAAGAAGCCATCTATGTCCACTGTGAGCGACCATCTTTGAACAGAGGCGGGGGTTTACGACACCAACTCTCTGCCATCTATAATCAAGTTTTGAGATCCCTCCCCAGACGCCTTAACGCCCACTCACATCCTGGGCCATCTGACCTCAGGAATTCACATGATAAGGTGGGGCCAGGTTTCACAATGAACACACCCGAAACTCTGGCTGATTGGGACCCACACCCAGTTTCACACCTTGGCTCAGGCGATTAGAGGATCATCAGGGGGTCCTTTGTCCCTCTGTGGGGGGAAACTCCCACTAGGTTTATATCTGGGACTCTCCACCATTTGACCTTAGAACCGAAGAAGCTTCTCGGATGAGAGGTGAAACGTCTTCAAGCAACTTAAAGAAGTCCAGACGCTTTTCTTTGCAAGCTCCTTTGACAACTTGATGTAACCCGACTCTGAACCAAACCATGAGCACCACAGCCACTGTGTACCAGTCACACACTGTTTTTTTTTTGTTTGTTTATCCTGCAGTATTTTCATGCAACCTTTAAATAACACCGTTAGTCTGCCTCAGTTTCTTTTGCAGCAGGTTTCACAATATAAAAAAAAAACATATCACATGTCACATGTGCAGACCCAGTGTATCAAATACAACTGAACATTTGAATATCACCTCTCTTCTTCCTGTCTTTCTTTCTTATCTTTCTCCATCTCTGAGTGAAGTTAGCTCTCTTTCACTTCTCTCCCTGTGAAATACAGCAGCTGGGCCTTTTGTTAGCAATACACTGTGAGACAAACTCCACATAAACAGTTCGTGTGTTTTCTGATGTTTGTTGAGCTGATAGATACACTGCATTGAAAATTACCGGCAACTTAAAAATTATTACTCCATCTATGCCTGCTCATCTTCTGTAGGGCTAGCTAGATGCTAAAGTATCACATCTGCAACCCCTGACTTCGACACTCTATTTATGCGACATCTGCTGATGATTAATATTCAAACAGGACGGTCTTTAATGTGTTACTCTTTGGGCTCAAAACGGCTTGATGTTTGAAGGCCCACAGTGACGTGACATAATGGTTCCCATTAAATGCCTTGAACCAAAAGTAACAAGCCTGTTTTGAAAATGTAAGATTAAAAAGTACAGATATTTGTTTAACAGAAAAAAAAAATCCTATGATAGATGGACCATTAAAGTTCATTCTTTGTTCAGCATCTGTGAACAGGCAAATATCAGGAACAGACATTTAATTCAGTTAATTTCAATTCAGGTCAATTCAATTTTATTTATACTACATCATCATCAACGTCATTGATTTCCTTGTTTCCATCACATGTATCTTTTGGTATTACTGTGTGGACATTATCTTGTGCAGGAGTAGTGCTAAGTCCGATTTAAACATCACATGTCTAATCATCATTCATATCATTATGAAGTTGCACCTCAGCCAGACACTTTCAGTAGCCATCAGCATGCTCCTGTATATATGCTTTTGATCCCGTGTGTATTAGAGAAAAATCTAAATAAAAATTCAAACATCCATTCTCTTCCACTTATCCTTGTCAGGGTCGCAGGGGGCCTGGAGCCTATCCCAACTACCATGGGGCAAGAGGTAGGGTACACCCTGGACACATATAGACAGACAACCATGGGCCACTCACACATATGGGTTATTTAGAATTGCCAATTAACCTAACCCCATTAATTGCATGTCTTTAGACTGTGGGAGGAAGAGAGATTAACTGGAGAGAACCCATCCAAACACGGGGAGAACATACAAACCCCACACAGAAAGGCCCGGCCAGGTGGTGAAATCGAGGTCAGGACCTCTGTGCTGTGAGCAACAGTGCTAATCACCACACCCTAAATTCAAACAGGTTTGCCTAATCTTGTTTTTTAAAATAACAAAAGATGCATGTTTACAATAATTCTATCCATCCGTGCATCCATCAACACCCAGAGCACAAAAACCAAGGCCTCCCTCTCTCAGCCATGTCCTCCAGCTCCTCTGGGGAGACACCAAGGTGTTTCCAAGTCAGCTGAGAAAGCTAATTTCTCCAGTGTGTTCTAGATCTTTCCCAAGTCTTTATCCTGGTAGGGTATGCCTAGAACACCTTACCCAGATGCTGCCCAAGAGACATTCTTGTCAGATGCCTGAAACACCCTAACCACCTCCTTTCAATGTGGAGGAGTAGTGGCTCTACTCGAGTCCCGCTCTATGTAAACCTCTGACCATGACTGTATCTTTGATAGGAACATGGATTCCCGCAAAGACCTGGAGGAACCCTTGTTTTTTCGGGGAGTTCCTGGACACTGGTAGTTAGAAGACCAAAGGGAATGGGATATTTGTTACCTCTGAACAAAAACAGGATAGCTATATTAATGTACTCCATGACAGATCCTGCAAATGTAATCAGTGTTTGGTATCAATCTTTGTTAGTCCAAAAGCAAATGAGAATTTTAAAAATTGTTGAAACTATTCCTATAAAACTCTCCAATTGCTGGAAAACATAAAAGATGCAATCACTTGTCGTCGTTTTTTTTATATATCCTGTCGCTCCATAAACACATAAAAAATCTCTGCCTCCCTTCTCCTTCAAAACATAGCCTCTTCCTCCTTTCTATAACAATCCGTCTACTCAAACACAGACAGCTTGCCTAACCGCCTTGAATACACATTCAGATCTGCTTGTCACTTCACATCTTCCTCGTCTTTGTCTTTCCTTCTCCTCTCTCAACTTCTATCTGTCTAGCACACTTTCTCATAATCTCTCTGTCCATCTCATCCCCTACTTTTTTGGGAGAATGCTAGTCAGTAGAGATTTTCTTGCTTTTATTTCTTCAGCTGAAGAACCAAGGGAAGACCGCAAGCAAAAGGAGGCGGGGGTGCTCTAAATCTAAAGAGTCGGGGCTCTAAATGTAAACAGTACAACACAGAGCAGCTTAGGAGGGCTATAAATAGAGCAATGAAGCAAGAGAGAGAGCAAGCAAGAGTGAGATAGAGCGAGAAAGCTTTGCTTACGGAATAAAAATTGCTCCCGACAGTCAGGGATTAGTGCTTCCCTGGAGGATTTTGACTCCGAAAGCCCAATCTGGGGCGATTGGGAAGAGCACCAGCCTCAGTCATCTTAATTCAGTTAAACCCTACCGAACACAGATAGAAACATAGATCTATCTATGTTTGTACGCAAATGCATTCATGAAGACATATTGTAAATACGAATACGCACACTGTAGCAAAACAGCAAAGAAAGGGAGTGTTGTTTTGTTTTTTGTTTTTAAAAAGGACAATGTATATATTATATGTAAAAAGCAGAAAAGGTTCAACCAGTACAGTGAGAGAAGATTACTCAGCACCCGACCCTGTAATCAACCGCTGACATGCTTGGAGAGCAGTGTATTTCAAAAGATGCCTGAAATGTTTGTAAAGTTTTAAATGTTATACAGTACACCAAATGCACTCGAGAGAAATTAGGGTCTTTAGTATACCAAGAGTCGAATTTCTACAAAAGAACACTCGAAAACAGCATTTTGGGAGATAAAAATTAGAGAAGAAGAAAATAGTTCCGACATTTGTAAACTTACTCTATGTTAAAATTCCTGACTACCTGTGGTATTTACTTCATTTATGTGATAGTCTGATTTATTGAGTCTGGCCTCTGACATCTGACTGTGGATCTTTTCAAACATCATCAGGTCAGACCACAACCATGTTCTGAGACTTGGTCAATAAACAACACCCTACAAGTGTTTTGGGGGTTTTTGTTTTGTTTTGTTGTTTAAGGCACGGAGACCTCACCCAAGGAACTGGTACAAGTGCGGCGGTTGACTGTGTCTTCGCTGGCCTCACCCTGGGAACTGGAATGGGTACTGGAGCAGACCGGGTACCAGTCACTCCTACCCGAGGAATAGGTACAGGTGCAGAAGTTGGCTGGGTCACGGTCGGAACAGGTACGTGTGCAGGAACCAACGGAGCTTTAGCTGCCCTGGCAACAGGGACAGGGATGGGCTGACCCCTAGCCACCCTGGAAGCAGGAACAGGCATAGGAGAAGGCTCAGGGGTAACTTGAGAATGAACTTAAGTGGAGCAGGTTGTGATAAGTGGACAGTCTTGGAGAGGACAGAATGTGGTGCAAACACAGTTTCGGAAGTCTTTGCTTAGAAGTACTAAAAACAGTTCCAGTGGGTGAAGGCAGTGCAAAGTAAGGTGTCTTTGGAAAGACTTTCACAGCAGTACAATAAACAATCTCCGAGGGGGCTAGTTTATTGTTTGAAACTGACCGAGCTGACTGAAAAACACAATCAGAATGAGGTTTGTGATAAGCAGTCTCAGTGTTACCTGGTTGAAATTCCCTAAATTCCCTTAACAAATCAGCTCTGGATCGCCTTCAGTCTGTACAGAATGCAGCGGCAAGACTTTTAACTGGTACAAACAAGAGGTCACACATTACTCCAGTTTTGGCTTCTCTTCATTGGTTGCCTGTAAATTTTAGGGTTCATTTTAAAATTTTAGTTGTAACTTTTAGAGCTCTGCATGGTGAAGCTCCCCAGTATATCTCTGACCTGCTGAAACCTCATGCTTCATCCCGAGCACTTAGGTCTTCAGGTCAGAGGCTACTGGTGGTCCCACGTACTAGATTCAAAACACGTGGGGATCGGGCTTTTCAGGCACTGGCACCTAGGCTGTGGAACTCTCTGCCGTTGTCTTTACGCTGTCTAGACTCTACTGACTCCTTTAAAAAGCAGCTGAAGACATTTTTATACAAACGGGCTTTTAACTAATTTAATTAATTTTAACTTGTATGTCTGATCTTACTGTAAAGCACTTTGTGATTTTTATCTGTGAAATGTGCTATATAAATAAATTTTACTTACTATTTTTTTTTTATTTAAATTGCTTGATGCGGTTGATCAAAAGTAAACATACACTTAAAACTGTCTGTCTCAGAAACAAATCACAGCACTTACTCTCTTGGAGAAAAATGGACAGGCTTACAATAATCATGTTTGGAAACAGAGGACTCGTTGCTAGTTAACTTGACAGCAGAATAGAAAACTTGGACCCCTCCTCTAGGGAACAGAAATGTCCAAATCATTACCAGAATTTGCAGATTTACAGATTTCAGAAACAAGCAGACTTGTGAGTGGAGTCTTTAAAGAGGCCACCTGAGAGTAGGTTATGGTTTTAGAACAAGTCGGCACCGAAACACTAAACATCTCCTTCATATTAGCTAATTCAAGAATATGTTTACTTGCATTATTAGTTCAGCAATATTGCATATTTCAGGAACAGAAATTGAAGATCATTAATCAAACAGCTCAGAAACAAAAGATTTACTAACATTGAAACTAAAGATTGATTTGGAATGACGATGGGTCGTTAAACACCTTCCATAAACACTGGCAGACACTATAACAGAAGAGTCACTAGAAATAATGTCTTTGGAAACGGAGCACTCAGGCTTGATCTCAAATTGTTCAGATGGAGGGAAGAGTCTAGGAAAAGTTACGGGATTACTCATCACAGAGCTTGTGTAACTGTACATGGAAACCCAATGAACAGGGCGAAGGACTGAAGCAGAGTGAGGTCTCACATGTCCTGTGCATCAGTATCTTCAGACACTTCACCTTTGTTGACATGTCTGGATCTAGAGGGGTTTTTTTCCTCTTTCCTTTCACGACGTCACAATCTTCTGTCATGATATGATGCTGTGTGGAGCAGGCAGACTGGGCCCAAATGAAGGACTCAGGCTGGACTGAATTTAACAATAGCTTTATTACTGAAGAAACTGCCAAGAACACATGTATTCAAACACTGAAGGCTTTGAACAAACAGGACACAAGACAGAGATCGCGACACTGGACGGAGGGAGACACAAACAATATGGAATCAGAGCAGAGAGGAAACACCCAGGGAACACGGCTGTACATAATCTAACTGACAAGACAGGGAAAGCAAAGCTGAACATGATGCACACTGACTAAATACAGGGTACAGAGAGAAGAGACAGAGACAAGACTAGGAAGAAGCAAAAGCGAGGGACAGAGAGGGCGAGAGAAACCAGACAGACAGACCACTGGGCAGACAGACAGGCAGAGCTGAAGGACAGAGACATCAAGCTAGAGCGAGGGACGGAGAGAGAGAGGGTGAAACTGACTTCACAAAGACACACCAATAACTAACACAGGAAACTAGACACAAGAGTATGGGGAACACTGAGGGAGGAATTATTCAATACAAGGAATAACAACAAGACTAAATCTACCAAAGGAATGAATCAAACTATATAAACATTAACCAACCGCAGAATTCATAATAAACAAAACTAGGACATCTACTGACTCAAAACACTGGGTCACAGGCCCAGGTACCATGACAGATGCGCAGACCAGATAGACTGTGGCTGACACTGTGGCAACTTCAAGCTACAACAGGAAAAATAACCACTGGTGATGGGAAGTGGGTGGGAACCGAGACAGATTTCTCTCAACTTGGAGAGGAGCAACTGAAGCAGCTACCAATAGATTCTCTCCTGTGGGAATATGTTTTATATGTGCAAGTTGTTAACATATACCTTAGTAGAACTACACTGTTTTTGGAATTTTAACTCGGTAAACCACAAACCACAATCAAGATGTGATTTGAGCACCAATTTCGAGTTTTAACTCAAGGGGTTTAAGAAAAATTAGTAGCTTAGGCATTACAGCCATTTTTATAAATAGTTCCCGTTTTCAGACCTCAGTTACGTCAACTAGTCCTCTATTACTCCATGACATATTAAGGAGGAAAAATATCCATGTTGAACATGTATTTGGTAACCTTTTTCTAGAACTCTCAGTATGAGATTCAGAGAGGTCTGGATGAAAGTTAAGAATGCCCTCCTTAGGCTGAAACACCAAAACAAGCCTATTAGAGTGACTCCATAGTGTAGAGATATCTGCTTTGCTAGTTGTTTCCTCTTCTTTTCACAGCAACAAAGTAGCCTGGTATAGGGAAATTATAAGGCTCCTTTTGTTACATAGCATGGACACCCATTTATATTCACAGCAAGCTCAAATTCACCAAGAGAGGATGATAAGTTGGATGACATAATTGGCAGCATTTAAGGAACAGTTTGGTGTCTTTCAACAGGCTCAATATTAATAGCACATTAATAGTGTCCAGCAGCCAGACACATTCCAGTCATTATTTGTCATCGTATCTGGAGATAATATCAGTAAATCCATGTAAAACGGACTTTGTTCATTCTGTGCAAACATCAAACACAGATGAAGGAGGTGCATTTTTAAATTACATAAAGTCCCCTGGTAATACTAACCCCAAGCAAATAATGCTTTAAATGTCTCCATGGATAGATGTGCTGAAGGATTTTATAAGAAAATACAGGTCACGACAGCTTGAAAAACCTCCCAGATTCAACCTGATCTCATTGAAATACATGAAATGTACTGTATGGTGATCTTAAGAGGTCAAGATCAACCTCACAAAACACAACAGAAGTGTTTCTGGGGACACAATAACATGATACACCAGTAGTGGAAATGACAGAAACCAAATAATGCTAAGGATGATTGGTATAGTACTATAGCTACATGTTTGCTATTAAACAAACCATTTACTGTTAGCTTGTCACCTGCAGCTTTTCCATTTAGTTCTGTTCAGTTCAGTTAAATTTTATTTATATTAGTAACAAATTTGCCTCGAGGTACTTTATATTGTAAGGTAAAGACCCTACAATAATACAGAGAAAACCCCAACAGTCAGATGACCCACTATTAGCAAGCTCTTTGGTGACAATAGGAGGGAAAAACTCCCTTTTAACAGGAATAAACCTCCGGCAAAACCAGGACCATCTGCTGCGACTGGTTGGGGGTTGAGTAAAGGAAGACAAGACAAAGATATGGTGTGTAAGAGAGGAAGAGATTAATAATAACTAATGATTAAATGCACAGTGGTGTATAAACATATAGTGGGTGAACAAAGGTGAGTCAATGCATCATGGGCAGCCCCCCAGCAGTCTAGGCCTCTTGCACCATAACTAAGGTAGGATTCAAGGCCACTGTACCACCTCTAAGTTTCATCAAAAAGGAACATTTGAAGCCTCATCCAGAAAGCAGAGACTGTGTCTGTCTCCTGAATTATTGTGTGTTATCTGGCTTCAAGGATAGATAAAGTTGGGTATCGTCTGCATAGTAGTGAAAATGTATGCCTTCTAATGATGCTGCCCAAGGGAAGCATCTAGGAGAACAATCACAGAGATGTCAGAGTCAGATGTCACTGTCAGAGGCCACCACAAGAAGATCATTTGTAACCTTCACTTACAGTGTTACTGTACTGTGATGAGTTCTGAAACCTGACTAAAATTCTTCAGATAAACCGTTCCACTGCAGCTGTTAGGGAGTTTTTATTGTTTTATTTGCTTATGCTTCAAAAGTTATGTTATACATATTTCACCAGACACAGTTTTCTGTAGAAACAGGAAGCTGACCCTGTGACACTGACAAGAGACCAGTACAGAAATACATATCCGCAGAAGTTGACTTGCATTATATTATTCTTAGAAATTGACTTGCAACACACATACTTTGTGACACACACACACACACACACACACACACAGCTTACACACAGACAGCGTCAGGACCTGCGTAACAGGAAATGTGATTATATTTGCATCTTGACGATGTAACCTATAAAAATAAACGAATACTGCAGTTCGTGGTGATTCGCTCTGAGCTTTTCACCCGTGCAGCACGTTAACCTACACAAGTGTCTCAGTGTTGATTATTCACCTGACTGTTTGTTAACTGTAAATCTCTGACAGCAGCCAATCACTTAGCTGTTTTATAACGACTCTTTTAAGAATTTTTGAGATAAATGGAAGGTTGGAGTTTGGCCTATAATTAGCAAAGACAGCTGGTTTTCGAAGTAATGGTTTAACTACTCCCAGTTTGAAATTAATATGAAAGAAATCTCTAAATTCTTAAACTTGGTCTTGGCTCCACTCCTCTGGTCTCAAAATGTTCCGTTTTTAAATTCTTCAAAGCTTGAAAAACTTTGATGTTCAAACCCAGTTCTAACAATGTTGGGATGTAAATAAAAAGGAGATGCGCGCAAAAAAAAAAAGTTTTCCGCGCGCAAAAACCTGATTTCCATTACATGTACAGACATGTTTGCCTATCAACATATCAATGCAGCCATACGGAAGCCAACGCACTCATTTTTAGCTTTGAGGATACATCTTGCATAACACTGCAGCTCTAAAGTTTTTTAAAATGTTAAACAACCACATATCTCTCACACGTTCCTTCCTTTCTGCGCACATCCACCTGAGGTCTTCATGAGGAGAAAACTCTAAGAATAAATCCACGTTCCATACACACTCTGTATATATCCTACTGCAGATCCTCTGGCTGTTTTTTTCCTCAGAATGAATAAAGTATACGTTTTCCTGAGTGTGAATTAAAAATCGATGGCTCAGAGAGTTTGCAGGTATGTCAGTGGATAGAGGGCTGGGCATCTGCGGAATCGTGGCTCAAAGTTAATTCATTTTCACAGTTTGCCAAACCAATGAATAAAATATGATGCTCCAGTTTGCGAAGAAGGGGGGAAAAGAGGAAAGATTCTCTAATTGGAATTTCTGTCCGCTGAAAGAGAAGTTGTGGGGAGACAAATTATTCAAACACACACACACACTGTACATTTAATCAAGTTAGTCTATTAGGTAAGCCAAGGGGCTGGCATTAAGCTACATCCTTGGGGATGTGGGAATATGAACATCTCCATCAATCAAAACAGGACAAAACCGCCTTGTGCAATCATTTGCTTTTTAAATATTATTTTATATATACAGATTTCCACAGCCTAATCCGTGCTCCACTGTTACTTGGCATCTACTGTTCTCTACTTTTAATGACCCTAGCGGCTACAGAAATACAGAAAGGCAAACACACGGCTGGAGGCGATAATTCTGAACAAATAATCGTTAAATATTTTCAAATGTTTGGACAAAATAAAGTTGAGTTGCTGCACTGTTTCCATCCTTCAGCCACACAGACTAACACAAGCCCCTGTGATTAGAGGTCACATGTGGGCACATAGCTCATAAAACCTGTGTCGAGAGGGGCTGCAGCGGTAGGGACGAAACCATACTGACGTGGTTGCTGGCGACACGCTGACATTGACGGATATTTACCGTAACCTCGCTCTGACTTTGGCTCAAGAGGAGAGGACAGTGTGATTCGTGTCTTTGTTGTAACGCTCGCTCTAGTTGAGCAACCTGTGTTATTTGTTGAAGGAAGTCGCTCTGGTGTGTGTGTGTGTGTGTGTGTGTGTAGGGGGAAGTGTTCAGAGGGTTTAAAGTCCATAACTCTAGTCTTTTTATAGGATTATAGCATCTTTCAAATTATTCCAGGGGTATAAGTCTTTGTTTGTGGAAAAAAGAGATAATCCTAGTGCAATCTGTGTTTTTATTTCAACTCTTCCATCTCAGGAGCTAGGAGCTCTAGCACTGTGGTAGGAATGCTGTGTTTACTTGTTATATCTGAGAGTCAATAAGCTCAGTCCATTTTCCTACAGATAAGGGTTTTGAGATTAGCACACACACCGTGGTGTTAGAGCAACAACAGAAACAGCAAACATCACAGAATTGAGATTTTGCTTGTAGTACTCTTGGTGATTGAGATCAATGTCCGACCAATAAACACTATCATACATTTTTAACACTCTATTTTCTTCTGCCTACCTGATATCCTTCCACTGGTTTCTGCTGAAAAGACCACACCTGTGGCACATTCACGCAGTGCTTTCTTATTAATCAACCCTCAGAACTGCAGCCACGTCCCAGAGTGCCCTGCTGACATCTCCCAGAAGGTGCTGTAACCCTTCGCAGGGCAAAGGTTTATAACATGGAGAAAAGCAAAGAAGATACAAAACAGATGAAAAGTTTTGGAACTTAAACTGGATGTTGCACCAGCAGCTACATCTTGGTTCCAGTTACAATCAGAAATGTGTACACAAGAAAGAAAAGTCAGGTCACAAACACTAAATGAAAACGAATGGCTGAGATATTCTATGCAAAGCCAGCTGATGCCGAGCCAAACCCATCATGATGAGATTGCTGCTTTGGTGCGCTGCTCTGCGCTCTGCTTTTGAGAAGACACGCACATGCAAGCAGTGAACCATTGAAGCTGAAAAGAAGCTAAAAGAGTCAAAAACTGCCAGTGGCTACTCAAAGTTGGCTCCAACGCGAGCCTCTTCTCATGCACTCTCATGTTGCCCAACTTTGTAGCAGAAAGGATCATGTGTATCAAATGGTACAAAAGGGGTCTTTTCCTCTTAAATGCAACTACGGGAGACGATTTGGGGTTTTTTGTTTTTTGTTTTTTATATAAAAGTGTAAAGTTGGAAAATTATTGAACATTTCAATGTGATTTAAAATACATGGTAATTTTAAAAAGGTCTGAGTAGGATTTTAAGTTTTCTCTTTCAGGGGCTGAAGGCCTGCTTGGGATGGCTGTGATTCTGGAGCTAGGGTGGGTTGTTTCCCAGTCAGGAGGTTGGTGGATTGATCCCCCAGCTACTGCAGTCTGCAAGTATAACATGTATAAATGTAAGACAAAGCACTTGAGTTTAAAAAAACCAACAACTTTGTTTTGTTCAGCACAGTCTCCAGACAGTCTGGTCCTGTAGGACAAATTCAAGTTGCACAATGTCAAAAATAAATACCTCAAAATAATCCCAGTTACGCTCATCAGCTGATAAACACTTCCAGTGAGAACAGCTGTTTTTCATCGCCATCGCTGAGCTCCTGGATTACAAGTTTGAGGGCTACGGTGAAGCTGCAGATGTAGACATGAAACTTGTCAGATCTGAAGCTTTTTGATCTCAGGAAACCAGTGTATGATGTAATGGTGCTTTTCTATTCATCATTATACAATCTTGAAACTGAGCGCAAAGGAAGCTGTAAAACAGCAGTAGAGGCTAGGGCTGTCACAATACTAGAATTTCGTAATACTTATAGCATTTTTGATACCATGGGGGCTTCGTGTTACTGTGCAGTCTATCTGCCAAAGTTGTGTTAGCTCTATAATGCAGTTTTTTCTGTCCTGGAAGCAGGGCGTCAGTCTTTCAGATATTTCACCAGCTTTGCTCTGCTACTGTTTAAATTTACTGTTGAGGAACTAGTAAGGGGAGGGGTTTTGTGCTTGCCTGTATGCAGCACTGTAGTATGAAGTTGTGTGTAAGCTAGAAGAGGTAAAGACAGCACTGTGAGTACTTCTGAAAATAAGTGTCTAATCCGATGGTTACTTTTAATAGTTATATTTTTTAACAAACCTGCTCAGTATATATGCTGCTTTCTGTGTCTTTGATACTGAAAAATAACATTCAGAGTTGTTTGTGTTGAAGTGTACCGTAGAGATCTCCAAACTGAGCAGCAACAAAATATAAATCCAATCTCGCTTCAAGAGGAAATGCACATTGTCATACACAGCTATTATTGTAATTGCTGTTTCATGGGGGCAAAGCAACTCTAGAGCTGTTTTTTTATAGAAGTGTAAAGTTGGAAAATGAAGGAACTTCACAGTACAGATGGACATAATAAGTAATTAGGACAATTAGAGTAGAATTCTGTAAGTTTCTCTGAGGGCTTGAAATTTTATATGTGTGAGTTTGAAAAATTCTGAGTGGGATTTTGAAGTTTTCAGGGGCTCAATGAAGCTTGTACAAGCAGTCAAGCAGGTGCTCATTCGTAATTATTCATTCGACTCTGGGAATCCATTGAACTAAATGATATTTGATAAAAAGGAAAGGAAGGAAAATATTAATCTACTTAATACATTGATCAAAAAATTTAAAGCAGCACTTTGAAAACACATCAGATCAGGAGGAATGTCTCATAATGTCTCCAAATGAGATGACAGATGGTGTCCTTGAGGATCTTCTCCCAGATCTAAACCAGGGCATCACTGAGCTCCTGGACAGTTTGAGGAGCATTGGATGGACCAAAACATAATTTCCCAGAGGTGTTCTATTGGATTTATGTCAGGCAAGTGTGTGAGCCAGTTAATGGTATCAGTTCCTTCATCCTTCAGGAAATACCTGCACATTACCACACGAGGCCAAGTATTGTCACCCGAGAAGAACCCAGGATCCACTGCAGCAGCGTGGTGTCTGACAACGTGTTTCATCCCAATACCCAATGAAAGTCAGGATGCTGACGCCAAGCCTGTGCATCTGTGCATCCGTCCACGGATATTCCTCCACCATCACTGACCCACCACTGACCGGACATGCTGAATGGTGTCGTCCACGGCTTCTCCAGACCGAATGGCACATATTGATGTGCCATCCTGGAGGAGTTGGACTCTATAGGTATCACTTTGCGCTACCAACAGTGACACTGACCCCAGCCAAATGCAAAACCAGTGAAAATCTAATCAGAAAAGGTTGTGGGGGGTTAAATGTCAGCAGCCTCCACCTATAACATCACTCCTTGGCGACTGATCACTATTGTACCTCTAGTGCACCTGTTGTTCATTCCATTAACATCAAAGCAACCCCTGTGCTACTTAACTGACCAGATCAATATGAATGCTATACTCTGATTAAAAAGTGTTCCTTTGATGTTTTTTTAGCAATGTATATTAGAATTACAACCACGATGACACTGTAAACTGTGCTAAATTAATACTGAAGGACTTCAATTGTGACATAGGGACTGGCGGAAGGAGAGAGCTGTTCGCTCGGCTCAGTCAAAAGTGAAAAATAAAATGAACACATATTGTACAAAATGTATAAAAACTACATTTTGTTCCAAAAAATGTATCTAAGTTTGTGAAAACATCTTTTGACTGATGAGGGCAGTATGTTTATACGATATAGAGCTTGTATTTTCAGATACTGTAGGTCTGACCTATATTCTTTCCCATCCTCTTCTATTCCACCTTTTTTCGTCAGCTTTCATTGCCTCTCTTTCTCCTTGACAGGCCTCGCTGGGCAGTACAACTGAGATTGGTGTGAAATCGCCGCCTAACAGCCGGGAAATTGGCTCTGTTATTTTTGGAGCAGAGTCATGGGGGACCGTCGGACCATCATCCTCTCTCTAATGAGCAGGTGATGGAGGCGTAGCTGTAGAGGGAGGGAGGGAGGCATGGCGTCTCAAACACCACACACATGGCAGATGTACAATGAGAGGGGGGAGAGAAAACAGCACCGCGAAAGGTACCCGAGTAAAAGCAGAGGAAGATGGAATGAATTGGTGAGATGAGATTTCTTGGAGCTAATATGAAAATCAGATTAGCCAAATATTAATAACGCCTGCTGACAGAGCAGGGATTGGATCATGCACAGTTTGTGTTTATGCTGACATAATAGCAGTCTAGGATGTTGGATTCTTTGTGGGCAGGAAAGGGAAATGTCAGGCACATAAACAGCAGGAGGTTCCAGACTTTTCTGGCACCTGAAATCCTGAGATTGTTGAACGAGAAAAGGTTTATATTTTTATAGCCTGTCCTAAAATAATAACAGTAGTGCCAATACAGATTGTTCAGTTTCAGAAGTGTTACTGTTTATAGGACTTCATACTCATGTTAATACAGCCTTGACTACTCTTCCTAATAGGAATCCAATGTAAATGATAGCTAGCAAAACCAGTCAAATCTGAGAGAAATTTCCACTTGATGCTCCCAGAATCACCTGGGTTTGGGAAAAATAACTTTAATATTCATAATTAAGTCATGTAAATTTTTACCTCCCTACTATGAACTGTCTGAGTTACAGTTCTTCTAATATATGGGGTGAGTTGATATTTGGCACTTTTTCAAACTGCCTTACTTTTTCCAGCAATTTTGAACTAACTAAATGTTCAAGCGAGACAGTCACAGAAATTTTTCAGGGCTGAAAAACACATTTCAGTTCTGTAAAAAAAAGAAAAAAGAAAAAAAGAAAGAAAAACTGCGACCAAAACAGTTTTACACCTACGCCAGGTGTCACAGTCTAAAGCCAAAATCAAAATTTCTTAGACATTTAGGTTTTAATAGCAAAATCCATGCATTTGTTGTCTAAAATGTGAACACATAAAAAGCATTAGTACATTAGATTTGATCTACTTTCCAAAAAACTCACTGGAGAAAACCTGAAAACATGCTTTTTGTAAAAACTTTAAAGGTTGATATCACCACGTGGGATAAGTGACTTTTAACTTATAGCACATGAAAGGTCTCCTGTTTACCTACAGTATGAGTCCAGGCTCATTGTCTAGCCATGATTCCCCCTGAGTTAAAGTAATTCTTGAATTGTCATTTTTAATACTGGGATTTTGAGTCCTCAGTGCTTGCTTGAAAAAGTTCCATATTCTATGTTGATAGTCCTTATTTTATATTTTGTCTTTCTGTACTCTTATTCTGCTTCTATCAGATTGTGAACAACAGACATGCTCTGTAATCTTGGTATAAACCACATTTCTATTCTCAATATCGAGAACTGTCACGAGTTCAGTTCAGTTCTATGGCCTTTTGCAGATTTTTTATTTGTTTGCACAGATTATGTGCCACTTAAATTAAATGGGAGTAGCATAGAAATGAGTGTACTGAATATAACCCAATTCCAAAGAATTGTCAGATGTGTAAAATATATAGACTGTAGTTAACGTTTGATGAAGCCACCATCAAGTTATCCATTTGTTTTGCACTGTTTTCAAGCGTCTGTAATTTTGGCTCTTGAAACCAGATATCACGAATGCAATGTCGCCTCTTCTTTTCATAGCTCTGAAAGTGAAAATAAAAACAACTGCTATACTTTTGGAAGCAAAATTTGCTCCATGCTTGCTTGATCACAGTTTAGTTGTTCAAAAGCTTTGCAATTCTTTTGTTTTATTTTATATTTCACTATGCAGGAAATGTTTTCACTGACAGCAATGACTTGTTTGCAAGGAGACTAGTTTAGCACCCAACTCTTACTACAAACTTGTGCAGTTGTAGAATGTGGATGTGCACTGTCTTACGCAACACTTCCCTGAAAAGGCTGCATACAGTGTTCAGTATTAAGGGGGCCTTCACAGAATGCAAATTACCCATGCAATGTTTATTAATAGCATATGACGGTGTTGCAAGATATCAAATTAAATTTAAGTACTTAGATCGCTGTCATATTTTCAAGAGCTGAACTTGGACATTGAAATAGCTGTATGAAATTATTTCACTGGCACCATGTTCCAAGTATGGGAACTTTGATTTTTGGGGAATTATTTGTTGTACATACCTGGTCAGTCTTGAAGTGGCAGAAGATTATGGTGGTGTTTAATTCATTAGCAGTTTTAGCAGCAAATTGTAGGTGCCAATCTGAATTCTGAAACTGGTTTTGCATACTCTTCCATCAAGACACTCGGGGATTTTAAAATTCTGTGCATGTTCAACTTACAACAGGGAAAACAAGTATGGCCGGATATTGTATATGGTTGCTCATGCAGATGCTCATGAATTTATTGTCAAAATCCACCATTGTAATGGTAATTAAGAACCACAACTGATAATCTCTGGTTATTACTGGTTATGTGTCGATTGCACAAAAGCTACCTCTGAAATCTGAAAAGACATGCTTGCATTTTAGTTAGTAAGTTAGTAAGTAACAGGAGACGTGAAAACGTGAGAAACTAACTTGAAGCTTCAGCAGTCTGAGTTAGAAAAAAACTAGTGAGAGACCAGTGTATTTAGTGCAAAATGTTTTTTGTTATTTCTACTCCTGAGGCGTTCAGTGCATGGAAGCACTTATGGTACTATAACAGTATAAGTATTTTGACCAATAGTACTCCAGGATTTCTGAGAATGTTGTTGTTGAGAATATGCTGAGCTTTACTGTTGATAAGCACTGCTGCTTTTGCTACTGTTAGCGGGCATTAGGGAAACGTTCTTTGAATGGGATCTAACATTGTTGGAGTCACGCATTTAGTGAATAAAATCTCATATGGTGTGACAAAGAAACTAAACCGTTTATCAGAAAGAAAGTGGGATTTTTAAGACACATAAGCCGGAGCTTAGCTTATAACCAGTTGTTGTTTATCTGGCTCATTGTCAGAGAGAGATGGTATGGTCGCATGTCTAATATAATGACGGTAAGTACCTGCAAAAACATCAGCAATAAATCATCTTGTTTATGCACATTTTTGTGTGAAAGCTTTGACTTCAGTTCAGGAGATGAGGCTTGAGGTGAGGAGAAAGACATTTTATCCACATGTCAATCACACTGTCCCTTCCCTCCACATTTTTGCATTTTATTTACACGAGAAACAAATGCTTGTGTGAAGAAGGCTTTTCTATTCTGCTCAACCAGAGTAGAAAAGCACCATATAGTTCCATTTATCATTACCTTGTCTAAGAGAGCTCACACTGTGTTTAACCTTCAAAGGTTGTTAAAAATGAACAAGCGTATACACTTTATTTTTGTGCACATTTCAATAATTTGCTGCACCCATTTTTCATTTTCCTAGCAAAATATAAAGACATGGCAGATAGCACAGGACTTTTACACAGAACTGTACATTTTCATACAAACTGGATGTTGATGTTCATTTCCAGTTTGACTGTTTGTGTGTGTGTGGTCTACATTTTTCATGATCCACATTAGAGTGGGGCGTATTCTATGGAGTCAGTGTAGCATTTTTGGGAACTTGTGACAAATTTATAATTCAGTTATTGCTGCTGTTATTTTTGACTTATTTTGCCTGTAACACACATATATATATATATATATATATATATATATATATATATATATATATTCCAAATCGCTGTAATGAGTACATATTATATTATTTTTGTTGATATTTTTGATAATAGAACATAAATATGTACATCAATAAGTTCTTGATGTTTATAATTTCACTTCTTTCAAATGCTTGCTGATGATATTCAGATCTTGCAAAGATCAGGTGTGACACAGTAATAACACACAGAAATTCAAACTGGACTCCACTAGTGTACACTGTGTATTTATGCTTCAGTGATGATAATGGAGAGAGGTTGTGCTAGCTGTGGCCAAGCAGCCAAGTGTCAGGCACAATCTCATCTTTGAGATGTTTTCAGAAAGCAGAACATCACCCATTACACCGCGGTGGTATAAACTCTCTGATCTTTCCCGACTCATACTGCTGCATTACTTGAAACTCGTGCAGTATGTTAGATCCACACAGGAAGCTTTGGTGAGACACTTCAATATTTGAATCATTCAAATTTCCACAAGCTGTTCTGATAGTGTGAAAATATTAACATACATGCGACAAATCATTCATGAGCACTCGCATGTGCATTGTGTGTCCCCACGACTGCTTGAGGTAACACACAGTCCCCTTTGTCCCGGCTTTAACAGGAGCACACTCGTAGCCGCTGGAAGGTATTATGCACACCATTCCTCACAGTCTCTAAATTCACACAGCATCAACATACGCAAGCCCCACATATCCCAGGCAAAGCTCAAAAATCCTTTAGGAGTCGTTTTTTTTCCACGTTGGAGACCAACCACCAGGCTTTAGCTGAGGTAGCTAAACACTGCCCCCTATTGTCAGGCAATCAAAAGCCTTTCGTTGCCCAATGAGTGATGACGTTGGTTATGGTATTTAATCATTTATCATTGCTTTCCACTGTCTTCATTTTCTTTTTCAGCAACTCATTTTTACCCAAAAAACCCCCAACAACAAACAAACTCACAAATCATTGCTGACATCAAATAGGGGTGATTTGGCATTACTACAATATCTGCTGCAACCTGATGACAATTAAATCAGTTACTCTCATCACAGCCTAATGATTAGAAACCAGAAGCCACTCAATCAGCAAACTCTTACAGCTGTGTGCACATATTGATAATATAGTCAAATTCTTAAACGTGTTATCTGTGTGACAGATAATTTGTTGGCCTCGTCTTCACATCCTTCACGCCTGTTGCTCGTCACACAGAAACCAATTTTCTTGGCACTACCAGTAAACCTTTCTGGTTTAAGACAACCCGGTCTCTGTGAAGCCAACATTCCAGGAGTCGTGTTTTTTTTTCATTCTTGTTCAGTCTCATGGCGCGCCAGTGCGGGGGGTAAGGTGGTCCCACAGGGGCCGTGGAAGTGGAACCTGGTGAGAAAAAAAAAGAATTATCTACAGAGTGCAATGAAATTAAAGAGTGTGTCATTGTGCAAAAGTAAATGACACGTGCTTGAAGCGCATGGTGGCAGGAGTGTTTTCCATGTTGAACTCGGCCACTGGGACGCCTCTGACTGCCACCTGAGGAGCAAACATGGCTGCAGGATACACGACAGACGAAGTACCGACCTGCAAAGCGAGATACCCACAAAACAGAGAGAAAGGTTCTGCTGATTACTACAAACTGGAGTGCTGTCAATTAAGCAGGCTGCAATTACATGCTGTAATAAATGTAACTTTTAAAATTTGAATATCCTGCCAACATCGCCAAAAACAAAGCAGCTTTTTGTGTTGTTGAGGTAGGTTGTGAAGCTCTGCTGTACCTGGAAAGATGCAGTGTGAAATCTCTGGTCCTATAGCACCTCTATAAATTCTCTACCTGTCCTGTGACCCCCCCCCCACACACACACACACACACACAAACAAACACACATACCACGAGGCAGAGGTCACAGCTGTCCAACACTTTCTCTGCACGGGTGAGGATGTCAGCATCCAGAGTCTCTCCAAACCAAACCACAGCTGGTCTAAGGAGACCGTGACAGCCTGTCTGCTCACACCTGAAATACACACCCACACACAGACACACACACGCACTTTGTCAAAACAAATAAATTTATTTGAAAAGAATTGTGTGTTAAAAGAGAGAGTGTAAGTGTGTTTTACCTGGGCAAATTCTGGACTGGGATCTCGGCATCTCGTGTGTCCGGGTCCGGAGCTCTGAGGAGACAGTTAGGTTGCCTTTGAGATGTTAGTTGCCACTACCAAGTGAACCACTTCTAAATGCACCTAATATTTCTCAGACATGGTCAGACACAGGGCTACAGGTGTAACTGTTACCCATTCACTTGAAAAAACTAATTCCAGCAAGTTGAAAAAAAAAAAAAAACTCTCAACAGACTTTGGAGAAAATTGGAAAATTGGGGCTATAACCTTAATTCAAAGAAAAAAAATTTTTAGGCACAGATAAAGAAATGAAGAGTCTATGCTCAGTTTTCACTTCACATTCTTACTGAATATTGCTAAAGTAGCTTTGTGTGACTCATAATTTGTCTTTGGCGACCTGTCTTTATCCTGTCTTCCTCCCATCACCCCAACTAGTCAGGGCAGATTCCTGCTCCTCACTCAGTCTGGTTCTGCCAGAAGTTTCTTCCAGTTAAAAGGGAGTTATTTCCTTCCCACTGTTGCCAAGTGAGACAATGGTTATTGTACGTTTGGTGTCTGTTGTTGTTATTTAAATGGTAAATGGACTGATTCTTATATACTGATTCTACTCTTCTAGATATCCCACAATTATCCATTTACACCCATTCACATAGGCACTTTCTCCTATGCTTTTAGTGCTTACTAGATAACGTTCACACACATTCACACTCTGATGGATGCATCGGAGAGCAATTTGGGGTTAGTATCTTGCCCAAGGATATTTGACATCATTGAACGACCAACCTTTCAATCAGTAGATGGTCTACTCTACCTCCTGAGCTACAGCCACACCCCCATTTGGCATTATATAAATAAAATCGAACTGAACCTGAGCCTCAGGTACACTGACTTTCAGGTATAGCACTGCCCTCACAGATGTACTGCAGTAAAGACTCAAAGACCTACAGTGATTGCACCACTGAGACTGTGGCCATGGAGTGTCCGAATAGAAAATCCACTTTAAATTTGTTTGGTGTTGTGTTTAGTTGTGCCCAGTGCCAACGTGGGACAGTTTCCAATTTCGTTGTACTATTGTACAAGGTATGACTGTGCAATGGTGATAAAGAGTTATCTTATCTTAAATTCTTTTTTTTTTTTTTATCAAAAGCAAAGTTATATTTTGATGATAAGAAAAAGTGACCTGCTCCATGATTAAAATCCATGATCTGATTAGAAGCAGGAGTTCTGTGATCTGTTACACCCCTACTTCTAATCAGATCATTGATTTTAATCATGGAACAGGTCACTTTTCCTTTCTGGAGGAGTTGCCTCTGAGTTGGCTGCTTACAACGACTAAGAATCAGGATCTTGGAGAGCTGCATGCGAACCTTTTTGAGGCGAGCATAAACTGCTCTTCCCCCTTGTCCGAATAGAGATGTATAAGCAGAGAGACAGACAATCGCAGGACCATAAAGTACGCTTTTACTGATATGTAATTGAAATCCTGGTAAAACTCAACAACCTCACACACTTGTGCCTTCTTCCATGTGAATCTGTTTGACCATTCTTTGTCTATTTTTTAGGATGCATGTGACCCAAGTGATTGCAGGGCTGTGTCGTTGATGTCGTTGGATGAGTGGTTCTAATATGTTGGCTTAAAGCTGGTTGCTTGTTATGAGCGTTTCTGTGAGCACGAAAGCATTCCACAGCCTCTTAATCTTAGTGGGATTTGTTGTTTATTTGATTTAGATTCAAGTTTTCAGATATTAGCTTTTTGGGATTTTTATTTTTTTGCTGTAAAAATACAACTTTTATCCTTGTCAAACTGTGCTCGCATTTCCTTTAGAATCGACTACGGAAAAGTGGACAAATTATGTGTTTTTGCAGCAGGCTGCTAGCAACAAATTGCCCAAAGATACAAATTAAACTTGTTTATGTGTAGACACGACACAGGTTCATCCATTGAGTTAGCCATTTTTTTATGCTCGAATGATTAAAAGGTCAGTGTTAAGTGGCTGAACAAACAAAACATTCCTCTGAAATTGGTCAAGTACATGAACTGGACTGACAATGACAGAAAGACCTCCAGAAAGCCCAGAGAAGTATTTCTCAAGAGCAGTTTATAAAGTTACAAGAAAGTCTGGCTCCTTGGAAACAAAATGTGAAGAAATAAGGATGGCTCAAGAATTTCTGACAATATTTTTTAAAACAATTTTCATACTTTTGACTAGAAAAACATCTAAACTCAAAATGATATTTTCAGTTCTTTAGTTGTTGTTTTTTTTCATTGACCATTTGCAGTGCTGTGATAAAGCACACCAGTATGTCTCCACACCTTGAGCAGTAGCAATAGGAAAGAAAATTAAATTAATCTGAATCGCTAACAGCACAGTCAGTACAGATACGTTTCAACATGACATGATCGGTTCTGCTATTCATTCTGAATTTCAGCGCGTGACTTCATCCACTCTGCAGCTGAGACTGAATTCACCACAGGAATATTTGTCAGCTATCAACATCGTCCATTTTAAATGTCAGGTAAGTGGCACGGCGGCTTCTAAAGTGACATTTGATTTGTGTCACATATTTTCCTTTTTCACCGTGTCATCAGGCGTTATTTAGCTCACTGACATTTGACTGACTGAAACAGCCCGCTTTCTCTGGCATTTGGGGCGCAAATGACTGCGATCGATATCTCTTATAACACATTTTCACACTGTTGGGAAAACACAGTCCAATATACCAAACCGCACCGGATGACGCTCTTACCCTTTGCCCTCGAGGGCAGCGCAAATGGGGCTCTTGTAGTTGGCTGCTTCATGGCCACAGGTCATGCAACGTGTTTTAAACAGACTTCCTGTATTTCAACAAAAAAACAAAAACAAAATATGAACCAACAATTATCATACAGAAACGTTTGTTTGCCCGCATCAGACATCTTTGCTCACCGTGGATCTCCAGGATGTTTTTGGATCCAGCTCGGTGGTGGAGCTCGTCGATGTTCTGCGTGATGACGGTGACCTTGCGCCCTTGTTTGCTCAGACGCTCCTCACACTCAGCGATGGCCAGGTGAGCGGGATTGGGATCTTTTGTGAGCATGACCTCACGCCGGTAGTGGTAGAACTCCCAAACACGTGAGGGATTTCTGGCAAAGGCCTCAGGCGAGGCCAGTTCCTAACAGTTTTGAATTGTGCAATTAGATTTTTATCATGACCTATGATTCTCTCTGAAATATTTTTAAAAACTCAAAACAAAGCACGAGAGCTGGTTGTACTGGACCAACAGCTGTAGGTGTATACCTGTGCTTCCCATTTTCTCCAGTAGCCTCCCGCTCCTCTGAAAGTAGGAACTCCGCTCTCCGCACTCACCCCTGCTCCAGTGATGATGGCGATATTCTTGGCTTTGGAGAAAATCTCCCTGAATGCTGCCAGATCTGCACATAAACACAGCGAGGCAGTGAAATGCTACGACAGTTGTTGCTAACAGATTTGTGGCAGAGACTGTAAATAATCAATTTTACCTGAGCTTGGTCTAGCCATGGCTTGTCTGCCCCCAGGTTTTCTCAAGTGAGCAAATAAAACAGCTCTGCAGGTAAACTGGCGCACAATCATTAGGTTATTGCAACTGGGGAAGAAAGACAAGACCCTGTCACTATTTATAGCTGACTCTATGGCTTTATATCTGATACTCCTTCAACTAGTAAGCCAAAGTTTAACAAATTGAGTTTGTTAAAACAAACATATGAAAGTTTTGTCTCGCGCAGCAGACGTTATTTTGTGCTCCAGTCTAATGGATTTATTGATCAATCCTGAAATGCCTTTGAAACAAAGGTACTGTTAAAGTGATGCTTTATCTGGGTCAGTCCATAGAAACTATTGACTGTCTTGATTAAAATTGTACTATTTATCATCAAAGACAAACACAGAAATTTGTATTTCATAGCATACATGTGTCAAGTCTTACAAAGCTCATACCCATACTCTTAGCTATGAACACATTTGTTCTGTTCACTGTAATCACTCGATCTACCACACCACAGTAACCGTATAATTAAAAAACATTTTCCCTGTGTTATTTGACCATCACGCTAAACAGAGTAGATTACAGAAGGAATATTTAACAAAAAAGAAAAATGCTGTAAGGCAAAGTGTAAACTCACCACCATCTGTGTACTTTTTCCTCATACCACACTATTTACTCTTAGTGATGTCACTTCAAGAAACATGCGCAGTATTTTTGGTGCAGACGTGCTGTTACCATGGAAGTAATTATGGCCAAATATAAATGATGTTACGTTAACAGGAACATTTTCCTTTATGGACACTATCACTGCATTTTAAGGTAGAATTATCTGTGCTACTAAAAAAAAAGTGTGACATTGACATAGAATATGAGCGCTAAGAAATGATATCCGAAAATCCACATATTTAGAAGAAACCATGTATTTAATGTTATTTTACCTATAATAATAAACTAAGAAATTTACTTGTTTTTAGTCACTGGAAACTGTATAAAATACACATGCATTATGAATATGTTTATACTGCCCATGCAAACTAAAAAGTTTGTCGTCTGTGGTGTTATACTGTCTCGTTTTTATTGGTTGAGCATTAGTTGTATCTGAACCATTTTTCACTGCTGTCACTTTTGTTAGCTGAAAGGTCATTGTAGCTTTGCTTAAGTCAAAGGTCATATTTATCACAACACAAACATGCACCTCCTGCTGCCTTAACACTGCTCATTATTCACAATACTACTTACTTAGGTTGCGAAACAAATGATACGGTATTGTTTATCCTAACTAACCGATCAAGGTGTGTACTCGAGCACAGACTGATAGCTGACCATGTATGCTAGGTGGCTAAGCTAACGACATAGAAGCTAGCGCTGGTAACCAAGGAAACAACAGCTAGCATAACATTAGCTTGTGAGGCCAGCATAGCACGTCTTTGTCTGTGTTCATCGATGAACTGGGTTTGTCTGTCAGACACACGGTTTCGCAACACTAACTACCTGGCAGACCGGAGCTTGGACAATTAGCTGGGGCTTTAAGGAAGTGGGAAGGCGTCTTTTCCTCTACTTCGGCTCAGCAACTGCACTGGATTGGCTTCGCTGTGAGGACATGAACCTGTCAGGGAACTCAGCGAGGTTAACAGCAACCCATTTAATCCACTTGTCCAGCAGAGGGAGCATTTGTACTACACTTGTTTTTGCATTGAACGGGTGTTCACACACTGGACAAAGGTATTCAGCTACACTGCCTAATCATTTAATAAAGTTATATGATTATTTCTAGAGTAGTCTCCGGCCCCTTATTTGCAGTGAGGGAAATCTCTTGTCTAACCAAGACATTTTGTATAATTCCATGCTTCCTATTTTGCAGAGATAAAGCTGACTGTGCCCCAGTGCACAAAGCAAGGTGCATAAAGGATGGGTTTAATGTGGTGGAAGTTGACTGGCCCGCACAGAATCTCAGCTTCAACACCATCAAACACCTTTGGGATGACCTGGAACGGCCCCTGGGAACCAGCCTCAGAGTTTCATCTCACAAATGTTTTTCTGGATAAATGGGCAAAAATTCCCACAGACACATTCCAAAATCCTGTAGAAAGCCTTCCAAGAAAAGGGAAAACTGTTATACATGTTACTGGCTAACTCCATATTAATGCATTCATGCACTTACAATGAGATGTGATGAAATCTAAACACAAAAGTGTAATGTGTACCAATTTGAACAAATATTTTTGTTTGTTTGTTTGTATTTGGCTTCAAGAGATGTTTTACTGTGGGTAGAAAATGTAACCTCTGGTGCTGTACTTCAGTTTATAATCTCCACATGATCAAACATTTGATTCTGTTCAGACCTCTGGCATCAAGAAGGAATTTGAACCTAGAGAACTGCTGCTCTCTGGATGTTTTTTTTTCTCTTTTAAACTGTTTTGTGTAAACACTAGAGATGTTTATGCAGGAAAATCCCAGCAGACCTGCAGTTTCTGAAACAAACAGACCTGCCTGGTGCCAACAATCATGCTGTGTTCAAAGTCAATTCAATCACATTTCTTCCCTATTCTGAACTGTAACAAGTCATCTTGACCCTGTCTATATGTCTAAATGCATTTAGTTAGTGCCATGTGATTGGCTAAAGAGATATTTGCATTAACAAGCAACTGAACAGGTGAATCTAACAAAGTGGCTGGTGAGTGTGTCCCTCAAAAACTGTGTAGCATGTATAAGTACCACATACTGTAGGCCCTGTCAACTGTTATCCACACATCAGTATGGCCCTAAAAAAGAGTGGACTAAGTTGTACTCAGTTTGTGCTTTAAAAGAACTACATTTAAACACCTTATTGTTGGTATAGTGATTGTGAACTCAGTGAATCTGTTTACAGTCATCTCCACTAGAGGTCACCAATGAATTAGTAGAATTATAAGAATATTAAGCAGAATACCAAAGCAGTGATATACAATAATAGTTAACATTATGAATCCTGTGTGATTATGGATGGATGGATGGAACTGCAGTGTTATAGCAGTCAATTAATATCATTCATAACCAGAGATGGGCAGTAACGCGTTACTGTAATCTGATTACTTTTTTCAAGCAACGAGTAAAGTAAGGGATTACTATTGCAAAATCGGTAATTAGATTACCGTTACTTTCCCGTAGGAACGCTGCGTTACTGCGTTACTAAAACCGTGATTTTTTTGCGAGAATGTCTCACGACAGTGACGTAAGCGAGTGCGCTGTTAGTGACAACAGCTGTGTGCAGATCAACAATGGATCACATATCGATTGTGGGAGAGAGTATGAGCGTGCAGCGTTTAAAGCGTGGAAGTACTGACCTTACTTTGAGTTTGATTCCATAAAAAGGGACAAAAACATTAGAGTCTGTTGTGCGTGGGAAGAAAACTTTTTACAACGAAAAAAAACCCTAAACTTCTGAGCAAGCCCAACGATGTAATGGGAAACTCACAGAGAAACTCGCGGATTCTTCAACTGACCGCGGCACACCTGCACCAGGGTAAACCTCCGCCTACCGCAGTCCTGCTTTACAGGTGAAAATAGAGCAACAGGACCGCTGAGTCTTTGACTTTATTTATTTTCTGCTGTGTTTTACTTGCATCTATTTGAAAGAGTGAGTGTAAACACAAAACATATTTTATTTTATGTGCTGGAATGTGCAGAAAATAGGTTTAAATGTTAAACTAATTTATTCAAGTCAGAGAATGTTGCATATAATTAAATGTTTGCTTGATGCATAAAGTTAAAAGATTAAAACTGATAAAACAAGTTAAAAAAAGAGACTTTTCCATTTGATTACATTTTGTATGATGGATTAGAATCAGAATCAGAATCAGAATCAGAATCAGAATACTTTATTGATCCCTGGGGGAAATTATTTTTTGTTACAGTGCTCCATTTTAAACCAACATTAAGACAAGACAGACAATACGCTAACTAAGAATAGTACAATATATACATATATATACATACATACATAAGTCACTTATAAATAAATATTTGGAAAAGAAACATGTGTAGTTGTAGCAGCAAACAGTGTGTTAAGTGGATGCGTTGTACAGGGAGATGGCCACAGGCAGGAATGATTTCCTGTGTCGTTCAGTGGTGCTTTTCGGTAATCTCAGTCTCTCACTGAACGAGCTCCTGTGACTGACCAACATGTCATGGAGTGGGTGGGAGGTGTTATCCAACATTGTCTTTATCTTGGACAGCATCCGCCTCTCCGACACCACCTTGAGGGAGTCCAGCTCCATCCCCACAACATTGCTGGCCTTACGGATCAGTTTATTAAGTCTGTTGGCATCTGCGACCCTCAGCCTGCTCCCCCAGCATGCAACAGCATAGAGGATCGCACTGGCCACCACAGACTCATAGAAAATCCTCAGCATTTTCTGGCAGATGTTGAAGGACCTCAGTCGCCTCAAAAAATAGAGACGACTCTGGCCCTTCCTGTAAAGTGCTGTGGTGTTTTTAGCCCAGTCCAGTTTATTGTCAATGTGTACTCCAAGGTATTTATAGTCCTCCACAATGTCAACACTGACCCCCTGGATTGAAACAGGGGTCAAGTGTTTCCTGGTCTTCCTGAAGTCCACGATCAGTTCCTTGGTCTTTGCCACGTTGAGCTGCAGATGATTCTGCTCACACCACGTGACAAAGGAGTCGACCACAGCCCGGTACTCTGTCTCATCATCCCTGCTGATGCATCCAACCACCGCAGAGTCATCAGAAAAAGTGCAGAAAAAGTAGAATTGGGCTGAAAGATCTGTGCTTTATCACCTCTTCAGGTTGTAAATCATGTTTTTAAAAAGTAACTAAGTAACTAAGTAATTAATTACTTTTGAAAATAAGTAATCAGTAAAGTAACGGGATTACTTTTTGGGGGAAGTAATCAGTAATTAGTTACTGATTATTTTCCTCAAGTAACTTGACCAACACTGTTCATAACACAAATAAAAAGAGGCAAAGCAGATTAGTTAAATCCCTTCTGCTGATGTCTCTCCATTGTACTACTACTGTATTTTGTAGAGTTAAAAGACTGGTTTATTGGATAATGATATATTAGTCATATTCAGTCCATGCATCCCATAATCCAAGCTGATGTAAAGATTTTATTTATTTTGTTTTTGCTTTTAATGCAAATGCAGCACATTTACTTTTTTTTTAACAAACGTGTTCATATGTTTAAAAAAGCCAGCTCTGTAAGTCATTTTCTTTACGTAATGATCTATTTGAAATTTGACTTCTTTAGCCTATAAAACATAGCAGCCATTATTTAATATTTCATTATTTAGAACTGCAAAAAAATATATTTCTTTTATTTATCAATTGGGTAGCATTTATTTACCAGGGCAACTGATCTATGAATCAAGAATTTATCAATTGTAGTTAAATCTGGTTCCCAAACTATATATTAGCATCTTCAAATGTCTTGTTTTGCCCAAACTTGATTCATTTACAGTTTACAAAAAGCAAAAAAATATACAAACAGCATTTTTATTTTATTTTAATTAAAGTGCCTTATTAATATCCTTTTTAAAAATTAGATCAATTATGTTGAATTATTCTTTATGTATTTATTTATAATTATTTATTATTTTCAATTTCTGTATTTTATTAAAAATGGGGTATATGTACATATATTGCAAATTCTATTTGAAAAGCTGAAACCAGGTGGTTTTGTTTTTCTACATCATTGACAATTATTTTTCTATTAAAATTGGTCATTCGAAAAAGCCTGGCTTCGTCAGCATGACAGCAGCCTGTTCAACTTGTCAAACGTGCATAAGGTCTGCTGTATGCTTCTTTCCATCCACCTGCCCAGGGTACACCTTGGACAAGTCACCAGTCATTTTCATATTATATTACTGGGCCAGCACTGCCTTGTAATAAGGCTCTAGCATAAAGAGTGGTTCCATAATTGGTCATAGCAGTATCCAAACATTTCTCAGCACTTTATAATTGATGACACATCAATGAGACACACACGAGGATCGTAACAATGGATTTTTCTATTATGGGAATGTCATTTGCAATCTGTGACCAACGTTTTTGTTGTTGAATTTCTCGTCTTTTATTGTAAGAGTCGATAACTCCAGACAACATGTGACCGTTAAAATTATGTGTTTGAGGACAGTGCAGTCTATTGCTTTTCATTGGCCAAGGTGGAGTCGGAACTTGAGCAGGTGGCGCTCACTTACTGGAACAGTAGCTCATCAAGGATCCAATCTTTCTCTCCCTCTCTGTCTCTCTCTTCCCCCCCCCCCCCCCTCCTCCCCTCCAGCACCGTTGCAATAGCCCCCCCTCCTACACCGCCTGCCCGCGCGGGTGCACGAGTGGCTGCTGCGGCGCCGAATCTCTCGCAGTCGCGCCGGTCGCCAGTGGACGCTGCCCGGCTGGCGGAACATGGCGGCGGCCCCGGAAGAGGAGGTAGACCGCAGACCGATCCGGAGGGTCCGCTCCAAGAGCGACACGCCTTACATCAACGAGGCGAGGATCTCTCTCCACCTGGAGACAGGTAGGGCTGCTCGCCAGAGCCGCGGATCCTCTACGCTTCGTGTCCGGGTGTATTCGTGTCGTCTCCTCCCACGGGGGAGGGATAGTGTAGTGTAGTGAATCTGTTCTCACTGTGAGAGAAACTGCTTCATCGCCCAGTGACAGTTCCCACGCTGCAGCAGCATGACTTTGGGCTTTCATTGTGCAGCCTTCGCGGCACCCACAGTGCTCGGCTTTCACACTGGGTGGCCGGTAACCACACTGTGACTCATGCACCGGGAAATGGGGAGAATTCCCCACCTAAGCATGGGCGATGTACTGTATAGCAGGAGATAACAATTAGCCCTGTAGAAGGATTGATCGCCGCCTCTCCTGCCGGACTCCGCCTCGATTGTCCGCTGCGGTGAGCTGCTGTGCGAACTTGGGCTGCTCGCTTAAAATGCTATTGTTGTTCACGCTTCTGGTGAAGGGTGAAGGAATGGATAGTCCGCCCTGCTGTGCTAAGCGCGGATGCTCAAGCTCAGTTTGTCTGGAGAGAAAACGGGCGAGATAAGTTGTTTCCCTTGTTGCCATGGTCACGATGATAACGCCGCAACGAAAGCTTGATTAACAGCATGTCGATGCGAGTAAACGGGCAGATATGCGCTCCTTCTCTCGACACTTTCTGCCTTGTGCTCCCCCATGAGAGAGGCTTAATGACACATCAGTGCGGAGCTGTCCACTGCCCCTCGGTGCTGAAATGCCACCAATGCCAAATGCAAGGAATGTGCAAGTCTCCACTGATGTTAACCCGCATAACATTTATAATCGGTCGTTTTTTTAAGTATCTCTCTCTATATATATATATACAATGGGATATTGCATGCGGATTGCCTGTGGTCGACCCTCCCCCAGAATTTGCCGATGTGACAAATCCCAGTCACATTGTGTGCCTGGTATAGCCTGGTAGACTAGGCTCTAGATTCAACCCTATATTTTCCATTTTGGAGGAAAGAACTGTGGAAAATTACCCTCCTGCCCAGTTGTTGTTCTGCTTTGCCTGAGTGATCTTATCAAACATGGAGCTCTTAGTAGGAAGCACAGCTTTCATCCAAAGGTGTACAGTAACATCTGGTTTTTGCCTGCAGCACATGTGAGAAATGTATGCCAAGAAGCCAGACTTACATAATAAATCTTAATGAGATCAGGAATTACTCAAAAACTCGCCCTGTAATGTGCCCCCTTTTAGCCTGCTTAGACCTTTATGACTCATGCTGTTCAGACCCACCTACTCATAATCTCTCACAGCTGCCCTCTCTCTGCCCTCAACCATCTTCCTCTCCATTTTGTTTCCTATTAAAAGCAGCACCTCCTCTGAGCCAGATTAACTGACTCTCCAACTTTATAAATAACACTATTTTTCTGTTTTAAATATATCCTGGAGCCTTCTATTGGGCCATGGCTTGAATGTGAAGGAGGAGGGGGGCTGCCATGTCTTGCTAACAGTGCTGCTCCTGGCTGTTAGCTGAAAACAGAGTTGGGCAGGCTGCAGCTGCATGAGACTGGCGTGGCATCATCAAGAATCCAGCGGGCACTGCCAGCTATGTCGGGAGAGCACAATTTTTCTTCACCCGTTCTGCTGGAAAATTCCATATGCTCTTCCCCCTTTTCATTGTCTCTTCCCCCATTACTTTGGTTTAATCTCATTTTCTTTTCCTGTCACCACTGAAACCATCTGCCCACTTACTCATTTAATTCTCCCCCAATTTTACTTCATGTTTTTGTGTTTAGGCTGCTGTGTGTTTTGCATAAATCTAACCCACTCATTTTCTTTGATGTGTGCCTCCATGCACGTGTGACAAATATTCAAGCCAACTTCAGAGTACACACACACGTCTGCGTGTGTGTGTGTGTGTGTGTGTGTATGTTTGCTTTCACGTGCATGCCTGTCTGGTCCACATGCGTGTGTGGGAGGCTGTGCTATGTGAGTACCGGGATTAGTAAACAAGAGGTTATCACAGTGGCTGCTGCCAGACAGCTTGCTGTTGTTCTCTGTAGCCTGACCCTCTTCAGCCACATCCATTAAACATCCAGGTTGAGATGCTCATCACTGCAAAACCCATTAATGAGGTCCTGTCCCTTGTAGTACCTAAGGGCATTGTTGATATGGTTTTGTTTGAATCAAAGGCAGTTTTGGGAAAGTATTTTGACCACTTTAAACCACAAAACATGTATTCTGAAGTCTCCCTGAACTTTCTACATCAGTAGCTTTAAAGTTAGAAACAAACAGTTATATGTCATATGAGTGGCATTTTCCACTGACACGGTGTGTTTAGTTTTTCTTTTGCACCACAAAAACTACCTGACCTTTTACTGCGTGAAGCTGTTTAAATAGGCTGGTTCTCAAAAGACACCAAGACAGAAGTGGCTTGGCATCAGCACCCGTGTCTATGGGAAAAGAGATGCCCTTTATCTTTACAGAACAGAGGACAATACATTATGAGAGTAAGTTAGGTATGCTATGAATAGCACAAAATGGAGAAGCTGGGTTCAAGGGGCGTTGCAAAGAAGCTTTCAGAAAACAGTGATTATTGGTTTCCACTGTTTCTTGCATCTGTTCATACATGCAGGTTGATGGCATTTATAGTGACTTGTTGTGAGTAATCTGATTACTCAGTTACCTCTGTTTTATACATTTAGAGAAAGCATTATCTTCCCTTGTTCTGTGCATATTTTCTTAGAATATATGCATTCCATTTTGGTTCATATGTGATAAGATCATTGAACTGATGTATCACTTTAAGGGCTCACGAGTTATAATCTTAACAGCTGTTGTTCCAAACCTTTATATCATTTTTCTGCTCAAACTAAGCTGTGTTTTGTTTCGGTGCTTCCTAACCCTGATCATATTATTTGTGCCCAAGCCTAATCAAACTTCACCACAGCAGGTCATAACACATTCATATGAATATGAATTTTCTGATGCAGGTGCTTGAAAAGGATTTTTACAATCTAATGACAAACGGTGTGATTCTGCAAATACTGAAGCTGTGCTAGACTGGAAAACACTTGGAGGTAGTGACAAATCATCTGTTTAGTTGCTTTCTCGGGTAGGGAAACGAAAGCTGTATCAATCTTTGTGGACATAAGAAATCATGGAACTCCAAACCAATTTGGCAGGCAAACAGCTGTGATGAATTATCGCCTTTGGATGTTGTAATGGCTAATGTGTTGGCAAACATTTGTCTTCTTACACTAGCAACCTAAGCACCGAATGGAGCTGTGTTTGTGTCTGCCTGATGAATTTCAATCAAATATTCTCCTTTCTTCTTCTTACACATCTTAAACCGCTAATTGTTTCAATGTCTTTACCAGCTTTAAAGTCGTAATACTAGTCATTCGTAATAAATGAGGTAACCATGGACTGATCTGATCAATTTCAAATTTTAGTTTTTCTTGTGGTTTCCGTTGCCTCGGGCCAGTCGAGATTCTGTTCAGCATCACCTTTCTTCAGCAATTGAAATCCAGGTCAACTCAGTGAGAGCTTAGTATTTCTCACAAAGACCAAGACCAGAGCATTACCATACTGTCTTTCAAGCAGAGAGATGGAGTTCTAATACAGATCTGAATGAACGGCTGAGACAGAGAGGGCTTAAATGCGAGGGGGTGCAGGAGCAGGAAGGATCTGACAAGAGGACAGGCTAGGAGGATGAAGCCTTTCTATTATGGCACCATAAAGACTGGCACGGTGAGAAAGAACCAGAGTTGGCTGTTGTCCATTGAATATAGTAAGAACAGTGCACAAATAAACCACCTCCCCTCTCTCTGAGTAATACCCTTTTGTTGCTCTTATTCTCTCTGCTTCTGTCTCACACACATACATAAACGCTGCTATCTGCATACATTAAAGAGGCCTTGAGAAGCAGACTGCTGAACCTACCTGGGTAGAATACAAAAGCACAGGGAGGAAGTGGAAGAGCTTTAAATGCAGAGGAGTGTTCCACCGCCTTGCTGCCTTCCACCCAGTGCACAAAACCTTTCACTCTTCCTCTGCTGGCACGTGGTTCGGTCCATTCACCTCAGACAAGCTGGTTATTGTGCCGGGAGCGAAATCTTGAGCCAAAGAAGGCGACGGACACAGATCTAAGTTGTTACTCATGATTCGAGCCCAACATATAGAACTTTTTATTTCGAAATTGATACTCATATCTGTATTTGGTGATTTAAAAAAGTCCAGTACATGAGCCAATATTTTCTTTCTTTCAGACACACAAAACAAACAGATTTCCCTAACATTTATATGGGTAGTTATTTGATAAAAATCCAGCTGTAGCTTGGGATCCAGCAGCTTACAGGACTATAGAAAGAAAGTTAATGATTGATTGTGGAGTACACTGGCATATAAACACTTCACCTGAGCGATGCATAAAGGCAAAATAAAAGGAAAAGCGGTATATGGTTTTGCACCAAAAAGTGTCTTGTGATTATTAGATTGTCACAGTTTTCTTCAGCACAGAAGGCACTGACTTGACTGCAAACACTAACTATTCTCTCAGTGGTAGGGAAACTGTGAAAAGTGTGACTCAAACAAGAAATAGAGACCATTTGTCTTTAGAGTAAAAACTGTTTCATTTGAAACGTGTTGGTTGCAGTGCTGAGGCAAGGTGTTTTCCATTATAATTACATGCAACCACAACAATCTGCTAGTGACCAAAGCAATCACAAGCAAGTGTGATTGATTTCAAATTGATCCAGTTTGTATAAGAAACAACTTTCAGAGTTTAAAAAACACTGTCTGTACACCAGCTGGTTTCTGGGCCTGTGTCACTGAGACATTTAACACACATGCAAGAGTTGTGCATTCAAAGCTTAATCTTGCCCATTAGCATCTGTGGCTACAGACAGTGTTTTTTACACTCTGAAAGTTGTTTCTTATACAAATTATAGCAGTCTTATTGCTGACGGCACTCGTAGCACGCTCATAAAAATAGTTGCATTTTTAGGCAGGACTCACATATGTTGCTTCAGTGAAGATGGTTATGCCTGCAGTTTGGAGGGTATCTTATGCTAGCATAATCATCATTTAAACAACATTCCCAGGGCAAGCTAACAGGGCTTTAGTTAGCAGTTAGCATGAACCAAGTTAGCTGCCTTTTATTAACGTCATTAATGTACAAAAGAGTGATAACTAGCCTCAGTGCTCCACTTGCCCTTCATTTCACTGCCAGACTGGAAAGTAGAGATGGCTCGATCGATCCAACTATCAACAGTTTTGATACCAGTGCTGATATTGGTATTGGATACTAGACACTAGCATGATTGGATCAATGCTTTGATTCAGTTCAGTATGTAGCCCACTGAATTGTGTTAAATTAATTCGTTTTTTTGAAAATTAAAAAAATGTCCTAACATGCACTATGAAAAATGTTTGAACCTTGTTGGGTTGACTGTCAGGTCTATTTTATTTATAGCCTATAGCACATTTAAACAACAGAAGATGACCCAGAGTCTTTAGAGACAGGCACATTTAGATTGCACAATCTTCCAAAAAAAAAAAACCAGTTTCAAAATACATGAAAAGGTGTTTTGTTGTGTCAACTAATTATTGTGGAAAGTAAAAAAACAGTGTTTTGGTGATCATTAAAATGAATTTGCAAATTGATGATGATTCATCTCATAAGTCATGACACACTGTTCTCCTCTACCTAAGCTGCCTTTATAAGTTGAACGTATCAACATCAATATTGCTACTAGCAATACGGGCCCTGTATTTACTTAGTATTGGATCATACCAAATATTTACGGTATTGCACAGCTCTGCTGGACAAGTAGCCACCACCCTAATCAGGTAATTTCTGTAATGTGATTTCATTGGCTGACGCCTGGCAGAGGTGAAAGTCATGAAGCCAGAAGTACCACTGCACACATCAGACTGAGCTCGATGTTGACCCTGAGTGTGTTCTCATTTTGCCATGTTGGATTTGTGTGTGTGTGTGTGTGTCTCCTGTTTATTGGCCTGGCATATTAGTTGGCATTGGAGAATATTTATAGGTAAATGTATCTTTCTTTTTTAATTTTCTGGGAGGAGGCAATGTTTTTTTGTTTTACTTAATTGAAAACAGCAAGGAAAAAAAATTAAATGGGTAAAAAGCATTCACAGAGTTGTATATCTGGTGCAACTCGCTGTGTTTCATAAAAAAGTATAGTACAAAAAAAATAAAAAAATTTCCAATAGCAGTTTAGATTGTCACGGATTTTTTTAGTTTAAAAAAAGCTTCCTTTCTGCCCAGCTTTAGTTTATAGTATGAATTCCAGATGTAGCTTACTTTTTGATGATTGTTGTTGTGGACGATGCTTTCTGACAACCCATACATGCCTTGTCTGAACTTGTTTCATTCATCACCCACATGTCAGTGACGGTGCCAGTGATACCCGTTGCATTGTACCAAAAGAGGAGCTGACATGAAGCAGAAGTAGCTCAAAATATCGTGTAATGTGGCTGCGTTGTGAGCTTATAAAGTAAAGCGTGTACAAAAATGTTTCTCACACTGTTTATATTCTGCAGATGAACCACGGATCACGACAGTTTGTGGGTTACTGCAACCAGTGACATTCAGTGTGGCCTGCAGATTATAATGTGGTGGATGTGGCTTTAATTATAGCCGAGTGCCTTTAGCCTGAGACAGAAATCAGTGCAGCATTTTCAGGCTTTATTTTATTTTCATTATGAAGATATTGTTTGGAAATTGAGTCATAGGGATAAACCCTTGAAGCAGCGTCATTTTACAGGATTTTAAACAACAAAATGACTGGTAGTTTGTGTGTTTCGTTGGAATAAACTGCCTTAAACCTACATTCTTCCCAGCAGCCAAAGAGGGGGTTGAAGAATACACAGGATTGTTAAGAAGTCTGTGGAAAACAGTCCTTCATCTTCCTTGTTTGTGACATCAGAAAACACTTTCATGATGATTTTATGGTCTCAGATATTAGTTTTACGTCTTACTGAATACAACATGATGTTAATTTTGTAAATTTTGCTTCCCATTAGAGGAAAAAAAAAGTCTGTCTCGCTGTGTGATCGATGAGCCGGTAGTTACATCAACATGTCATTTTCGGGAATAAGTTAACATGTTGTCTTCAAAAGTGGTCCAAGGAAGCAACAGTGATGAACCAACAACAGGGTGATGGGCGACCGAGGCTTACTGATGCAGGCGGGGAGTGAAGGCTGGCCTGTGTGGTCTGATTCAACAGTCGAGCTGCTGTAGCTCAGTTTTTAAAAAAAAAAAAAAAAAAAACCCAACGTAATGGTTCTGACAGAAAGCAAACAGTGCATCACAGTGCATTTACTTTCTTTACTTAAATTTTGTAATATCCTGTTCCATTTCTTGTAAATGACTGTGACATGTTGTGAATTCATTACTGTGAATTCAGTAATGCCTCAGTGGTTGTCTACCCCACCTTGTTGTACAGACTGCCTGTGGCTTTCTCTTTGATATTTTTGCCCCCCTGTGGTAGTTTTAAGTGCGGCTCTTTGTGGTTCATCCCTGGGCACTTTAAGGAAAATACACAACCAAATCGCAAAAGGAAACCAGAGCCTCAAGTAGGTGTTTTTTTCCCCCTGCAAGTATGTTGTCTGTATGGGTGAAGGCCACCTATTAAAACAGATGAGCAGCATACAGGAAGAGAGAGGGGTGACTCATATCCCTGTGATATGCCAAGCCACACATTTACACATTTACAGTGATGTACACACACACACACACACACACACAAACAACAGCACACACACTCCTCTTTGGGCTCTGCTGTTCTGTCACTTTGTATTAATACACACACAGTGAGTCCAGTCAAAGGGAAGAGGAAGAGAAGGGGTGTGTGTGGAGGCTTTTGAACAGTCAATGGCATCGAGAAAGAAAATGATTAAAAAAAAGTGTAAGAAGATGGAAAATCCATTGAACTTTGTGTTGCCTTTGTACAGGCAGACTTCCTTTGTCCTTCCTCATCATATCGCATGTTATTTAGCACCGTTCCCAGCGTTTGGTGCTGTGCTAATGCCAGCACATTTCTAGACAGATGGAGAAAGAAAAACCAGCAGAGACCAAATCAGTAGCTTGTGTTGTCACAAGAAAGCCTTTAACTTTTGGAGTTTCCAAATTTAAACCTTGAGTGAAGGGACAAGGTTATAAGAGATCAGATTCTACCTTGTGAGCCAAAATGACAATTTTTCTAACTAATTAAAATTAACAAAGTCACACATCTTCTCCATTCTACCCCATTCTCTTGCCTTCATCAACGTTATATGAAAGGTTGTTTGCAGTTTCTTTACATGCATATTCCATCTATTAACCAAGTGTTTTTACACTGATATACATAAAAAGGGGTGCAAGCAAAAAATCTCTTAGCTTTTAGAAGGCTGAGTCTGATGGTTACATGTGGCAGTTTCCTGCAGCCTGGAAAAAATGTTTTAAACTGTAGACTGTATATAAAGGATGGTTGTAGCCAGTTTGTGTTTGTGACAGTGTGTGTTTTTCTCTTTGATTGCATTGATGTTGGTTTTAGATCCCTGCCAGATCTTTAGAGCCAGAAGTTTCCATATTTGGGAGCAGTGCTAAGTTATCAGTTAATGTTAGAAAACTTGGTAAATGATATCACACAGGCACACATAAATATTAATTAGTGCTAAGTGACAGATGATAGATAGAAGAAGGGGCAGCCTGTATCACAAAGCAAGCCATAATATTAGTTATCATTTTAATTAGTTTAAATGCTTCAAATGGCTCAAATGGTACCAACAAGGTTGAGTGGTCCAGTTCAGAGAACTGAATTAGTGCAGGTGATGACAGCTACGTAAATATAGTTCCCTTTGTTGAACTTTAAAGATTTTCACTCCTAACTTGAAGCCTTGGCAAACTGAACTACTTATTTAGTGCTATGAAGTGAAAATCAGTTCTATAGACCAAAGCAGAAGTAATAAAATAACACAAAAATAATGTACAAATACAACAAAAAATATCAATCAAATCAAGTTATTTAAAAAAAGAAAGAAAGAAAAGTGTTCCCTGTAATTACTCCTCAGTCACACTAGAGTAAAAAATGACCAGCAGCCTCCTTGCATTTATGACAATCTGGCAGTTGCCCATTCGTAGCAGTGAATCTTTTCAAATTCTGCAGCTATTTGCAAGCAATCGCAGCGACCACCTGGATGAATTCAGATTGCAAGCTGTTTGCACAGGTCACCTGGTGGGGAGACAACCTGCCTCTAACTCACACTTAGAGTTACTTTCAGACAGATTGGTAAAGGTTTGCAAATAATTGTCGTCTCATTTATAAATGCAGCCAGATTGCTAACATGTCGCAATCATCTGATCTGCACTGATGAGAACAACTCATCTGTAGGGAACTGGTTGTCTACCAGAACCGGTTCCCAGTAGTTCAATTCCTTGGAATTGTTAGTCTGACTGCTTATCCATTCCGCTTATCAGTTCCCTTTGCACTTGCACCACCATCTGCTGATTTTAGTTTGTGTGCCGGAAGAGGAAAATAGTGGTGCAGCCTACAGTGTGGATATGGATATTACTTTTATTTCTATTACACAAAAGGACAAAAGCACTGTGGTGAAGTGTGTACTGCATCCCGAACAGAAACAACTGCAATGTGCTGCTAAGAGTACATTGGCTCTTTGCAAGCATAAGCACAAAGAGCATGCTAACGTAAAGCTAGCCAAGGACCCACAGTAATGTTAGAACAGAGTGCATGCTGACCCCGGCCCAGCAGCCAGACCCTGAACTTCAATAGGTAACAAACTGATAAGCATTCAGGCTGCAGCCTCTGTTTATATCTATTCATGTTTCTAAAGTAGAATCACTGTGGCGATCACTTTAGAGTCTCCGTGGGCTGGTTTTCATTTTTGCTTTGTGTATATGTGTGTCCTCGTCATCATAACAACAGAATTTGTGTTGGTGTGTGGGGCTGTGGCCTCATGTTTATATTGTTAACTGATAATTATGAGACAATGTGTTTCAGGTCATTTTACAGAGAAACAAGAGAGTAACATAATCAGCTGTGTGACAAATTACTTCTGCTTCATCTAAGCGAGTGAATAAGGAAGGCACTGCATTATTTTAAAGAAGAGTAGCAAGTAAAGTGTAATGCATTACTTTTTTTGAGCAAGGATCCCAACACTGATCACAACAAACACGGGAAATACCTCCAACATGCACAAACATTTGACCACACAGCATGCAATTCATTTCCATGAGTGTAATGTCTTTGATATGCTGCTTAGTGATGGTGGTGACTCTCAAAGCAGAGCCAATGAGAACCCAATGACAATTGATAAGAAAATCAATAATGAATCAACCTGATAAGTGATAATGGAATCAGAATCACGAATACTCTTCAAGTTCTATCCTTGCTCTTGTGGGATGTGTCTCTTTGCAATCAGGGACTCGACTCATCTGACTGACAACTGGTTACATTCATTTATAAAAGATTCCCAAGCTGTCATTTAGCAGTTAAGTTGTCATTTAGCAGCAACTACTCACTATTTCAGAAGAAGTTTCTGAAATTATCTTCATTTCTGTGTCTGTACACGGACTGGATCTATTGATCACAGACTGATAGCAACCCAATAGCAGACTGACTTCATCTTATTGCTGTTTTATGACAATATGACAATTGTTGCACAAAAGTCACTTTGAAGATGGCAGCCGGCTGTGACTGGTCACATTGACATCTCTAACCACTGTTTTCCCCAGTGTGACAGACAGCATTAGATAGTCTAAGGAGCTTGGAAAGAAAAGCTTCTGGACTTCGCTTTTCTTTCCAAGCTCCATAGACTACGATGACCTGGATGACTGAGAACCTTTACAGACAGACAGCATTAGATACCACTTGATTTTCATAATTTTGGGCAATATATACCTTATAATCAACCTGAACCTGCTACTACTGCACATTCACCCAGTGTATATACTATATATATATATATATAATGTTCTTCCTCTACACCCCCCCCCCCCCCCCCCCCCCCAATTTTTGCACATGTCGAGGAGCGTGTCAGGCTACATTTCACTGTGTGTTATACTTGTATAACTATGCATGTGACAAATAAAGAACCTTGAACCTTGAATATGAACTTGACAGTGTCAAATCTAATTCTCAGATCATTCAATTGGAGTTTTTTTTTTTTTGTATTGAAGCTGATTAGGGTATCTGCAGAACCTAGAAATTTGTAGAAACACTGAACTGTTTATCATTTATTCACTGACTCATCTCAATTTCATATTTATTGACACACCGCAAAAACATCTGTGGCTGCAGCCACTTTAGCTTAAAAGCATTTTATCTCATAAGGGCAAAGTGTCAAATTCAGCAAAAAACACAAGTTAATTAAAATACACTGAATATTATTTTTATTGGTTAAACCATCCATCCATAAATTTTCTGCCACTTATCTGGGTCACTGTAAGCCATTATGTCCCTAATAGCTTTCTATCATTCTTCCATTCATTTACCCATAAAAATGCATTAAATTGCATTGTATTAACATTTTGTTTAACATTGCCTGGCCAAATGTCGTATCACAGTGTTTTGTTCTGTTGAGTGCTTGCTAATAATTTTGTCAATGTTGTATGGTTTACCCTCTGGAAACTATCTTTGCTCCACCTGACTCACCTGAGGAGCGGCGTTGTGAACCTGTGGAAAGCAGTGAACTGACCAGTGTTCCTGCTGCGCACCTAATTATCTACAAAGCACTATGCATTAAGCCTCCCCATCCCCTCAGCTTGGAACGCTTATAAAAAAGTTCTGTCACCCACAAATAACCAGAGTTTTTTTGTCTGTCACCCTCACACTTGACAAGGCGATACCTCTGCTGCGCCGCATCCAGCAGACGTCTTAATCAGAGTGGGTGGACAGATGAACTACCTGGAAAGTGGATGTGAATAGATGGAGACTAAATGACAAAGAAAGTCTATTTTTGACTATGAAATGGAGGCCTCCACCTTACTGTTTCCGTGGCAGAACAGCACATGAATTTTGCATACTAAATTTCTGTCAGGATCAAATAGCCTCAGTTCGAGGCCCAAATTAGCGGCAGAAGCACCATGGAAGGCCAGAGGATGATAAATACTTTTTTGCCTGATAGAGACAAGAAGCCCAGATGGGATAAGAAGGTGATATCTTGGCTCATCAGGACTAGACAGTGAGGTCAGTAGAGAGAAGGGAAGGTTATTAGTTTTCCAGTATGTCATAAATCATAAAGGCTGTATAGAGCACAACTGACTCATTCGGGGTTGGTTCTCCTAGTACTAAAAGTGCTTGAGATGTTTCGGTTCTTAAGCGGTAGCATCAGGGAGGCATCTAATCATCCTAAATTCACAGTGTATCTTGGGAATGGGCCCAAATATTGAGCCAGTAAAGACGAGATAAAGAACTGTTTTCAGTGACCTGAAGAGCAAGAGATCCTGCAATAAATGTCATTGCTGTCCCAATGAATCTGGGAATACCTGAAGACACCGAAACATCCCACATGTCATCATCTATACACAGTCAAACTCAAATACACAGTGGGCCAAAATTCAAATCTGGAACAAAGTCGCGGGCTAACATTAATATTTATTGAAATATATTTATTGCTCCAGATATAAGAATGAATTTTTTCTTATGGACTCAAACACGTTTTGCTGAAAAACTGAATATGGAACAAGCAAAGCTTAATACTAAACTATATATATGTTAGCTGTATAATACCAGTAGGCCAGCTCTAATAGTCATTTGGTATGGCTTCGCAGGCCAAATGTAATTAGGCTGCGGGCCAAATTTGGCCCGCGGGCCAGAGTTTGACACCTATGAATACTGTTGTAACCCTGGTTTTTAGTAGCATTTTGAGTATTTTCCTTTTTCATGTGCTTTCTATGAGTTTACATCCTACTTTCTTTTTAATGTGAGCTTTTTCGCCCTTTTTACTTTTTTTCCTCTCATTATTGTCATGTCCATGCCTTGCGGTTGCTGTCAAAGGTGTGTGTATTTAGTCCTGACCCGTTGATTGAACAGGATTGATCCATTCTTTCATGCTGTTTTCACTCAACTCTTTGCGTGAAAGAATTGTTGTAAGCAATTCTTTGCTTACAACATCACTCATCAGATCAGGCAATCTTATGTTGTACAGAGCCTTTTGGTGTATAGCCTCAGAGTCCACTTCTTAGCTGACAAGGGAAGACGTGGTCTTCTGCCGCTGTAGTCCATCTGTTACAAGGTTTGATGTACTGTGTATTCAGAGGTGCTCTTCTGCATACGTTGTTGTAATGAGCTTTAGGCAGTTCTCCAGACAGCTTAAGACTTTATAAACTGATCATTTTAATAAATGTAATAACCTGATAATTAACCCAGTATGCAAGGCTTTTGATGTGGGAGGACACCTGAGCAGATACACAGAGACAAAGCTCCAAACCGAAAAGGCTTGGCAAGGTTCAAACTCATGAACACTGAAATTAGGCATGCTTAGTGTCATAAGTATGAAAGCTATATGATATAAAAGATATGTTTTGTGGAATTTTGGTGAAGTGAACTCTGAATACTTGACTTGTTAGTTAACAGCAGTAGTTTAAAAGTGTGACCCATGAGCAGCAGGCCAGCAGCAAAAGTGCTGCTATTGATCTTTGCATTGCTGTTTGGCAGTTAGTACAGAGACCCAGACACATGACCTCTGGACATCTGATCAATAATCTTTTTTTTCCAGTGGATGATCTTTCTATTTAGCAAAAAAAAAATGAACAGGCAAGGACACTTAAACAAATGGTTTTCATGAATATTTTAATGGATTTCGCATCTCTGAGGCTTTGAACAACCAATGTTGGATCTAAAGATAAACACAAAGGTAGAAACAAACCATAGTCAAAAGTATGACTTGCGCATGGAAAAATCCAGAGCCACAGCGGCACCAATAGTGAAGCTCAGTAATTCTTTGATTTATTTTTACACCCTTCTAGTGTTTGACAAGCTAGTTACCAAGCTTCAGAGTCTGAGTGTGCTGGAATCTCATTAGAGTTGTCAGGCAAACTCAGCACCAAGGAGATGTGAATCACAGCTCAGGCAGGTCAAGGTGAGACTGATTCAATAAATGCACATGTGGATCTCCATCACAGCACAAAGGCACAGAGATGAGGAAGCTTCTATCCTGGATATGGTCTGTTTTGTGCTCCTGTAGTCCTGACTGATGGCTTTATACTGAGCTGAAGAGTGGGGATTCTGGCAGCTCATGAGTAATAATGCTTAGACTGCTACCATCATAAAATAGATGCTGTTGGGCATGCTGATTTACAGTAAGACAGATGTAAAGAGCTCAGCGCCACACTGATGGCCAATGATGTGACAGCTGTGAAGGCCACAGGCTGCCTCCTGTGATGTGACACCTGTGGTCAAAGTATGTGCTGCTTGTACCACCTCTCATGTACAGCATGTGTGTGAATTCACACAAACACGTACAGGGTGTGGTGGTATGTTTGTGAGCGTTTCCTATAACTGAAAACACTCTAGATTCTTGTGACTCGTCAGAGACATTGAGACATGAAGTCTGTTGCTGTCTACAGCGCAGTAAGCTGTAACCTGATAAACCCCCGTGCCCTCCGCGAGCCCCTTTCTGAGACCTCAAACTAAATTACTGTCCACCCACCCCTTAATCCCTGCTGCAGTTCTGTTACTTGTGTTTCTTTTTTATGCGGTTCAGGGAATTTACATTCTGACAAACAAGGCAGAGTATGGAATGAAACGAGATAAAGGGGTAGGGTTGTGGAGGGAAAAGACATTGCAGGCATAATAATAATAATAATAATAATAATAAAAAATATTGTATCTAATTAGATGGCTCTGTAAGCATTTTTATTTGGGGATAAGCTGGATGATTAAAGTACTAATGTGCATGTTTTTCCATTTTTCAGGATGCAGATAAACAAAGTTACCCCACACTGCAGGGAGCGTAATTCCACCTCATTTGGAGAGATTAATATTTCTAATAGCCATTTTATAACAGACTATGTTATGAGATAAATAAGGACATGTCTCATGTGTCTTTAAGTCAATTTTCTTTGGTGAAAGAAAAAAAGTTATTTCCAAAAGGTGTATGTTTTCATTTTCTGGTCAACCAGGCTGTTCCAATGATTAGTTACTAACCGATGAAAACTATGAAAATGGATGGATCAGTGGATGGGTGATGGATCTATGGCACTCATAGAAACGGCTACTAGGCTATATGTGTTTACTGCTGTAGCTTCAACATTGACACCAATAACACTAGGAGGAAAAAATAAAATTATTTCTAAACCAACTGGAGAAAAATTGTTGGGAGATATATTGCCTCCTACTAGGAGACCTGAGCAATCGCCTTGAGACTTAAAGTGGTCGCTCAGAAGCTAAGGTTGCTGTATGGCAGGCCATCTAATTGGTCACCAACAGTAAACACATTCAGTGCAATCACCCAGAAAACACATGTTCTTAGTTCAAAGAGGCTATTCTTATTCAAATGTGACTGAGGCTTTAGCAGCAACTAAATGCAGCATTCAGACTGGACATCATTCTGTTCTAAGCAGATCTTGTATTTTATTTTTGCCTTCTCAATAATCATGTAGCATCACACTGCAATCACATGAAATCAGCTGATCTTAGTTCCAGCCTATATCAGTTAATGATTCGGTTGATATTTGTCTGTGAATCCAATTGGCTTGCTAAAATAACGTGTACTGTTTAAAATGGTTGCTGCACCCTGCAGGCTGCTTTGCAACCCACTTCCCTCCCAGCTCCCCATTTTTTAATCCTGTTACTGACTTAATCACTGTCGTGCCTGTTGTCAATAATGTGCGCTCTTTGGGGTGCCGGGGTCTTACTGCTTCTCTCCCCACCTCTGGTTTTAAATAAATTTTCATGGGATGATGGCACCATCATCCCATGAAAATATAAAATCAGTACAGATGAGAATGATAGTTGTAGTTTCATATAAGTAGTTCTGATTAACTTACTCCAAACTTTTTGAAACCCTCCAATCACAAAATAACTATTCTTTAATAGTTTTGCATTGCAACTCTAGTATGCTTAAGATTAGGGAAAGAATATCTTCACTCCATCCATCCATCAGCCAGCTAGCCATATTCTGCAGGGCTAACATGAAGAGACAGGCAACATTCACATATGCAGTGAATTAGAATCACCGTTTAACCTAATCTACATCTCTGGACTGCAGGAGAAAGCTAGAGACACAACAAGAACATGCGAACTCCGCGCAGAAAGGTCCCAGCCTTTCTGGGGTGGATTGAACACTACATAAAACGAACACTACTTCATATACTGGCACTGAATGTTAGGGCTAGATATAATTTGTGGAGCGCATAATCATCTAATATGGTTGAAATTGAATTGGTAGCAATATAGGCTGTTAACTTTGGACACAGAGACAATCAGTCCTTACTCACACTTCAGCAAGAGCCACAGCAGTCAGGCTGTTGGCAGGTGTGCATCTAGATTCAAGAAGTGTTTATTGTCATGTGTCACAACAGAAAAGGCATTTCTTTGTGCAATGAAATTCTTTCTTTGCTGCCCACCCATCAGCATACATAAAGATGCTGAAATTTTTGATGATGAATTCAGTATTAATATCACTATTCATGCCCCTGTATTATGGTAGAAGCTCCATAAATGGTTGATATAATAGTTGTTTGTCACTGATAAATTTAGACTTGAGATGCTGCCATATGCTCAGAAATTTGTGCTTACCATAAAAAAAGTCACATTTTTTTAAGAAACTGTATGTCTTCTATAGATCAAAAAATCAAAATATAGTGAAGACAAGGATAGAAATCATTTGAAAAATGTCAGTTTTTTGTCAAAGAGCAGGCCATTTGTGGATGGCCACACTCTTAGAAACCTTTGGCATTCTAGCTGTCATTTCACCCAATGCTTTCTGAAGTGCTTCCCAAATGTTGCATTGTTTTTAGTGGCATTTCCTTTGTATCCACAGACCATAGTGCCCATCCTGTTTAAAACAGAATACTGGATTTTTTTCTGGTGGGACAGCGAGGGACCATGTACGATCTCCTATACACCAACAAGAAATTCTGGTGAAACTCGAGAACTGGTTATTAAATTACTCAAAATTGTGAAATCTGGAGGAGACGCAATGAAGAAAAAGAAAAGAACCTCAAACTCACAAAGTAAAGTAACAGATAACACAAAGGAACAGAGCAGACCAATGCTAGAAGCTAACATGGCTAACATTGACAGGAGATGAAAACAGTCTTAAGATGGCCAAACCACCCAAATAAGCGACAGCCTGCCTGAACTGCCCTGACACGCACCAAGGAAAAAGAGTCATGGAGTTTTGAATTGCAAGAATTAATAAAGGATCAGGAATCAATACTGGACAAACTAGATGATTGGAGTTGAGATCTAGGCAGAGCAACCTACAGATTTACTGAATCCAAGAGGAAACAGAATCAAAGAGTGACTTGGTCACAGTGTTTGTGGATAAATGACTCAAAGAGGAAATTTCAATCGATTCAGATCTCCAGATTCAACGCGCACACCGGACATGTGGAACACAAGAAGCTTAAGAAATTTGGAGAAACACAAACACAAGAAACACTTTTAATAGCTCACATGAGGAGGAAATGAGGAGTGGCAATATTAATAGCCAGTGCAGAGAATTTTGAACTGTTAAAAGAAATCAAAGATAAAGAGGGTAGAACTGATGAAAATGTATTGAAACCATAGCAACAGTATATGAAGGAATATTATATGTGGAAGAGATTGTAATATAATAATAGACTACAATTTAGATACGACTAGTCATAAAAAGCATAAGAGATCTATGACTAAACTCTTCAAAAATACATGGAAGGAAATGGGGGTTTTTTTTATGTGTGGAGTGATGTACACCCTCTGCAGAGAGACTACAGCCACTATTTGGTAACTCATTCAGTTTTCTCTCAAATTGACTTTTTTTTTTTTTACCCAGAAGGAGAAAAGGGATAGAATAAAAGAATGCAATATAGGAGTTGCAGAGGTCTCAGACCAGTGCTGTACACCTTAAGATTAAACTGAACTCTGTAAGGAGGAATACAAAGGTGTTGGTTTAGCTCTCTGGGATGAGCAGGCAACCTGCAGCCCTTTGCTGCCTGTCTTCCCTGGTCTTGCCCCTTTCCTGTCCCTATCAAATAAAGCCAGAAAAAGGCCAAAAAATAGGAGGAATAAATTTTTTTAACATTTTAACAAACTTTATCAACATTTGGTTCTGACTTAGATGCCTCAGACTTCTTCGTCTGTTCTGTGTCTGTGCTCTTTTGTCCACAGACACTGATTGGTCTTTGCAAGTCTGCCTAGAACACCAACATTATGTAGTCACCTCTTAGTGTTGACATTGATACTGATGTTTAGGGCAGGACATGTCAAGATTGTAGTCAAACTCACAAAGGCTGACATTTTATCAATCAACTAGCCAAATACATCACTTTGTCAATGAGCAACAGTTTTAGCTGTGCTACCATAAATGGAATTTCTTTTTCCTCTACTGATCAATAAGCTTCTAGCTAAACGTGCTATTGGAATACTGGGCTGATAATGACTCAAAGTGGGGCTCTCTACACCTACACATTCATCATTTACAACTGTTAATCACTGATATACATTTCTGATATCTAATGGTATTGTAGGTAAAGTAAAAAATTAAAATAAAATTCATAGACACCCAGGGATTACAGTGGTATTGTCAATATTATAAATCATGTTTTTATCAAACATTTTAACAAATATCTATTTTTACAGATTTTCTAAGATAAGGATCTTATGGGGTTTTTTTTTTTTTTACCTTCTATCCTATGTAATGGCTTTATTAAAGATTCTTCCTCCTTCTTGATGCATTCTCAATCATCCAGGGAAGTAAATCTCCAAAAAGTTGATTCTGTTCATCTGGATGTAGCATTTTGTGGGAAAAACGTTTCGTCACTCATCTAAGTGACTTCTTCAGTCTGAGCTGACTGCAGGTTTCCCAGTACATGTGGCTTTTAAACCCCAAAACACGTTGCGCCAAAAACTGGTCCACCCCAAGCATCGGGTCCCCGACACAAACAGAGTAACATAGTGTACGCTGTTAAGTGCCAGGAGGATTGCCAGGATTTATACATCGGGGAAACCAAACAACCTCTGGCGAAGCGGATGGCACAACACAGAAGAGCTACCTCGTCAGGCCAGGACTCTGCAGTCTATTTACACCTACAGGCCAGTGGACACTCTTTCAAGGATGAGGATTTACACATCCTGGACAGGGAGGATCGCTGGTTTGAGCGTGGAGTCAAGGAGGCCATTCATGCGAAAAGGGAAAGACCATCTCTGAATCGAGGAGGGGGCCTAAGGGTACATCTTTCGCCATCTTACAATGCTGAGATTGCAGCCATTCCCCAACTCTCTGTGAATGGTACTCATGACCATTGATCAGTGGTCTTTGATCAGTGGGTTTTGGTCAGTGGTTGTTGATCAATGGTCATAAGAATTTGTATAATTAATGATGAAGCAACTGACCTCCCAGCCCGTTGTTCCTTCAGTGGGCTGGTTTCAGTCATTATGCAAATGTACTGTTTATAAGATTTGGGGAAACCTGCAGTCAGCTGAGACTGAAGAAGTCACTGGATGAGTGACGAAATGTTTCTCCCAAAAAACGCTACGTCCAGATGAACAGAATCAACTTTTTGGAGATTCTTCCTCCTTCTTGTTGTGTTCTTCCTTTTAGCTCCTGAGTGTGTGTTTGATAAATGTCCACACTAACATTACTGTTGTATTCAATGGGACTAGATGACATTTCTAGGCACTTGAGTGCTCGTAAATATCACAAGTGTGAGTTTTGGAAGCATCCCAATTTTAAAAACTTCGATCGTGAAACTTAGAAGATAAAACACATTAAGTTTCTGTTGCTTTGCTGTGACAGTTATTTTTTATTAAATTATTTTTTTTACAAATGTGTCTATTTTAAGGCCTGCAACTTCATAGTAGTGCATAACTAGCCTTAACATCATACAGTAATGATCGTAGAGTATGTATTTATGTGTCTGTATGTACCCTATCTCCTCTTTAGCGGACAGGACAATCTCAAACAAACTTTACAGTGATCATTAACATCTGTATTTTTTCATATAGATTGTGGTCATTTCATCGTGTTACATTCTCAATTCGCATTCGCATTCAACATGTGTCACCCATACATAACCAAAAGTTGTATCTGCAGGAGAATTGTGTCCGAATCACCACTAAATACGGAATAAAGAATGTGAAAAAGCACCACAGGCCTGGTGATTAAAATAGGAAGTTATGTACAGGTTAAAGTGCTCCACAAGAGTGTTGTTCCACAGTAACTCGCCTTCATGTTGTTGTTTACAGTGGAAACGTTTCAGAAAAGAAGTCCCACATTTTGGTTTTTAATCTATGCACTTAATCATTCGTCTCCTGCCAACAAGTAGACCTTCAAAGTGGAACTGCTAAGCTAAGTTTAAGCTCCGTGTATTGTATGCTTGGACTCATATAGCAGTTTATCAATCTGGAGTTTGTTGTAGAGTGTATACATGACAGTAAAAAAGAAAATAAATACAAGCATAATAGAACCACTACTACAACATCTGCAAATGTGACAATAAATGGTTTGTAGAGATGACACACTCTGCCAAAAGCATGTCATTTATAAGGGAAACTAATGTTGCTGCTTAGACTACTGCATAGAGCAACACTTTTTATGTTTTTTCTTTTCTTTTTGAGGGCACTATAAATGATAATATGACTCAATGCATAATGAGTAGTCCCACTGCTGATACATTATATCTGAATACATTAAATGTGCAAGTATAAACCAGTAATGTGAATCATACCTACAGTCTGAGCTCTGCCAGTGCACAGTGAACCCACCTCGCCTTCCAGCCATATTTAGTCTTAGCGTATGTGTAAGTTAGTTGGGGGCATAGATTTATTGATCGTCCTCACCCACCGCTGCTCTTATATCCCATCTCCTCCTCACTGGAGGAAGCAGCAGCACCCGAAGAGAGATATTAAATCAGGCAAGTCATCAGAATAAGCTTGTGGAGACACCTGTGTGACACTTAAGGAGTCATGGTGGTCCTCACTTGTATCCCTGCTAAATTGAGCCTCATCCACTTCATCCGACCACTTCATTGCTCTAAGTCTTCTTAAAGGACATTTCTTTTATTTTACGCCCTTGTTTTTACTCTCAGCTAAGTGTGAGAGCTGTAGGTCTGATACTGAAGGAGGCGGGATCACTCCAGATGCAAGGCTTGTTCAATTAACAGTGCGCCTTTCATCTTGTAATACACAGCCTTGTACTTTGATTTTGAAATCCTCCATGACTCATCGTTTGCAGCAAGGAAAATGGAGCATATGCTTTGTTAATCTTAGTGTTACATAAATACGTAAGCATCCGCACACAATTCACACAATAAATAGCCTGAAATGATTGACTGTATAAATACAGGTCTAGTCAGTCAAACACAAACGCACATCCAAGGCCTACTAGTGTATTCCTGTGCATCACAGATGACTGTTGCAATATGAGGTTGATAGCAGATGATTAGACAGTGACTCCTCCTAACCAGCCAGCACCCTGCAGCTCAGTCTGTCACTGTTTCAGAAAGATGGATTAATGTATTTTACCTATTTGTTGTAAATGAGCGCCACCTGCTGGCAGAGAGTCGCAGCTACAGGCTGTGACCCTTGCTTGGCCTCCACAGAGAATATGCAAATTTCTCTCTTCATGCTTATTTTTAAAAGGCTTTCCAAATTTAACTTTTGTTTTCATCTTTTAAATCTTGGATCTGTTATGTGTGTCATTTTTTCTTGTTGTTTTTACTGATCAGCCACCCACCCACACACACACTCACACACAGCTATGCAGCTGTGAACCTCAAGAACATTTCAAGATTTCAATCTGCAACCTGGAAGAGTTAGTCGCTTCCAGTAAAACTGTGGATTTATTTTTGTTTCATACCACTTCAAATTCAGTGTTATTTACAAATTAACACTGACTAAAGGACCGTTATATTGTAAAGTAACAACCTTACAACATTAGAGAGGGAACCCCAATGATCAGACATGCAATAATCAGGTGATGGTGGGAATGGTAGAACTGGTATGTACCCTGCACTGGTATGGTGAAATGATCTATTGGGATAATATAGCACTATATTATATCTATATATTCGATTTTGAGGCTACAGTTTGCACTTGTTCACCAAAATTTGAATGTAGCAGGTTGGAAAAATGTTGCCTGGTCTGATGAGTTTTGATTTATGTTGCAATATTCAGACCTGAGTAACCATCTCCATCACTTTATGACCACAGCTCACTGATCTTCTAATGGCTCCTTCCAGCAGGATAACATGCCATGTGACAAAGCTCAGATCATTTGAAACTGGTTTAAATCAATAAAGATTGATTGATTGATTGATTGATCTTAACATGACAAATAACAATAAGTTCACTGTACTCCAGTGGCCTCCACAGGCACTAGACGCTCAATCCAATATCTTTGGGAGGTGATGAAGCGCAAGGTGGCTTACATGCATAACAGCTGACAAATCTGCAGCAACTGTATGATGCTGTCATGTCAACATGAACAGAAATCTCAGATGAATGTTTCCAGCACTTTAGTCTTTGTCTTAGAGGCCGTTCTGAATGGAAAATGGTAAATGGGCTGCATTTGTATAGCGCTTTTCTAGTCCCTAAGGACCCCAAAGCGCTTCACACTACATTCAGTTATTCACCCATTGGCGATGGCAAGCTACATTGTAGCCACAGTTGCCCTGGGGCGCACTGACAGAGGCGAGGCTGCCGGACACTGGCGCCACCGGGCACTCTGACCACCACCAGTAGGCAAACATGGGGTTAGTATCTTGCCCAAGGATATTTGGGCCTCCTGTCAATAGCCAGGAGGCAGCCTGGGATCGAACCACCGACCTTCTGATTAGTGGCTGACCTGCTCTGCCACCTGAGCTACAGCCACCCTACAGCCTGTAGCTGAAAAGGAGGCAAAGGTCCTGGCAAAGTGTGTCTAATAAAGTGGCCAGTAAGCGTATATTCAAACACATAAAAGGGACAGCTGTTCGTGTCACACTCAGGCAGACTACGTGGCTTTGCTTCTGAATGTAAAAAGTCATTCCCTTGGTTTTCCAGGTTTTCCTTCTTTGGTTTAAAATACTACATCGTTAATGTCCGTGCTTCAACCATATTGGCTAAAGCGGCGACTCGAATGCGCGTCATTGATCCGCGTGCAGACTGTGATTGGCTGCGGAGATGGGGGCTGGAGCTAGTTAAAGCTAAGGCTGGAAAAATAGGTGGAACCCAGAAAGGAAGTGGACCTTCAAAATAAAATAATGAAAAACGAATGATATCCAGACTAACGATGCCTAGAGGATTATAGGCTTTCTTGTTAATAAAGCACATCTAAGCTTACATTGTGGGTTTTTTTTAAATGCAGAGTACCTTGTCATTTTTCCGCCACCAATCAGTTTTGTTTGAAATTCATTAGCTGCAACAAAAAAGCAGCTTTAGATGTATTTTGCATTAGGTTTCTCAGAATGTATTAAGTTATTTTTACCTGGATCTTTAATCCTATTTGCTAAAAGTCTGGCTTCTTTTATCAGTAGTAAACTAATACATATTACGCTATGTAAGCCAGCAATGGACATTTGCAAGCATGCTGTCAATGCTGTTTCTTTTTTTGTCCACACAAGCTAATCATGTGCTTTAACAATCATCTTGTATTTTGAATTTTCATATAATGGTTCATTGGTGGGTACAGTAAATGGAACACTGAGTATCAGTCAGTGGAGCCACAAACATTTCAGCCTGTAGATATGCGTTTTTTCCTCTTCCAAATCTTCTACTCGTCCATTTGACAAATACCATATAGGGAGTGCTATTTAACCAGCTTTAACTTGCAAGCTCCGTTGCAGCTCACCTCCACCTCACCTTCTACTTAACACTCTTTTTTGTTTGTTTGTTTGTTTGTTTTTTTTAGTTAATAGGTAAAGGGGGCGATGTGGCTGATTATTTTTCTTGGTCTTTCTAGGTTGAAGTGGAGCAATATTTTTGTTGTCACCAAATACATATTCCACATAAAGATGACAACTTACAGTAACGCCTATTTGATGTCACTATTCAATTTTTCTGCAGAGACCATGAATTGCATTCAGTGATTTATTGCTTTTTGTAGTGTACGTGTTGTAAACAGGGATTTCTGTAATATTTTGCATGAAAGCTCCAGTTTGGTTAAGATTAGAGAGAGATTATCCTAGGAAGAGTAGGAAATGATACAGGTGGAGTGCATGGTCAGGGCATAATGGAGTTTTTTTTTTTCTCTGTTAGCCTGACAATAGACAAGACCCAAACTTGTGGCAAAAACAAGTACAACAACACAGAGAGCCTCATTCTGACACTGTTGTGTCTCCCTTCCCAATTTAATGGCAAATGCAAGAGGCGATTCAAAGGATAAAACATGGACTAATATAAGATTCCACAAGACCCAAACTTGTGGCAAAAACAAGTACAAGTTTAGATGCTACAGCTGTTTAAATAAAGTGTAAGAAGTGGCCTGGGCCGGATTATCCAGTAGGCATGTCCAGGGGCCCATGCGCAGTTGGTTCATCCAGGAGTCATTCATTTTTCCTGCCTCTTTCTCACACTGCTGAGGCTAGTGTGGGCTGAGTACTTCCAGTACTTTGCCAGAAAATTGGCATTTTTTTATTCAACAAATTTAGGATGAAAACACTGCAGTTAGTTTTTGAGACGTTCAGATGTTCAAGCTAAGTGGGAGGTAAAACATAGTAGCAGCAGCTCACTATCACAGTGGATTCATATCACAAGACTTTGAAGGTGCCAAAAGCTGCCCTCCCTAGAGGACGACCTGCTGCAGCTCCCAGCAGAAGAAGCGAGTGAAGGTGTGTTGTGAGGGTTACTTTTTTCAGTAGGATACAGTCAGTACTCTTCATCCTGTGTACACATTCCTTTATGTGTCTGATGAGAGAGAGGGGGGGGGGATCGTAGAAACTAGCTGGCTGGGGTTCACCGAAAGATTTGTGGCCGGGGACGCGTGTAACCTGGTGACATGGTTGTGAAGGTACCAGCTTGGTTGCAGATCTGAAAAAGAAGAGCACAGCTTGTGGGCTTTTATTTTGTAGGAACTGAGGGGAAACAGCGTCGTATGTTGGTTGACTTGCAGGGGGTGGACAGAGCAGCAAACCGTTTGAAATCCCCTCTAGCGGAGCAGAGGGCGAGAGGGTCTATTCCTGCAGTCCAGCTCAAACATGGCGGGCTGTGGAGGAGACGTGATGTGCTCGTGGTCCGGACCTAAGACCCACGGCACATCCTCAACCCCGGCGTCCGAAGAGGGGGAGCTGAGGAAGAGAAGGAGAGCTTTCTGCCTGACCAGGATGAAGTCCCGTAACAGCTCCGAGAAGCATCAGCTTCAGCATCATCATGAGCCCGCCGCGAACAACAACAACAACACGCCGTTCATGATCCACTGCAAGGAGATCAAACACATCTGCAGCAACTGCCGAGGAGCCGAGCCGCTGGACGGTGAGACGCTTCAGGTTGCTTTGAGAGCAGGAGGAGGAGTACTCCTGCTTTTTAAATGATTGTGCTCATCGCTCCCTGCCTGCTGGTGGGGGTCGGGGTCAGCGCTCAGATCAGATCCCTGTATTGAATCTGTTTTACTTTACAGTGAGGTTAACAATAGCTGATGCTGTTTGAAAGCCTCTGCTGAGTCTTCTTCGCTGTCACGGGGCTGTGGTGTGGCTGGAGCTTCACTGTAAGCGCATGATTTCAAGTCCAGTTTTTGTTTTGCTTCCCTGTTTGCATCGTGAAAGCAGAAGTTCAGGGCATTCCACGCACGGATCGCTATAGTTTCAGTTAATATAGAGAGCTGGGAAATTTTCTGGTTTTGTCTTACTGGATTCCACAAACCAAACATCATCGTATGGTTTAGTCTTTTCCCTTATTAACTGCTATAACTATCACTTCAAGTTCAGACTGTCGGTGGATTATTATCTGCACTGATGCTGATGAATTTTCTGTCAATACAGAAATCAATTTATGGAGCCATCACTGCAGCAGTTCATCTCAAACACACACAACGTCAATAGTTGCTCTGGCTTAAATAACAGAGATCAATAGCTAATCATAGAATCTGTTCATTTAATCAGCTTGTGGTTTTATTTGAAAACCTTAGCGTGTGGATCAGTGGAGGCTTTGTTCTTTAATAAAACTCAGCCACTTGATTTAAATTGCTTAATCAGCCACCGGGGATTTAGTGAGCAGCCCTTTCAAAACCTGGTTTTACTGGCACGATTTGTTTGAGAAGAGATAACCAGAACTCGTTTGGAGTTTTCTTGACAGAGGATCTTCAACAGATGATCAAAAACGTCATTTTTCAGTAAACTCAGTAATGAAGAAACTGGTTTGCAGTGACAGTAACATTTCCTCTTCATTTATTGTTTACTTGAAGATGTTTCAGACTGTTGGCGTTCTTGTTTTTCCTCCACAAATCAACACAAGTCAAGTCAATTGATGCAACAGCTGGTGCCAGCATAGACTGTATAAAAAGATGACAGTGGCTACTGCTGGTCAGTGAATTTCATGCCTTGTGATTAACAAGCCGTTAGTTTCAAAAACATTTGCTCATTGGCTAAGTTAGTGATGGTGAAAATGTTAATGCCATCCACTGTCAAGAAACCAGTGGATGGCATCACAACAGCTACTCACATCTTTTATATGGTCTGTGGGACTGACACTCTTTTGGAGACAGCCTCAAGTGGCCATCAGAGGAACTGCAGTTTGGGGGGGTGGCGAGTCTTATTTTGCTTGATGCCCAGTAGCAAGGCCATTTAAAAAAAAAAAGAGAGAGAAACAAAAACTAAAACTATGAATCAGCTAAGAAATTCAGTCGTAACACAGGCCTTCCAGCATCGTTGTTTTGGCTGAACCAAGTTGTTTTCGAGCTTGTTGTTCAGTGAGTCAGTGTTTTGAGGCATCAGTGAGATAACAGACCCCAGGTCAGACTGAAAGAATGTCTCCCTGCAGTGTGAGTCTGAGCCCTCTGACTCACTGCTGCTCTCGCTCCACTGCTTGTGGCGAGGGGGGGTTGGACTACACCAGGAGGGAGAAGACACCTTTTGTGTAAGGAGACAAAAGATGAGACAAACACAGTATGTCATCACCTCAAAATCTGCATAGTTTTGGGGGTTTTTTGCAGTCGAATGATGTCACTGTTGTCCTGGAAACACTAATTTTACTGCTTTAGGTGCTGGAGACGCTTCATTGAGAGAGCCTTTGTGCAAGGGAGGTTTCCGTGAGCTCTGACGTTCACACAGGGATGCTACACAGACTCAGAGTGTCTACTGAGGGGTTAGGGAGGGGAGGATGAGGGGGGGCTGACTGGATGTTGTTGAAGGAACTCTCAATGGCAGGTACAGTGTTGGTGCAGATTTGAACTGACATCTCTCTTCCAACAAGGCCTCCCGAAGGATGTCATCGCCTCCCGTCTGCAGCTGCCTACCAGTTTACACATGGCTGGTTTGTCCATCAACTGCTGATAATGTTTCAAATAGAGGAGAAATCACTGGCAAAAACACAGCTTCAAAGATTTTGACTTAAAGGTAGACTGATGGTCAAGTCGTACTGTATTTTTGTAATAGAACTGAAGGCAGTGATAATATACAACAGTCTTTTATCCATCCATCATCCATTGTCTCCTGCTTATCGGGGTCCACATCACAGGGACAGCAATCTAAACACACATGTCCAAACATCTCTCTCCTTAGCCACCTCATTCTGGGGAGCAGTCAGGCTTTCCCAGGCCAGCTGACAGATGTAATCTCTCCTCAGTCTGCCTCCATTTGGCCATGCCTGAAACACCTCACCTAGGAGGCGTCCAGAACCTCCACATCTGTCTGCTTTTGATGTGGAAAACAAGCATCTTTGACTCTGAGCCGCACATGATTTTGCAAAACATTCCTATGTTTTACTGCCAGATTTTCCCTGTCATTCCTCAATTACTTGTACAACATTCCCAGTTGAATTAAGTTTACTTCACCCAAATTCGAAACATTCCATGTGTTTGGATTCATTTCCATCTTTCCATTCATCTGTCTGACAAGTATCTGTTTGCACTGCATGCTTCTGTCGGCCAGTGTTTGTGTGCAGGTTTACATCCTCTGCTGCCTGCTGAAATGTTGCCTTCCTTCCCCCCCTTTATTGCTGCTGGCTCTGCCCTTGTTTTGTAGAGGATGGTGTGTGTGTGTGTGTGTGTGTGTGTGTGTGTGTGTGTGTGTGTGTGTGTGTGTGTAATGGGAAAGGTGTAATTTCAAATGGAAAATCGGAGCATGCTGTATAGAGTGGCCTCCAGCATGATTACTTTGAGGAAAGTCCCTGTGGGGTGGGGGGAATTGTAGCTCAGAGGAAGAGGGTTAATGGAAAACATGGGAAAGGGAAGGCTCACAGTTGAAGAGGTTATAATTCTATCAGATTCTCACCACTGAACCCCCCCCCCCTTTGGTCTGTGTTGTAGCTGGCTAACTCCTCTCTGTCCAAGTTTTTCTCTCCTCCTTCTTACATAAGGTTTCTGCTGCTGTGGCCACCTGACACATTAGCTGTGATTGAAAGCGATCCAAATAAGCTTTACCTGACTTGATTATGCAAAACCCCCCTGGCAGAAAATGTCCTCTGACATTTGAAGCAGAGAGCAGCGATCATCTGTTCTACTTAACTGTGGGTTAAAAGGGTCCCATTATCAGTTAATAAGCTATAGAATAATAGCTCATTTACTTTGTGCCCACCTGGCTGAGGCTTTAATAAAATGGTCATTAATCAGATCATTATCCAGAATGATTTCTTGAAAAAACAATTTTTGGGTCATTACCCGAAGGTCTTCCTTTTATGGCGATGTTTATCTGAGAAAAGGCATCAGGTTTTCAAATTTGTGCTACACTCTTCCTAAAAAAGAACTCAGACTATATCAGTCGCCCAGATGCCAACTGTCAGTCGTCATAACGCCAAATATCCGAACAAATACGTTGTTGTGCTAAGCGTTGGAATAAAAAGCGCAAAATTAAGTGAGTCAAAACCACAAAAACAATGTTTTTATGCATTTTGTTTATCTGCTTGTTAATGTTGTCTTTTCAGCTGAGGAAGTGGAGAGGTTGGCAGCGATGCGCTCTGATTCGCTGGTACCGGGTACGCACACGCCCCCCATCCGGCGGCGGAGCAAATTCGCCACCCTGGGTCGTCTGTTCAAACCCTGGAAGTGGAGGAAGAAGAAGAGTGAGAAGTTTAAGCAGACGTCTGCAGGTGAGAACCAAAACTCTGTAAACAGCACATCTGCAGGTCGGCAGCCAGCTCTGCGCCTTTCTGTCCTCTCTGCCTCACTCCCATCTCTGACACCTAGCAACAGCCTTGAGAGACGCTGTCCTTTAAAATGTTAGCATCAAAAGTCTACTGTGCATGGTTGTGTCTGGCTATGCACAGGGAGATTTCATGAGTCCAGTCATTATAGTCTGATACGTCATATAAGCAAAGAATGGCTGTATGTAGATATTAAGCAGGAACAAGTAATATCAACCTTCATTTGTCCACTGAATTCAATTTTGGAAGTATACATAATGCGAATGCAAAGGTTTGTAGCTGGATTGGAATCCTGGACATTTCCATTAGACCATGAATGCAGCATCTTTATTTAGCTCTAAAATCCAAGTGAAGAATAATTAATTTTCAAATTGATACCATAGGTGCATCCACTAAAACTCTGGAGTTTGAAGTTCAGTGACCTTGACCTCAAGTCAGAGGTCAAGTTTATTGAAAATCTTGTGAATGTGATAACTCACGAAGGAAGTCACCTAGGATGTTCAAACTTATAGCTTTGACCTGTGACGTGGATGGGCTGACCTGTGTGACAGCCCATCCATGTCAAGAAAAGTGCAAAACTCCATTTGCTGTTAGATCCTCATTAGTGGCATCGCTGTCAGTCATTAATGAGGCTGCTCTCTCACATGTGTATCCACTCAATAGAGGATCCTGCTGCTTTCTGATTCTGCAGGTATGTAATAAACTCAGAAGAAAGACTTCTGCTAACAGCTGGAAGCAAGAAGGTAAACGTCACCTCCCACTTGTTTAGTCAAATTCGTGAGCTGTTACAGGCTCCGTCTTCATCATAAAGACTTTTCTACAGATAAAGAATAGTCAGCACAGCGGAAACATAGTAACTGATTTGTATTCTTTCAGTTTTGGTGCCCTTGTATATTTGGGATCCAGCCTCATAAATCAGAATGACTGAATTTGTGCTTTTTCTCAGGTGGTGTGATGAAATGCATAAATGCAATAAACATTGGGATCAGCCAAACTGCTATTCCAGACATCAGTGTATTCGTGTTCTTACACAATGAACTTATACTTGACTTTTTTTAAATGCTGTTGCTGAAAGCTGTTAATTCCACTGCTGTTCAGAGATGCCAACACAGCAGCTGTGGAAGAATTGATCATTAATGTTGGCCGTAGCAACAAGTGAGCTTCAAATGGAGTTCGCCAGCCGACGTGTTGTCTCTTTAACAGTGAATTAACACTTCATTCAAAGCAGTGAGCAAATTTGAAAGTAGTTTCATATGTCTGGCTCGGGGCTACAATATTCAGCGAGTACTAAGCTGTGAAGCGAAGGAAAGTGTTGGATTTGGATGCCGAAATAGCCGCTGTTGTTGTTGTTTCTCAGCTGGCTGAATCATTTTACATCCTGCTCTCACTGAGCGACGCAAACACGCAGCAGAGGGGTGAAGAGAGGCTTCCTGCAGCCAAGCTGTTCCCCCAGCTGTCATAGCAGTTACACTTTTTTTTTACCCTGCTGAAAACCTTCCTGCCTTCTCTGCACCCAGATAATGAACAGTATACGTTTTATAGCATGTGTACGTGCGCACAGGTGCTACACGTTGCGTGTACCGTGTGCTTTTGCTGCACCCTGCTGTCATGCAGTCAAGGTGCATTGGATTATCCAGATTTTCGTGCTTCAAGTAAAAATATAGCTGTGGGGTTGAATAGGGTTTACTGTAGGAAACACAGACAGTTATGACTACAATACATTGACACTGGGGCAACATATACGGAACCAGTTTTACATTGTATCCCTGGGCACTTTTTCTCCACTTTCTTTAGCTGAATCTATGAAACATATCAAAGATCACACAAAGTTTGACAGACATAAAATAGTATTATTGCATCAACAAGGTGATTCTCAAAGAAACATTGGAATGGAGAGCATTTGTTTTACAACAGCTTCATTTTCAGCATGACAGCGAACCCAAACACACTGCCAATCCAGTAAAAGCATACCTGTATGGAACTGTCAGTCATGGATTGGTCTCCCCACAGCCTGGACTCAAACAACGTGGGAACAGAAACGGAACAGAAGGGGGGGCAACATCCAAAGAAGAGCTTTGAATGTCCTTTAAAAAGCCTGAAGAACTATTTTTGAAGACTTCTCGAGGCTTTTTCCCATAAAGACAACATTAGACCAGCGCCTCTGTACCCTTAACAATGAGTGTTGACACCTCAGTGTATACATAAATAAAGATGTGGTTTGACGACCATTAGAATTGTTTTGGGGGGGTTTTCATGGTTAGCTGAATAGGCAGAGACCACGCTCGCTCGCTAACTAATGAAAACCCAGTGATTTTGTGATATACAGCCTGAAATATGACAGAAACCACTCAGAAAAGAGCTTCAAGAGTTACTCCTAGAAGAGAAGTCACTAGAAAGCTGCCCTAAGAGAGTTCAGCTCTTGTTGAAGAATAAAGGTGGTTTTACCAAATACTGACATTCAAGGTCGTTACAATTTTACAAACTCAGTTTTTGCCTTAAATACTGTATTTTCATGTGTGTTTGTGCACGTTTTAATAAATTGTTGCTTCTCTTTTCCACGGGGTAGTTCAAGACTTTTGCTCCATAAAGGCTATATAAGACAAAATGCATCAGTTAGACAATAATCCTGCATTACTATGTGTGTGGGTGATGTGTAGATATCAGTTTACCAAACTGAGCTGTTAGAAAGCAACACAGAAAAACGCATTACAAACGCCATTAAATGACTTCATTAGATATAGTGTATGTCAGGGTTTAAAAAAAAAAAAAAAGACTTGTAGTATTGTAATATTGCTTTTATTAACTCCCCCACCCTAACACTTTACTGATATTGTCTCAAACCCTACCAATCAAAATGGCATTGGAAAAGATACGTTTTCACAGCTCATGCTGGATATGCTAGAAAATGAAAAAGTGTTATTTACGGGAAATGTTTAGGAGTGAGGAGGCGAGTAGGCATCTCTGTCAGAGGATCAGTGAACTGGTAGTGTTATGTTTGTGCGCACAGCTCAGAGGGTCAGTCACATGATATTTCCTTGGCACACAGCAGCAGTGCTGGAAGCAGCAGCAAGTCCAAAGAAACAGCTGCTGCAGCTGACTCGTTCCTCGATCCTGATAACTCTGTTAGCATCCAGCGCAGCAGCTTTCTTCCTGTTCTAGTCGTTTCTGACGTCTCCTCCTCTGTGCTCCCTCAGTGTTGGAGAGGAAGATGTCCACTCGCCAGAGCAGAGAGGAGCTCATCAAGAAGGGACTCCTAAAGGAGGTCTATGAGAAAGGTGAGGCTCCACACAGCGAAGGTGAGAAAGAAAGTGGCCAGTGTTGTAGTATTAGTTGTTCTCTTTGTTTGCGGCCTGATTTTGATTTTAGATTCAAATTCAAATGTAAAGTAAGATTTTTCCGGTTGCAGCTTCTCAGTTGTGATTCATGCCTTTTCTCTTGCACTTTGATTGGTTTGAGTCTCTCACATTGTTCTGTCATCAGTGGGGTGGTGCTGTTTAAGTGCTGCAGCGCACCAAAGACTCACGCAAGCTTGTGCACAGTTGTAACTCATTTTTTAAGTGTCAGTAAATCCAGTGACAAGTTTACTTACAGCACACCAGTCAGCTTTATCATGACAAGACTGAGCTTAGGAATATGTGTGCCTGTCTGATCCTTACCACCATTCCCTCACATCCAGCTGCTCTACCTGGGTGTTTCTCCCTATCTATCTTTGAAAACTACACTGTTACATGATTCATATTTTCTCTAAGCAAAATTTGAAAAAAATGCTACATAAGGAGATCCTTTGCTCTGTTTTTTCATTTTTTACCTACTTTTGAACACCAATGTGCATCTTTCTGTGCAGATGGTGCATCTCTGACCATCCGGGAGGAGGTGAAGATAGAGAATGGTCGTTCCTCGGTGCTTGGCTCCAGCCTGTCGGAGTCTGAAGGTAGTGAGCTGATGGAGGGAGCAGCAGGAGCAGCTGTAGGTAGGCAGCACAGCCTCAGAACCACTGAAACCTCTTTAGGTATTTGATTCACAGTGGTCTCTGACTCCTTTGTTGTTTCCCCCAGGCTCCCTGGAGTTTCAAATGCCTAGTGATGCTCAACAGGACCACACCCAGAAATCCAGTCAGGCTCCGCCCACAAAGAAGTCTATCGTATATCAGGCTGATGGTGCTGAATCAACCCTCTGCAGACCTCCAACGCTACACAAACAACCTCCCGCTCTGCCACCCAAGCCTTTCAACAGGCTACCCAATCACATTACAGGTGAGTGTGTCTCCATGCGTGCTCACAACCGCATTAGTGCGCGTGTGCCTAATCCTCCCACGTCCACCTCCTCGTGCAGACGGCGCCCCCGTGAAGTTGCCATGCATGTCGGCTAAGTTGTCTCCTCCTCTACCTCCGAAGAAGCTCATGATCTCCGTACCTGCAGGGAGCATGGAGCCCTCTTCTATCGCCTTCCAGAAGTGCCCCGCCCCTCCCAGCCATGCTCCAATGGGTGCACACTCACTGCAGTACGGGACCCTGCCTGTTCCTCTCCACCCGCCCAGCCGAATCATAGAGGAGCTGAACAAAACCCTGGCCCTCACCATGCAGAGGTTTGAGAGGTGAGGATCACACCGCAGAGGCCAGAAAGTCAAGAAAATATCAGCGAAAAGTCAAAAGGCTCATTAAATTGATCGTTTAGAACGAGCCTGTAACATAAAGAAGCTGGGACAATCATATTTTGGACTAAACAAAAATTTACAAAAATGATTAAAAAAAATATTGTTTGATTATATAGTAGTTTTACAAAACTGAGAAAGACCAATTGATTAATCAACCAGTCCCCTCTGTACTAAATCCAGCCCTGGGCAACTTTGCTAAGCACCAAAGTAGGGAAGAGTGTCGGCCCCCTTATTCCCAAAGCAGATGGCTCTGTATGTTGACTTGGCACCAAGTTGAAAGCTCGGATGCTACTCTGTTCTGAACATGGACAGCTGTCATTCCTTATATACTTCTTTAAAGTCCGCTGCCCAGGCACACAGGTAGTGTGTTGTAATGTAAAAACAGACAGGCAAGCTGATGTCCACACGGACCCTCGCTCACTGTCTGATGAAGAAATTTACATCACAGGGATCCAAGCAGATCCAACTGACCCAGAAGCCAGATGACCTCCCATTTATCCAGGCTAGGTTGTGATACTCTGAGACGTGTAAGGTGAATGTTTTAAGAGCTCCTACAGTGACTATGATGATCTTTTGCTATAGAATCACGATCTGAGTTGGAATCCTTCACACCAACTCACAAAAGTCATCCACGGAAAGCACAACACCATTTTAAGATTCACAAATGTGTAATTTATAGGGAAATATTCCTATTTTTTTGACAGTTGTCTAGGAAGAATATGGCTGCGCAGCACATACACAACCATAGGTGGTGTGTTTTTTGTTTTTTTTAGTAAGGCAGAGCTATCCGTTTTACAAAAACAAATTGAAACATCTGTTTGGCTTTCAAGGGTCTTTCTGGATTTGGATGGAGTGTCTGACTCCAGAATAGTGTGTATGATCTGCTCCCACCTGAATGGGCATTTTAAGGATTCACATTCAGAAAAGATTAGATTGAGTTCTGGTCTTTCCATAGTTGCCTGTAGTCCACAGTGAAAAATTGTTTTTCTTCAAAGTAGGTGTAGCTCTTTACATGACGGAGTTTCTACACAGCTGGGTCGGTGCTATGATTTTACTTTATTTAATTCATAAGGTTAGTTAGTAGAGCTTCCAACCGTCCTGTAAAAAACGGAATCGTCCCGTATTCAGAGAAAATATTACGCGTTTCGTATTGAGCTGAAAAGGAACACAGTTTGTCCCGTACTTCAGCTAGGATGAAAAAGACACAAAGCTGGAGTTATCCTGCGCCTTTACGCTATCAGCTGACTCTTCTTCTCTCATTCAATCCTGAAACTGATCAATGATCAGCTGACGCAAGTCCCGTCTCTCCTTTGTTTATCGCCCACTTTGCGCCAGAAAGAGGAAACCAGCGGATGTCGCGCTAAACAGCAGCGCGTTTAAGCTTGATCAGCTGTTGTTAGAATGTATTTAATATTAATTTCTAGTATCAGCTGATTTTTGCTGGAGCCACAGCTGTAAAGCTGCTGGTCATGATATGGTTTGGTTATGTGATGAGAGGGAAACCAGGAGATGTCCTTACTGAATCATCAGAGCTGAACAGGTGATGGAGAAACAGGTTTACCTTTTAGGTGACATGAATGAGTTGAAGGGAAGCTATGAACTGTTTCTGAGAGACAAATAACACCAGGATCCTTTTTCTACATAGCTGACAGCTGGTAACTGTGCAGGGGCGGGTCTAGCAAAGTTTTGCCAGGGGGGCCAGGTAGGACATTAACAGGGAGAGGGGGGCACAAAGACATACTTTTCTTTCTTATTCTCATTTAAAATGTCTCGCTTTTAAAAAATAATTATCTGAATCTTACAACCAAAGTTTTTATCTGATGTACAACGTATAGAAATCATACACATACCAACAAGACAGTGAACATCACTGTCACAACAGCGTTTGTTTTCATTCAAAGGCTTTATGGCTTTTCTTATAATACCTGGTGGGCCGGTCTGTAGTCAAAATGCCCGGGCCGATTTTTTTGTCCCAGTCCAGCCCTGGGCACGACACGCAGTGAATTAATCTGAGAGGGTGCATTAAAAAATAAATGGCCGGGCCAGCGGTGCACATCGCAAATTAGCTCGCATAGACACATTAGTTGTACCACTTCTTAATGACGGCATCTTAGCTAACAACCCCGACTACCAGATTCAACTTGTAATTGGCTAAAAATCACTTAGCCTACTGGTGAGAGGGACGTTGCTAGCTGTCAGTTTTTTCAAGCGATGTTGAAATTTCCACGTTCCGACACTTCAAATGCTTCAGGAGCTCTCCGCTCAGCACAGCAACTGTTAATATAGATCGTTATTAAATTTATTGCTAATGCAATTATATGGCACATTGACTTCTGAGGAAACTTTAGATGGCACTCGTCATCAAAAAGGTTGCCTACCCCTGGTCTAGAGGAATACATACAAAACAATAGAGAGGCACACATTGGAGAGCAAAGTGCTTGGAGGTAGTGCAAAGAAAAGACTTGTCTTTGCACTGTCTGTTTAAGTATCACTATTTAGTCTGTCTATTCACAGTCTGAATTAGAGTCGGTGTGTGAGTGGACTGAGTGATCAGGGTTACTCAGACCATGGCTCAGATCGGTGAGGTGGGTGGGCAGGGGTGGGGTGTCGGGGGAGAATATTTTTTAACAGGTGCCTCAGGTCAATGAGGTGTGTGACCTGATTGACCTGAGGCACTGACCAGAGGGCAACTGGTCAAACAGGTGGTGAGCAGGGTCCACGGGGTCACCTGTGATCCCATCCCAAGAGACCATCACCCGATCTTCCAGGGGCAGGAGGGAAGGATCGGATGATGGGGGAGCGACAGGGCAGCCAATAATGTTTTTGGGCAGTGTTAATTAACCTCTGCGCAGCCTTTCTGTTCTCAGTAGTGGCTCCTGCGTTCCAAAAATCCAGAGCGCGCCCTCCACTCAGGAGTGGAGGAAGACCAGCATCAGCCTCAGGTTATTCTTTCTCAGATTCCACCCATTCTCCTTTTATAATAAGAGGGGAGTGGACCGGTCTGTGCTTCCTGAAGCCCATTAGGAGTTCTTTTGTTTTAAGGATGTTCAGCTTCAGGTTCTTTTCTGAGCACCAGTGGACAGGTTTTCTACCTCCACCCTGTACGCGGTCTCATCTATATCAGAGATGAGCCCAACCATCGTGCAGGTTCCAATAGGGGATCTGAAGGTGGTCCAGTTTGGGGATGAAGATGTCTGTCATTATGGTGTTGAATGCTGAGCTGTAGTGCATCTTTGCGTAGCTCTTCCTGTTCTCCAGATGGCTCAGCGCTCTGTGAAGGGTGATGGTGATGACATCCTATGTGGATTTGCTCTGTAAGCAAACTGGTGGGGGTCAAAGCAGGGGGTAGCAGTCTCTGATGTGCTGAGACACTATCTGCTCTAAGTACTTCAGGACTACAGAGGGCTACAGGTCTGTAGTCATTGAGGCTGTCTATGCCATAATGGTAGAGGCCTTCAGACATAACCATAACCCTCACTTCACACAGCAGTGAACGTGTATGTGTGAATATGTTTGTGTGACACGTTTACCATTTCATTCTGAAACTGCAGCTCCATGATGCACGCCGTTCCCACGGTGATGATCGAGTGCGACGATGACAAAGAGAACCTCCCTAACGAGGCAGACTACGAGGACCTGCCGGGCATGTACAAGGATGAGGAAGAGGAGGAAGAGGAAGACGAGGAGGAAGATGAGGAGGAGGAGGAAGACGAAGAAGAGGATGAGGATGATACACTGTTTACAAGTAAGCATCTTTTTGTCTTTATTAAAATTTGGCTTACACCCACCATGGTCTTCAAGGTTACATTGAAACCCTGAAAAACAATAAAGAGGACAGAGACGTGTACATTAATGAGAATTACAAAAATATTTACTGCAGAAGAAGATCTATACTGTGTGCCTCTTACTGGGAGGCTGCGACAGCCTCAATCTGCTTAACTTTGATACGATTTCCTCTGCCAATATGTTCAATAAAGGCACACTGGCCATGAAGGTCTTACGAAAAGACTCTCTGGCCATCAAGCTGAGCAACCGTCCATCCAAAAGAGAGCTGGAGGAGAAGAACATCCTGCCACTGCATTCGGACCAGGAGCGGCTCGAATCCCGGCAACAGACGGCCACCAAACTGACGAGGTGAGCTTCCGACTTAAGAGCACACATGCTGATGTGGCACCGAGCCACTCGGAGGAGCGGTACACTTGAGGTCACATCTAGTCCTATTTTAAAGTGCCAAACTTTTAATGAGGTTTCTAATAAAAATGCCCACTGCTCAGGAGTTGTCCATCATATCACATCACACGTGACACAACCACCGTTTTTTGGGAAATGCGAGTATTCCCTGAGTCGTTAGTAGTGCTTCCTGTTTCTTCCGGTTGCAAAAACCTGTGAGAAAACTGAGTGATTACTTTGGTAGCTAGGAAATATCCAGGGTTGCCTGTAGTTCTTCTTGTTTTTTACCCTGTCCTGTACAACAGCTTTAGCTAGCAGAATCAGGTTGTGCCAAACACTTTGCTTTGCCAAGAGGAGCCCTGTAAATTTTTTAGAACGCTTTAGCTTGTCGCTGAAAACAATCCTATTTTACCAGTTTTCATTTCCAGTGTGTGTTTTCTCAGCTCCACTGCGGCTCAAAGAGCAGCTTGTCAGTCTTTATAGACAAGTCCGTCACTTCCATTCAAACTATGACTGCAGCAATATGCTGGTGACCAAAGTAATCATAAAGAGGCTTTTACCAGCCGGCTGGAGACTACACATTTTCCTCTAACGACAGGTGGTGGCCAGGAGCTCACTGATTGGTCTGTATGTCTGTGTTAGAAGTCATTTTCTCAGTGACTGACATCAACCTTCACAAACCAGTTGGGAACAAGCATTTTTCCTTCACGACCAGAGGTTGCCTCGCTAGCAAAACTAACCATGTTTACAGCCCGTGTAGCTAATTTCAGTCGCAAAAAATAGTTCATCTTGGTTATATTTCTATCGCAATCCATGCTGTTGCAAAATTCTACTCTAATATTGTTTGATATCATAGTGGCAAGTCCACATTTTATATACAGAAATGTATGAAATGTACTAAAATTTATCTAAAATCTAAAGCACACACACAGTACTTAGCTACATCATTACTGCAGTAAATATCCATCTTCTATAACCACTCGCTGTAATATATGGCCGGGGGCATTACCCTACATATTCATTGTGCTCTTTGGTCCCACTTAATAGGTTTTTATAATATTAGGACAACTTGTAGTGTGCAACTGCTTGTATTACTTAATGAACTCCACATCTTAACATTAGTTGGTATTGTTTTGTTAGCTGGCTCTGGAGGAATCATCTTTATCTTTATCTTCCTCTGGCTGATGTTTTGAGCCTCTGCACTGTCCACCTCTTTTTTTTTTTTTTTTTTTTTTTTTTTTTTGGAGGGTTTTTGGCAACTTTTCTGCTTCTTATCCTCCTGTTCTCAGTCACTATCTGTCATCCTGCTATTCCAGTGCCTCTGAGTCAGTACCTACTCAATAAATTCACAAAATACTGCTTCATAAGAAAAAAAAAAGACTTCCAGTGCACAGCCAGCTTTTCTGTCCACAAGAGTAAAATCTCTTTTTGCATATGTCGAGAGCAATAAGCATGATCTGAAAGCTTGCACGAATAAACATTAAAATCATATAAAAATAGCTTTCCTAAAATAGATGCTTTCCTTCCCTTTATTCAGACGGTTGAGTCAAAGGCCGACAGCAGAGGAGCTAGAACAGAGGAACATTCTGAAACGTAAGTCACTTTGCATAACATGAAGGAAAAAGAGAAAAAAAAACTACAGATAAAAATGATTTGTGTGTGAGTGTGTGTGCTTTCTGTGCGGTTTCCTGCAGCTCGAAATGATCTGGAGGAGCAGGAGGAGAAGAGGGAGATCAAGAGGCATCTGTCGAGAAAGGTAAAGGCAAAGAAGATGTGGACAGCGTGTCTTTGATCAATCAGTGCTGAGATGGTTCATAACCCCAACTAGAAATATGAACATGGTTGCCTTGGAGACTAACCTACCGCTCTTCAGACTGCACCCCTTTGAGAAGTAGTTTTTGTGTGTGTCTTAGATCGTCTCCATCGCAGTCACATGTTACTGAATAATAAAGAACACCTGACACAGTAAACGTCAAATTAGAGTATATCTGATGATCCACCATACAGCAACAGTCATTCTGATTATCGAGCACATAAATCTGTGTGTTTGTTTTAGTGTGACCGCCATGGACTGAAGTTCTGGTCTGTTGGTGTGTGCTGATATGATGTGTTTGCTTTTCTCCAAACATCTCTACTTCCATTGTTCCACAAGTTCTTTTAAAGAGAGGAGAGGTTTTCTCCCAGCAATCCTTCCAAACAAGCCATACTCGTTCAGGCTTTTTCTTCTGACATACATTTTAGCATTATCATGCTAATTGAGGCCTGTAGAGTCTGAGATGTAGCTCCTGGGTTTTTTTACAATGTATCTAAGTATTTCACCGTCTGAGCTGGGGGTGAATTTGAAAGTTATTAGCTGATGCTAACAATCAGCTGTGTATCCTTTTAAAAACAGCCTACAGTCATTCACTCACTACGTGGTTGTACACCACTCTGTGTTTAATCATTTAATCATCTTTGTCATGTCTTCCTCTCCTGACCACAACCTGCTGTGGCAGATGGCCACTCCCTCCCTTAGCCTGTTTCTGCTGGAGATTTCTTCCTCTTAAAAGGGAGTTTTTCCTTCCCACTGTAGCCAAGGCACTTGCTTACAGGGGGCTGCATGATTGTTGAGGTTTTCTGTTTTCTTTGTATTATTGTAGGGTCTTTCCTCGACAATGTAAAGCACCTTGAGGCAACATTTGTTGTGATTTGGTGAATATAAATAAAATTGAACTGAGTTGTAGTTTTCAACAAGTCTCACACATCTTCTGAGCAATCCCAGGTCATTCTTCTTTGGTGAATCTCTCAAGCTCCTCCAGATTTGTTGGTCTTCAGTTCACCACACAGATTTTCAATGAGATTCAAGTCAGGGCTTTGTGCAGGCCAGTCAGTAATTTTCATTTCAGTCTTCTGGAGGTAGATCTTCACAGGAGTGACATGTATTTTGGGTTGTTGTGTTGGAAAACAAAGCACTGGTGCAGATCCAGTTTTGCTGCTGTTTGAGGTTTTCTTTGAAAATCTTCATATATCCTTCTTTCCTCATGATTCCTTGACTAGACTCCCAGTTCCAGACGCACTGAAATATCAACAGTTCCTCACTTGGCTAAGTTGGTCACTTGTTGGCAGTTGTTCTGAGGATCAGGCAGATCTCTCACTAGTTTTCTTTCCAGAGTCTTTAAAGTCGTTCACTTCCTACCTCTGCCAGGCTTTGAATTTCAATAAATTTCTCACTCCAGTTCTTGACACTGTGATAACATTGTATGTCTATCTGCTCCTTAGTAACCATAGACATTTTTTTCTCATGTAAACTGATTTCGTTTGATGCATGATGCTTTCCCAAGTTACAGCTCAAACTCTGGCTGAAGTTTTTATACTGTGTGTAAATTGGACAGCAACCCGCAGTTTTAATGATTTTATGTGTTTTAAGAATTATAAAGGTAAAGCACATCAAAAAATTGAAATCTGTAAGTTGGGGCTAATCATTTTGTCCTTGTCTGTACACACCTGAAAGTCCAGACCAGCAAACTACAAAAACTTCTGCGTTTGTAGACATCCTTACACTTACTGATAATTAATCGGGTGCACCTGATTAGCAGCACCTGGCTGCCACTTACCCTCCTGGTTCGTAAGAATGTAAGGATGTAAGGTCTGGTATTAAAAAAAGGGGAAGTTTTTTATAAAATTGTACAAAACTGTACAAAAGACAAAGTTAACTGTACTGAGGAGCACAAGTTACTTAATGCTGATTGGACAGCACCCATCTGTTCATCCACCTTTCAGCTCAGCCAGAGACCCACAGTCGAGGAGCTGAGAGAGGCGAAGATCCTCATCCGCTTCAGTGACTACGTGGAGGTCGCCGAGGCTCAGGACTACGACAGGAGAGCAGACAAGCCGTGGACTCGGCTAACAGCTACAGATAAGGTTCATTTCTCACAAAGACTGGATTCAAGTAATCTGTACTAGTGTGCTTTATCTAAGTGTGTGTTTCTTTGTTCAGGCTGCCATTAGAAAGGAACTAAATGAGTTTAAAAGCACAGAGATGGAGGTGCATGAGTCGAGCCGTCATTTGACCAGGTATGGAAAAGTTGCACAGAACAGCTAATGAGCTGCCTTACGAAACTGCAAAGCACTCTTTGTTTTGCTTTTTTGTTAAATGAGGTGTGTTGGGGAAGGTGCCAAAGTAAAGGTCATGGTGGAGTTCTGCTATGGACAGCAGTAGTTTTAAGAAGTGTGATTACACTTTTATAGCTGCCTCAGCCTTTATCAGCTAAAGCCTCACGTTGTCAGCTGTAGCTGTACCATGCTGCGCTGCCTCCAGATTGTTAAGCCCATAATTATGAGCAGCCAAGTGTGAAATCTTCAAATTACTTTCCTAGTTGTTGTTTTGTTTTTGTTTTTTTGACGCAAATGCAATATCTCCTACTTTGCAAGTAAACCAGCAGAGGTGTTAACATACTGGTAGAATCATGCCGAAGTCACAGGTGCTAAAATCTGGTGTTGCCATTAAAAATATAGGCTGACTGGAAGTGAAGGTTTTCCTTTCAGGGTATCCTGTCAAATATTTGCTCAGTGAAAAATTCTAATTCGTCATTTGGGTTTTTTGGCTTCTTCTTTTGTCTCCCCTACTCTCAGTTTTCGAGAGCAATGGCAGAAAAGAGGGGGAGCTGTGCTCTTACACACTGTGAGATCTGCTATGATGTGTGGTTTGGAGATGGTGGCGCTGACAAAAAAGACAGGAGGCTGAGTTGGAGGTGTCAGAGTTAAATATGTTGAGGTTTTCTTTGGGAGTGGCCAGACTGGACAGGATTAGAAGCGAGCATATCAGAGGGAAAGCTCAAGCTGAGTTTCTTGGAGACAAAATTGGAGGCAAGGCTTCCCATGGGGCCATGCTTGAAAAAGTTGACAGGGGCCTTCACCATGTTGGCCTTTTTTGTTGCTGGTTTGGCCTGGAGTCTTGCCAAGATGCTAGCTTCTTACAAATTTGAAGAATAACTCCCTAGAACAGGGGAAACTGTACAAACTCTTGGTTTTGGAGTAAAAAGCCATTCCAGCCTTTCCATCAGGGTAGGTGTAGACTTGTCCAACGTTCTTGATGGGCGGACTGGCAGGGATGGAAGGTGCCACCTCATCCTCACTGTCATCTGACCCAGCGCTACTGGTGGACTCCTCGCTGCAGCTGTCATAGCCATCAAACATCCTGAATGAGTCTCGTTGCTTACAATCTGAACCCGGGGTACGATCAGCCAAATCCCTTGAGTCTTCCTTCGGCCATTTATATAAATTCTTTTTTAGTTATCTGCACCTAGGGGTAGAACCTAGCTTTGAATTTTAGTCTACCTAGCAGGATTACCTAGCAGGATATCGACAAATTACTCTGCAGCTGAGATGGTTTTGACATCTTTATAGGAGGGATAGTGGATACGTTGGACAAAGGACGTTGAAGATTGAACTTCCAGGCTCATGAATGAAGTAGTTTAAATAACTTTAAATGGTTGGTGCCAGACAGGCTGCTACGAGTAGTTCAGATTTTCAGGGATTTTCCTGCACAATCATCTCTGTAGTTTACACAGAATGGTCTGAGAAAGCGAAAATATCCAGTGAGCAGCAGTGCTCTGGAAGAAAAGGCCTCGTTGATGCTGGAGGTCAGATGAGGATGTTCTGACTGCTTTGTCTCCTTTTAGATAATTTCATTGTGTCAGAATAAAGAACATTTCTTCAAACATGCTCATTTTCTCTTCCTGGTTTCTTCCTACAGGTTTCACAGGCCGTAAGTCGGCTCAGAGACCTCAGCCATGTTTTTAAAATCCCTTAAAGTCTCAAGTGTTCAGACTGCTACAGATTTCCAACATCAACTTCGAACTGGCTTCATCACACAAGTTTGAGCCATTACAGGAAACGGGAGAAAAACACTGAGATGGACGGATCAATGACTGTCTCCCCTCTGTGGAGATTTTGGTGACTTCTTGATATTCAAAAGCTTTTAATTGTATTTTTTTTATGATGAAGAGGTGGTGATATCTTTACTTTGCAGCACTTCTTTTTTCTTTTTTTTTTAAACAAGGCTCCTGGAGGTCCAACACAGAATCTGTGCCAATTTTACAGGATGGGGACGGTAAAAGATGAAACACAGGGTCTTTATTTCACTCTCACTGTTTTCATGCCTGTACCATATTTTCATCGGGCAGAATTTTTCCTTTGAGTATGCTTGTGTTAGCTTGATTTTACTCCACGTATGACATCTCAGTAATCATTTCTCTTTGCCAGAGGCATGAAAACATTCCACAAGTGTGTATTATTGCAGGCAGCTGAAGCTTAAGCCAAATTGCCCTAAAATTCTAATCAAAGTCCAAGAGTGCTCTCTACAACAAAAGGAAATTCCTGTCTCCAAACACTTTCACATCAATCCGCTGAGCAATAATGTCAGATTCTCTCTTTTACATCAATCTAGTTGTGGGCTGCGTTCGAGTGTTCAAACACTTTTCAAACTTCAGATTCCCATTTTAAACCAAAGCAACTTGACCTGTTGTGAAAGCCGTCACCTTGAATGGAGAATTCTGGAGTGACGAGTATCAAGAGTTCAGTAACCCACTGTGTCACTGTGCCTACAGGCGTGTTTACAGGGATTTCAAAGTTGCCAAATAACCTTGTTTATTTGATACAGAATATTATCTGTAGACACAGTAAAATGTTACTGAGCTCTCTGCTGAATTACAAGAAGGACTGTGTTTGCATTTCACCTTTTATTGTCTGACATGAGCCTTTTTGGTACGAAACGTGTCAATCCTGCCACCTTACGATTTGCCTTTTTTTTCCTCTCCCTTTTTAATAGTTTACACTTAAGATTGGGTCCATGAATTGGAGGTTTTTACCATGTTATTGGTGAGAACAAGCTGCGTGGGTTATGATTGTGTATCTGAGTGTGTGCGTATGCAAGAGTCAGTAATATTACTGTCACTTGTACGCGTTTAAAAAATGTTTTGAGAAAACTCTTCTCAGAATTCTAAGAGGATGTACATAAATTAAAAGGATTTTCAAATGTTCTTTTGTAAAGCAGAAAGACCTGCATGTGGGTATTAATTTATTGTGAGTCTTCTATGATGTATGCAGTTTCTTAAAGAAAGAAACTTATTAAAAAAATAATAAGTTACAGCCTCGTCTGGTTTTTTTCCCCCAACCCACCACCAACTCAAGTCTCTTTCACCAGAATGGTTTGCCAGAGTCGCAGGGGAAACCTGGAAAATCAACAGTATGAAAAGGGTCCCCATGGTTTATCAAAAGCAGCCATGATGAGTTTTCAGTTCAGTTCAGTTACGCAGAGACAAAGCCCCGTGGACGGCGAGTGCCGCAGTGTCTTAGTGAAGCATTGCGAGTCCAGGTGGATTTCAGGAAAGAAGATTACTTCTGGTTCCAGATATTTTCCTTGTCTGGCTCCGTGTTGCTATATAGCATGGATCAGGGTGCCGGAGTACTTATGCCACAAATCAATGGCTTTAGTGACAATGGCATCTGTGTTCTCCTGCGGTATCTGGAAGAGAGATTGAAGGGAAATATCATACAAAGCACATGCTAGGAGAGAATATGTGTCTGGATTTGAAAAGCTACAACGTAGGGGTCCAACTGTACATCTATCTGTCCTGTTAGGTCAAGGACGTCCAGTTCACCATGAGACTCGTTCAGTTGAATACACCCAGTGACCCAAACAAGTGCTATCAGTTTAGTCTTACATCTACATTCTGACACTGCAGCAGGTGTTTTGGCAGTGCACCAGTTGATGTCTCTCACCTATCTGAACTACAGCACAAGGAAAAAGATTTATTAAAAAAAATGTGTTCACTCATTCTATACATTCTAAGTGTCATTCAGTCACAACCAGAACCTGCAACGTCTGCTTGAATGGGTCGAATCAGAGCACCCGACTGGTAAGAGTCCGATCATCTCCATTGACTCCAGTGGACAGTTTGCTTGTTTGTTTGTTTTGTTTTACAGAAATAATGGATCACAGAGCTGGAAGTTAGCAACACACACTTGCAGAACTGCATATTTATGAAGTAAGATATTAAAAAAAAAAAACTAAATTGTATTAGTGCACATCAATCAAACTCACTTGTGTATTTAAAACATGTTGGTTAATTATCCAAAAATGAATTTGCAGATTTTGGGCATGTTAATTGAGGCCAAATTAGGCTAGCACAATATTAACTAGGAACAACTAATCGCCTGTACATTCTTTTTATCTTAATGTTATTTCATCCAAAATTATATCATCAGAAAAAAGCCTACAAATCCTGCCAACTGTAACTGCTGTATCTGCATCTGATTTACTGTACTAACTCAAAAACCAAGGCTGGAGTGTTTATTGTTTATCAGAATCCAGGTATTGTTGGACCCATACTGTGAGACACAGTTGTCTCTTATACTTACATTGCACAAGAATTTGACCATGCCCTCTGGCCGGTTGATGCCCATCAAAATAATTTTGTAGCTGAGCAGGATCTCCAGGGCCACAAATACCAGGATCTTACACGAGCCACTGATCACCTTGTCCCACACCCTAAAGACAAGGGAAGACCACAATCAGACCAATAAAAGAGCCAACATACTACCCAGCACGTCCTAGAGCACACTTAAAGTTAAAGTTTGATAAACATAAATTTAATACAATTACTAGAATTTTTTTTTAATACTTCACATGCTTTAAAAAGACTGGCTGTCACTTCACATTTACTAATTAAGGCTGTAGGATATTCCCAAGGTGAGCCAAGAGCTATGGAATTTGTTCGATGTGTTTCATTATTCTCTGGGTCTGTAAATAAATTGTATATAAATAAGAAAGTACCTCCAAAATCTGTGTAATCTGTCCTCAACACAAAAATCCATTTTATGCTGGAAGTAAATTTTCGGCTACACTCCACAAACCCTTGAGAATGTGGAAACCATGAATTGGCCTTCAGGTGACCTCTATGACACAGTAACAGAGCGCTTTGACAAACAGTTAAGACAATCCGGACAAAGTGCAGCTTTCATGCACCTTTATGCTGACAATTTTTGCTTATTCATTAACACTGAAATCGACAAACTCAACAGTTCCTGTAGATGGACTTTTGGGTAGAGTCAGCTGTTGCTACACGGCTTGTTGAGCCATGCCATTCTTTGTAAATTGTGACTTTGGTTGATGAAGAAAAGATGGCTGGCAGCCTTCTGAGTAAGACACAATGTGGAACCCTATATAAAAGTTTTCTGCCATGCTGCCATGACTCCATGCTAAAGAAATGCAAGAATGCCCTTTAGCTTATGAGAATGCAGCTACCCTTGTTTTGTTGGCTCAATCCAAAGATGGTGAAATGAGCAGCTTCTGGAGTGAACAGTTAACTGACCTTTGCAGACTGGATTCAGGCAAGCAGCCAGCAAAGCAGCATCTGAACCAGAGGTTGTAGGGTAGCTGATGCAGGGCTCCGCTGTTCTTCAGATGGTTTAGCAGTCGAGGTTCCTCCTGACTCAGATAATGCTCCAGGCTCTTTGGCTACCCCAGGAGGAAAATAACAAAGTCTTTATTTTAAGATCTTTGTGATTCAGATTGTTGGATCATGAGAACTTTACCATTATGCATTATACAGATTGTACAAATTGAAGTTACACCAAGATACACTCTCACTCAGTGTCTCAGCGTTCTGTCAAAAATACATCAAAATATGTAGATTCACAAATTTATAAACATATAAGCAGTGTTGGGAAGGTGTATGTATTCCACTACAGATTACATGATTACAGAATACATGCCCCAAAATGTATTTTGTAACGTATTCCATTACGTTACTCAATGAGAGTAATATATTCTGAATACTTTGGATTACTTAATATATTATCATGCTTTTTACAACTACATGAATGTATTATTGCTGTGTGATTTATTACTATTACTGAAGGTTACTCGCCATACCAATAACAACTAGATGTTTAAATCTTAATATAAATGAGTAACAGTAGGTGGACATTAGGTAAGGCTGCACTTTTTGCAGCGATCTCGTATAGAAAACTAATCGCGCGGATATAAAACAGGTCCACAGCTCCGAACCGTAGTAAAGGGACCTCTGGCTAATACGTCGGGTTCGTGTCGGGCTCGTAGCCGAAAACTAGCTTTACTTTGTTGTCTAGGCCAACTTTGCTATTGAGAGACAGAGAGAGGCGAGTCTACAGTCGACTCTTAATAGCTTACTTACAACTGGGCTACACTGCCCATGAGGCTACATTCTTTAGGCCTATGCCTGCAACACTCTGTCTATTGCCTTCATATTGAATAATTTTTTGAACAATAATTTTTAACAATATTTCATCACGTCATTATGTGGGCTGCAAGTAGACGTGAGCCGCGAGATTGAGACACAGGCATTAGAGCCTCTTAATGGGTGTTTTGTTTGAGTTTCCACCAGCGTGGAATTACCAAAAATAGAGAGGATATAGCCCAACATATGAAACAGGAAAAGACCGCCGTGTAATCCCTTTATTTCAACTGTATTCTGAATATCACCTTTTTAAACGGTAACTGTAACGGAATACAGTTACTCATATTTTGTATTTTAAATACGTAAAGGCGTTACATGTATTCTGTTACTCCCCAACACTGCATGTAAGTACAGCTGTCACTGTTTTAAAATCCTCAACTGTGTGAAACGGAGCACACGTGCATGGGCCTCAGCTCTACTTTGACAGTTCGCCTTAAATAGAAAGTAAGCAGCCTTTAAAAAAACTCATTAGACTCAGCAGAACAGCTGTCTGTATGCACACAGCTGCGAGGGTTATTTATAACAACATTATCAGTGCAGCATTATCTCCAACATTATTAAACTTCACAAAGATGAGCAGTCTTTTATTCACACTGCTCATTAAAAACTGACGTACAGGAAAAGAAATTACATAAACACACTTTCATCACCTAGTTCTCATCATTTGTCCTCAATTCTTACTGCAATTTATCCTTTCTGTGACCAAAACTATCCAGAAAATGATTTAGTTTAATTGAAGAATGTTTTCTAACCATTGTCTTTTTTCTGGTCAACATCTGAGGCCTGTACTATGAAGCAGGATTAGGGATTTAGATTTATTGTATCACCTGCATTGTGCATTAAAGCTCTTCATATTTTTCCAATTTAAACTATGTTTTGTAAAATATGCTGCTGTGCTGACAGCACACCTGGCCATATGTTACCAAGACTGTCCCTTTACTTTGAATGGGCTCACTTAGATAGCTAACGCCTGGGTTACTTCATTTGACTACTGAACACCTTCATGTAACCATTTAATGAGGCTTATGTTGTTATCGTTTTTGCTTTGTCGTTTTTCAACAATCTTCTTGTGGTGTGTCTGTGAGCGACGCAGTGTCTGCATATGTACCTTTATCACAAAACGTATCTAAAAAAGCTGCACTAACGCCAATTTATTCCCGTTCTTTTAGTTAATCTATTAACAATGTCAAACAGTTTGACAGGCTTATAGTATTTTTGCACCAAAAAGGTGCTTCACAAAGAGCTAGTAGCTGGAAACTTGGCACATCTCGGGATGGTGTACAGTGTGTGAAATGATGAAAACTAAACATTAAACACTTACAAGGTGAGGTACTGAGTCTCCAAACTTTGTATGGTACTGGTTGACAAAACACTTGACGAGCCAGTAGCAGTCAACAGGATCATCTACAATCTCTTCCATGGCTCGGCTGATGGAGAGGAAGTCTTCATTCTCTTCATCCTGGTGAAGAAGAAAAAAACAAAAGAAAACATATCAACAACACAGACCCAGAGAAAAACACTTAAAATAAAATCTGTACTTTTTATGTGGTCATTGTTTCTTAACGATCAAACAGCTATACAACAACACTTTCATTGAATAGAACAGAATCTTTATTGTCACTGTTACAAGAACAATGAAACACAGTTTGGCATCTCTCCGTTGGCAGCATGTAGATTTACATTCAGTTTGTTTAAGGACAGGAGAAGAAGATAAAAATAGGCATAGGTTTTAGGGGTATCTACTCAGGGAATGTGTGTGACACACAATGTGTGTAATACTATTGACAATGCCTTGGTTAGTATCATTATTTTCAATCTCACATGTCTGAATTTACAGCTATTTTTTCATTGACATACTGTATTAACACAACCGATCTAAAAATCACACACAAAAAGCTCCCCATAAAAACCTAGTAGGAAAAAGTTACCAGAGGGGATAAATTCAGTTTTAGAATTTAGATTCAATGTTAACTGTAGCTAAGTTCAAATTGTTAATGCTAGCTTATTTTAATCAACAGCATTGTCATAAGCAAAACTAGGGTGGCAAAAGATTATTTTAGGGTGGCACATACCACACCATGCCACCCCTGTAGATTGGCCCTGTTCACTGCAAAACCAAGACGCCGCGTGTTAACATCTCCCCACACACCCAAACAAAAAAACAAACAAAAAAAAAAACAGTTAAATAAACCATCTGTGATACCTGTGACTGTTCTTGGGCAGTTGTTTTAGTCACTATCCAGACTTTTGTTTCTGTAGTTTGATATCATCACATTTTTTTATTTTCCAATTTTTAGATGTTATAAGCATGACATTATAATTTCAATTGCTTATTTTGTCTTGTGAATTCTTGCTTGATGTACTTTTTGTTGCTATGATCTTTTGTTTGATCTTGAACTCTGCTGCTCAACCCACAAATGCATTTTCTTTACAAATGTGGCACCATTTAAGGGGAAACAAACAGGCTTTCGAACAGTGTGAGAATTATTTCTTCACTGTTACAAGAAAGAAATATGTGACAAAACACAAATTTACATCCTTTTCGCTTATTATGGACTGATATACTTTATTTTTTACCGGGGGTGAAGTCTCAGAGCATCGCGGGAGGGTCTGGCTCTCCAGTTGGAACATCCGCAAGTAAACATGGGTGGAGGGTGTGGAGGAGTTGATGTATCTCATCACTTCCAGAGCTTCCAGGATATCCTGATACTGCTCCTTCCTGTAGCCCCCAACCAGAGCATGAGAGTCACTGTGTGGAGGTAGGATGCCTGCAGGCACAGATGACTTCTAGTTAAGAAATGTATACATACACATTTAACAAAACTGAGTTAATTTTAAAAAAGGAGTGCAGTGTTCAGTTGTGTTGGACAGATTAACCTATTTAGCATAAATAAGTTCCAAACAAGAGAAATAGAAGTAAACGAAACATGTGTTTACATGCAGCTCTTAGCCTTGCATATGGCTGCATATGTCTATACTGCAAATCACAATTACTGAAAATGAATATTTTAAATATAGTTTTTAAAAAAAATCTTTAAAGACTAGTGCAGTACAATAGCTAAGTGATTCTCTCCTGTATTTTTTGTTTCTACCCATCTAGTCAAATCTGCACAACTGAAGAGGGTGACAGGGTGAACACCTGATCGCATGTGATTCTTACCCAGCAGTACCTTCCACACATGAATCCTGTACATGGAAGGAAGGGGGAACCTCTGACTGAAGGTGCTTAGCTTTTCTAAATCTGTAAGAGAGCAAAACTCTTCAGGTATGAAGTTTAAAAAAAGGGAAATTGAAAAAAATATATATAAAAATACATTTATTTATTTTTTTGGTCTGGCTTTTTCCAGACCAAAAAAAAACCATGAAAAATGTGTCATTGTACATGCATATGTGTGCATGTGCGTGTGTGTGTTCCGTGTTCAGCCAAGAGAAAGTGTCCCTTCAGTCAGTTAGGCAAAAGTCAGCAATCTTAGGTCGACACAGGTGGTCTTGAATGAGGGGGGAGGCAGTCACAACACAGTCTTGTTATCTAAGGGAGAATTTTTTTATTTCCATCAGCTTTTGCCTTGAGCATCCAGCTGGCGCCAGGGGGTGCCGCATGAGATAAAGATGGTAGTTGTTTTGGTTAGCGGAACAAACAGCTTCCAATTTTACAACCAGCCTTGTGGGATTTTGAACAGCTGTAGCCGCTTCTTGTTCTTCAATAAGCCAGGCCCGAGCCAGCTCCAATCAGCCAGAACTCTGCTATTGTGGTTCCAAATTGGTAGATGTCGTTCAATGTCCTCCATCGAGAGCGTCGTCAGACACATGATGCAACCAACCATCGAGTACCCGGCAGCAAACGTCTCCACAGGACAATTGGGCTCTCCCAGGCCCAGGAGTTGTCAGTTTCGTTAAGGGACCAAATCCATAATTCTTCTTTAGGTTTTTAGAGAACAAGTCTGGGAGACTCTCTTAGGGTTAGAGAATAAGCGAGACTATACAAAAGACACGAGAAGCCAAGCTGGAAAGATAAGGGAGAGGGAGAAGGAGAAAGATGTACTCCATTTTACAGTGTATGACTCAGGAAAACAATCCTGCTCAATTATTCATTCAAGTTTGAGATCTGTGGCAGTAAAAGAGGAAAATGTTAACACTGGAATGTTTTTCCTCCTTGGAAACCTGCAACATGACCAAGAAGGTGCCCTTCATTTAAACGTTCCTCAGTTGTTAGTAAGGGACCCAAAGTGTGCGAAGAACATATATCTCAAGCCATTGCACACCATCAACCACCATCAACAACCAACCACCAGCCTGAGCCACTGACACATGGCAAGATGCATGCTTTCATGTTATGTGCACCATATTTTAACCATTCATCCGTCTACCATTTGAATGCTGCAGCAGAAATCAAGACTTATCAGATTAGACAATGTTTTCTACTGTTCAATTCCAATCAGCCCATGACGATTAGAGTCTCCGTTTTCTGTTATCAATTGACAGGAGTGGCACCTTCTGCTGCTGAAGCCAATCTGCTCCTAAGTTTTACATGCCGTGCATTCATATTGGCACTTCTGCATAACTAGTTCCAATGGGTGGTTCTTTAAGCTACTGTTGCCTCCCTATCAGCTCAAGCAGCCTGGCTTCTGCCATCAACAAGGCATTTTCACCAAGAGAACTGCTGCACAGTGCATATTTTCTCTGCAAACCCCTGAGTGGCCTGTGCCACTCCGATGATGACAAATCAGATGATGCAAACAACCATGCCGCATTCAAAAATCACTTAAACCACCTTTCTTCATTTTGCAAGACTCAGTTTGAACTTCGGCAGGTAATCTTGATTATGTTTACATGCCTAAATGCATTCAGTTGCTATCACGTGATTGGCTTATGAGATATTTGCGGTAATGAGTAGCTGAACAGGTGTCTTTAATAAAGTGTTCGTAAGATTATATTATAGCATAGCATTGGCTTACAGGTATATTGTTATTGTCATGGTAGTGCGGACGCTTAGCTAGCAAGAGACTTTACACTTATGCTACCTATGCTAGCACGAGCGATAATTTTTCCGTTACCCACCCAGAGGATTGTCTTTGAGTAGTATCTCCAGGGACTTCTTCTCCTCCACTCCTCTGAAACCCACTTTCTCGTAGTATGCAGAGCGAAAATTTCTCTGTGGGTCGTCAGCCATGGTGCCGCCTGGACAGTTAAACATGTGCATTTCAAACTAAAGAAAAGCAAACTTTAAGTATTAGCCTGTTTTAGCCTGCATGGACATAAGACAAAGTTTCTCGTCCAGACGTGCAGCTTGGGGGAAAACAGAAAAATGTTTTTAATTTGGCTGACTAAAAAAGTTAATTACGACTCCCTGCAGTTTGCTGGAACACAAACACAGTGAACACAAAGACTCCTGCCTTGACGTTTCAAAGCGTTTCGGGCTCCCGCGACCCTCAGACAGCTGCCCCACAGCTGTTTGCTACATAACGTCAGCAAACAAGCTAGTGTTAGCTTAGGAACAGATAACCAGCTAAAAGCATAACTACTCTAAAGTAAAAATTCTCTGAGAGACTACTAAAAAGTATTAAAGTGGCCATCACAACCAGTGATAAGAACAATTTAAACAGATAAAAAATCTACAGATAAATTGACAACCTCCTCCGGATGCCATACAATGTTGTTATGAAAACCCTTCCGGGTGATACTATCAAAATAAATTCCGTAGCAACGTTCCAAATATGAAAAATATTTTTATTTTGAAAATATAGATTACCATGCTACGCCTCATATACGATTGCACTTTCAACTCTGCTTGCCTTGCATTTCTTGATCTTTATCTTGCAGGTTATTTATACTACATTATTTATAAACAAATAACTAATAAAGAAAAATCAACAAGCTTCTTTCTTTAAGGGAAAGGTGTGTCACAGCTTAGAATACTATTTAGATTGCTACTTTTTAGACTTCCTATATTCATTTTATTTTATTGAACTTTTCTGAGACATTTTTGCCTTTTCGAGCTATTTTGTTTTGTCAGATTCTATCATACTATTCTACTTTATGCATCTACCATGTTATTGCCTGTGTTAACTGTTTTGGGTGCCCTAACACCAGTTGCTCAGTTTTATTTCTTTCAAATCAAACCTTAATCTGAAAAATGCATTTGATTACTTGTGATAATGCCAAGGCTGAAGCAATAAAATACAAATATCTATAATTTTTAATCTTTCATTTAGCATTTTATATAGATGAAATTACCACAGCACAAATGTATTGTGCTGCGAATTGAAAATCAAACAAAAACCAAATAACCAAATAAAATGAACAAACATATCTTACATGGCAGCAACAAAGGGTATTTTAGATGAACACAAATAAGAACAGTCAGGAATGAGCAAAAAACTCAAGTTTTTATTTTAAGATACTGAAAAAAAAAACGTTACAAAAGTGGAAGCACTACTGGGCAAGAAACCAATGAATGAATGAATAAAAGATGACTTTATGAAAATGATGAAAAACAGCAGTTAAGCCAATGCAACCCAACTATAAATCCCTCCCTGTAAACCAAACACACAACATGTCAAATAACTGTAAACCCTATTCTATCATTTTTCAAATGCAAAGCATACAAAGTGATATTTTCATTAATTTTTGAAAAAAAATTTAAATGACATGAACTATATTATTAATCCACACACCTTATTTTAGAAACCATTAATACTTTTGTCCATTAAAAAACAAACAAACAAACATCTTGCAGTTTTTCTGTATAATTTGAACTATAGATTTTTAAGCACATCAACACCAAAGCTTACTCTAAAAATATGCGAACATTTAACAATTCAGACTGCTAAATATAAATTTTCTCCTCACACAGAACACTCATTTTTTCCACAACTTTTTTCCAAAACACTGAAAATAGTTTTGACAAATTCTGATTTGTGTGCAAGAAAAGTACAAACTCTGCTTTTCTTTTATCAATTTAGCTTTTGGTTTGGAAGGAGTTGAAGCTGGAAATACTGTAGCGACTGACTGATGAGGATATGGGAGAGCCTAAGTCTAAACTGTTCCTGCGGGAGCTTCGTCGTGAGCCACTCCGGGAGCCTGTGGTGGATCCTGGGGCAGAGGCAACATTGTATGGACTACTGATGCCTCTCGAAGACACAGACGACGCCTGGAGCATTTTAACGCCAGTGCTTTCCTCTGTCAGGCAGTTATCCAGAGCCTCTTTGTAAGAGATTTTAAGTTTACTTTTGGGGCATGTTAGGTTCTTTGTGTGGTATTTCGTATCTTGGAGCTTCTGGCCTGCTCTCCCATCCAGCCAACCCATTTTCAAGGCATCTTCTATGGTTCTTCTACCACCCATTTCTGGGTCATACAGACCTCCTGTTACAACTTGGAACTCCATGAATCTCTGTCCTGCTTCATATGGCAGCCACATCTCCTTAACTGCCTCAGGAACTGACATTTTTCTCTTCATTTTTACATCTTCAAAGCCAATATAGGCTTTTTGAGCAGGCTTAAGTTTAGTGGCCATGTCTTCAGTTATTATGCCCATACGACATGCCTCTTGGATGCTGACCCTTCTGCCACTTGCAGGATCAACAATTCCTCCAGTGCACGCCTGGGCCTCAAGCAGTCTCTGGGTAGTGATGGAATCCACTAGATCACGATTTAACGCCTCTGTGACAGATATCTTCTCTACGTTGTCTGTGTCAAAAATGGCACCAATAGGTTCTTGTTCACCCACTATTTCAACAGGAGAGGACAGAGTGAAAGATACACTGGACATGTGTTTATGGAAATCAGGTGAATCTTGCGAAACACTGCTGGCGCTTCGCTCTGTGACAGTGGTCGTCTTTGTTGTGGTCATTTTAGCGAGAGTGGGAGATAAGGGTCTTGACACCAGTGAGGATGATCGTGAGGATGATGTCGACAAAGAGGGAACTGAGCCTTCTGATGTTCTTAAATTTGATGATGAAGATGTTTTTGTAGTTGTTGATGATGATGTTACTGAAGATATTCCCAAAGGTGTTCTTGAAGTTGTTGATGATGATGATGATGATTTCACTGAAGATGTGCCCAAGGCAGCTGGTTGTCCAAACGATGAGCTATGTTTGGTCTTTCTGGTGATGATATCAGCGAATTCATTAATGGTGATGGCTCGTGCACGATACTGAGCTACAACTGATTCATCAATTAATCGCTTTTCAAGCAGTTCTGTAATGTCATACTGTCTTCCAGTTTTCTTGTCATTAATAAGAAACTTTACAGAACCATCTGGAGCAGTAATAGTGACCTCTTCCCATTCACACTCTTGGTCGGACAGCTCCAGGAAGGTCTCGTAGTCAATAAGCCCTTTGTCATATGCTTCTCGGACTGTCATCTCTTTATTGGTGTCTGGGTCCACGATCAATACTCTCCTCTTCCTCAGAGTGTTCTTCTGTGTTGACTCTTGACTTTTCTTGTCGATTATAGGCAAAAGCATGAGGCCGGTCTTCTTATCTGGGATACAGCGGTTCTTAAGCTCCGTGTAGGTTAGGTTTTCTTCCGTGTTAGGGTCAAAGAAACCTTTAGTATCAGCATTCTGATCAGAGAGGATCTTAATCATTCCGTCATCCAGGTAGCCTCTTTTGTAGGCTACATTCACATCAATACGATGACTGTGTTCCGGATCAATGATACCACCACTGGCAATTTGGGCCTCTAGTAGACGAATGCCATGGCCTTTCTCCACTAGACCTTTCTCAATGGCCTGAAAGAGAGAGATAGTCTTGTCTGTACCAGGCAGTCTGTAACCAGTCACAGCCCTTTCTGCCGCTAGCAGGTTATCTTTAAACTCTGGCCCAAACAGTCTTCTATTGTAGGCTTCACTAACAGTTAGATAGAGATTGTTCACAGGATCAACTATAAAACCTGAGGCAGCCTGAGCTTCAAGCAGTTCAAGAGTGGTCCCAGATTTCAACAGTCCATCTTTCATTGCCTGATAAATTGTCAGTACTTTATCACTGGCCTGATCATAAACTCCTGCTATGCAGGTGGAACCTCTCAGATAGGAGCGTAGACGCTCTTCAACCTCTTGGCTAGTCAAGCTACCTTGATTCAACTTGTCAATATCAGACCGCTGCAGCAAGTTTGCATCCACTAGATCCACAACAGACACCTGGCCTCTAAGCCCCTGGACAGTTGCTGGCTTTTTAGGTTCAGGGAGAAGCAAAAGACCTGTGCTTGGATCAGCTTTACATTTTTTCTTCAGGGATACATAAGGAGTTCCTTGCTTGGTGTCTGGGTCCAGATAACAGTCAGGACCCTGACTTAAGGCATGGTATAGATCCTGATCTATGAGATTCCTATTTAGTGCAATGTTTTTGGGTAGGAATATACTGAGGTCAGGGTCCAATATACCCCCTACAGACTCTTGAGCTTGAAGCACACGCAGAGCTGTGTCCTTGTCAATTAATCCCTTCTTCATGGCCTGGCCAGCTGACAGAAGTTTGCCAGTAGTAAGGTCTTTGTAGCCTATAGCAGCAGCTTCCGCTGCAAACAATTTTGATTCATCCTCTTTATCCACTACTCCTCTGGCACATGCTTCTTTGACTGTTAGTTTCTGGTTAGTTCTGAGGTCAATGATGTGACCTGTGGCAGCCTGAGCTTCCAGTAGCATGTCAGCACTATCAGATGACAGAATTTTCATTTTCTTTGCCTCTGTAAAGGACATTTTCCTTGAAGGCCCAACTGCCACACCAGCAATGGATCCAGTCCCTTTTAGAAAGACTTTCTTATCCACAGAGACTTCTGGGACTGTTTTCTTTCCCTTCAGTAGTTGGTCAAATGTTGATTTGTCCAGGACCCCACAATCAAGCAACTGCTGTGCTGAGACTGGTTTGCGAACACCATCAAACATTAGTTTGGAAGGGTCCTTCCTCTCAGTGACTGGTAAAAGTATCAGGCCTGTGTGAGGCTCTGATTTGCATCTTCTCTTTAAAGCCCCATAGCTGACATCACGTTCTGTGTCTGGATCAAGGTAACAATCGGGGTTCAGGTTTAATGCACGAAGCAGATCTTGATCCAGAAGATTACGCTTTATAGCTGTGTCTCTAGGTAGAAACACGCTAAGGGCTGGATCTAGAATGCCACCTGCAGATTCCTGGGCTTGCAGCAGACGTAGTCCTGTTTTTTTGTCAATTATTCCCTTCTTCATCGCCTCAAACACTGAAAGAGGCTTGGTTGTGTAAGGGTCTCTGTAGCCAACAGCAGCAGCCTCTGCTGCCAAGAGTTTCTCTCGATCTTTACTGTCCACTACTCCCCTTGCACATGCCTCCTCTACTGTCAACTTCTGATTTGATGTAGGCTCAATAATGTAACCTGTAGCAGCCTGGGCTTCCAGAAGTAAATCTGCACTATCTGGGGGCATGATCATCTGTTTCTTGGCTTCTGCTAAAGAAATCTTCCCTGAAGGCCCAGCTATTACACCAGCAATTGAACCAGTCCCTTTTAGAAAGATCTTTTTATCCACGGAGACCTCAGGGACAGTCTTCTGTCCTTTTACTAGCTGGTTAAATGTTTCCCTGTCAAGAACCCCACAATCAAGCAACTGCTGTGCTGAGATTGGTTTGCGGACACCATCAAACATGAGTTTGGAAGGGTCCTTCCTCTCAGTGACTGGTAAAAGTATCAGGCCTGTGTGAGGCTCTGATTTGCATCTTCTCTTTAAAGCCCCATAGCTGGCATCACGTTCTGTGTCTGGATCAAGGTAACAATCGGGGTTCTGATTTAATGCACGACAGAGTTCCTGATCCACAAGGTTACGCTTTATAGCTGTGTCTCTCGGAAGGAACACGCTAAGGTTTGGATCTAGAATCCCACCTGCAGATTCCTGGGCCTGCAGCAGACGTAGTCCTGTTTTTTTGTCAATTATTCCCTTCTTCATTGCCTCAAACACTGAAAGAGGCTTGGTTGTGTAAGGGTCTCTGTAGCCAACAGCAGCAGCCTCTGCTGCCAAGAGTTTGTCTCGATCACTACTGTCCACCACTCCTCTTGCACATGCCTCTTCTACTGTCAGCTTCTGATTGGATATGGGATCAATGATGTGACCTGTCGCTGCCTGGGCCTCCAGTAGTAAATCTACACTGTCTAAGGGCATGAGCATCTGTTTCTTGGCCTCTGATAAAGACAGTTTCCCTAAAGGTCCAGCCACCACACCAGCAATCACTCCTGTCCCCTTTAGAGAGATCTTCTTGTCTGCAGACACCTCTGGGACAGTCTTCTCCCCCTTCAGTAGTTGGTTAAATGTTGGTTTGTCCAGCACCCCACAATCAAGCAAGTCCTTTGCTGTTACTGGTTTACGTACACCATCAAAGACCAGTTTAGTAGGATCTAGTTTCTCTGAGACTGGCAAAAGTAGCAGACCAGTATGAGGCTCTATCTTGCATCTTTTTTTCAAAGTCTCATAGCTGGCATCATGCTCAGTTTCCGGGTCAATGTAACATTCAGGATCTTGTTTCAGAGCATGACGAAGGTTTTCATCTAAAAGGTTGTGCTTAATAGCTGTGTCTTTAGGCAGGAACACACTGAGATTGGGATCTAGAATTCCTCCCACTGATTCTTGGGCCTGCAGTAGACGCAGTGCAGTCTTATTGTCAATCAATCCTTTCTTCATGGCCTCAAACACTGAGAGAGGCTTGGCAACTTTAGGATCCTTGTAGCCAACAGCAGCGGCCTCAGCTGCCAATAATTTGTCTCTATCTCTTATATCCACTACTCCTCTGGTGCATGCCTCTTCTACAGTCAACTTCTGATTTGTTTGAGGGTCAATTATATGACCAGTTGCAGCCTGCGCTTCCAGTAGCAAATCTGCAGTATCCTCAGGTAGCAACATTTGTCTCTTGGCTTCTGACAAGGACATTTTGCCTTGCTTCCCAGCTACCACCCCAGCAATTGGCCCAGTCCCCTTCAGATTGACATTTTTATCAACAGACACTTCTGGGATGGTTTTCTTCCCCTTTTCTAGATCTTTAAATGTTGGCTTGTCCAGGACACTGCAATCCAGCAGCTGCTTGGCTGTGACAGGTTTTCGAACACCATCAAAAATAAGTTTGGAGGGATCTATCTTCTCAGTGACAGGAAGAAGAAGAAGGCCCGTGTGTGGTTCTACCTTACATCTTCTCTTCATTGACATATAACTTACACCGTCCTCGTTTTCTGGGTCCAGGTAGAGCTCAGGTCTTTGACTCAAAGCACGGCATAAGTTGTCATCAATTAGGCCACGCTCAATGGCTGTGTCTTTGGGAAGGAACACACTGAGTACTGGATCTAGAATGCCCCCCACAGACTCCTGAGCTTGTAAAAGACGCAGTGTTGTGTTTCTGTCAATTAGTCCCATCTTCATGGCCTGAAATACTGAAAGAGGTTTATTTGTCCCAGGTCCATTATATCCTACAGCTGCAGCTTCTGCTGCTAGCAACCTCTCTCTGTCCTTATCATCAATCACACCATGATTACATGCTTCTTCAACTGTCAACTTTTGATTAGTTCTGGGGTCAATGATGTGTCCTGTAGCGGCTTGAGCATCCAGAAGCAAATTGATGGCATCTGCTGGGAGGAGATTTTCATTCTTGGCTTCAGTGAAAGTCAGTTTTGCAAACTGAGGTCCAGAAATGGAGCCTGGACCTTTTAGACCTTCAACTACCACCCCGGCTATTGGGCCTGTACCTTTTAAATTGACTTTTTTGTCAACAGACACTTCAGGGACAGTCCTATGTCCCTTCACCAGCTGGTTACATGTTTGTTTATCCAAAACACCACAATTGAGCAACTGGTCTGCTGTCACTGTCTTACGGACTCCATCAAAAATCAGAGTGGAAGGATCCAAGGTTGGGGGTTCTCTGGCAGTCTTCAGTTCAGTTTCTATGTTCTTTCTGACAATGGTGACCTCATGTAATTCTTTCTGGGTGGCTGACAGTTTAATTTTATATGACTCTTCAAGCTCACGTAACTCTCTCATCAGCCTTTCTATCTCACTTTTCAAAGATTTCTTTTCCCTCTCCGAAATATCCTTGTCTGTCTCATACTGCCTAATCAGGCCATGTTTGCTATCACACTGGTCCTTCCAGTGACTTAAATCCCTCTTCACTCTTTCGTTCTCCTCCTGTAGACGCTGCTTATTGCGATACTCAGATTCTAAGGACAGTTTAATGCGGCTGAGTTCCTCCTCTAGTCTTAAGATGTGGTCTTTGTCCTTTTCTGACAACTGCAATTTCAGCAACAGAGTGTCTCTCTCGGTTACAATTTCATTATACTGGGACTGAAGGGATTGCATGGTGGCTCTTATCTGCAGGAAATAAAGAGAGAGAAAAGAGACGAGAAGTTACTCAACTCAAAAATACTCATATATTAACAGTATAGATGAGGAACCTCATTTATTTCTTTTTCATTTTTTGTATACAATCAGTGGTTATTGAGGACAGTGCACATTCTTGCTCTTTTCAATCTTTCACAGTGCAAGAATTCTTTCTGCGGAAAGAATATTTGGGTGCACAGCTTATTTAGAAACAATAAAAGCATTTTCTCAAAAAAGTTTTTTGTTGTCGTTACAACTCAAACCTTTTTACATTTTTGTAAAAGAAAAACAGCTGGCAATAGTGTTAAAAGTTGAAATATAAAAAGCAAGTCTGTGCCTGTTCTGCCATTTGGTTTGCTATACTAGTGATATAACAAAAAATGGCTAATTCTATTTAACGACCAGAAAGCAAGACTGATTTGCAAAACAGCACAGATACATAAAACCAATAGATGTGGGCCAATCGTGATCACCTGATTTTAGTTTGCAAGAGGAGTTGTCATAAGCATTTTTGGAAACTGTAAATTTCTGAAGTCATGCCAGTGCTGTTTTACAAGATTGCAAAAGGTGTCTTTAAGCCCATTAAGATGTACTAAAAATATAAGAAACAATGATCAGAATCTAGTAGACCAGGAAACCAGCGGCAGTGATGGTGCTGATCATTCTGGGCAAATAAAGTGACCCCAAAAAAGCAAGCGAACTGCACTAACTCTAACCCTTAACTCCCCATCTTTCCACAGTGTGTACAGGGAGACAGTGGAATAGGAAGGCTGTCAGGTAGAGAGGCACAGATTATGTTTGCATGCGAGTTTATACACATGCAAGTTTATTCAAACACATACAGACAGTATGTGTTCAAATCAGAGTTGCATCTACAAGAGGCACTCCAGCATGCAAGGAAAGGGTTTGCTTCAGACTAGCTAGAGCTACAGTTGCTACTTGAATGCTTCAAGTGGTGAAGACTCTGATTTGGAAAGACGAGAACAGTCCAGGACTAAGCACCAAACTTCCATGTACCTCGGTGGCCTGCGTTTGTATTTTCTCAGTCTCCACTTTGAGTTTCTCCCTCTCAGAGGAGAGCTCGGAGACCAGGTTGCGGTAGTCTAAATTACTGCGCTCACTGGCCTGTAGCTGCAGCTCCAGCGCAGTAATCTGCGAGGAGAGCTCATCATCACTTCCCTGTTTGGCCCTCAAGAGTTCATCTTTCTCATGTCGTGTTGTCCTTAGCTCCTCATCCAGTCTCAGCCTCTCTTTGGTCTGAGCTTCTGTCAGCTCCTTCAGCCTTTGAAGCTCAACTGAGTTCGCATTCAGTATCTTGCTTTTCTCCTCTATAGATTTATAAAGACCTTCATTCCTGAGGTTTGCCTCTTTGACTTTGAGCTGCTCCTCAAGCAGCTGCTGCTGAAGGGCTTTCAGGTCAGAGCTCAGCTGTGTGATGTGCTCTGCAGAGGTCTTGTTCTGTCTCAAGCTTTTCTCTAGCTCCTCCTGCAACTGAAGACGCTCTTCTTCAACTCTCTTTTCAGAATTGCTGGCTTGTTCTTGGCTTTGGCGTAGTGCAACGATAGTGCTGCTGTGTTCTGCCAGGGTCATATTGGTCTTCTCTAGCTCTGACTCGATCTGCCTTCTTCTGGCTACTTCTTCTTGGTTAGCTTGCCGCAAATTCTCCACCTGGCTCTCAAGTCCATCTCTTACAGCTTGGAGGTCCTTGATGCGTCCCTGTAAGCTTCTCATATTTTGCTCAACTCTGCTTCGCTCCCTGCTTTCTCTCTCCAGCTCCAATCGCAGTTTCTGAAGCTCCTCCTTGTACTCCCGCCCCTGGGTTACAGCCACTGATGAATTAGTTAGCTTCACTTGCAGCTGGGACAGAGTCTGTTCAAGCACACCCTGACCTTCTTCCGCAGTTTGTCTTCTGCGGGTCTCCTCCTCTAGACTGTGTGTGACATAAGCCAGTCGGTCACTCGTCTCCTGCAGGTCCTTCCTAACCTCAGCCAGCTCTGCTCTATACTGGCTACTTTGCTCGTCTCTCTGCCTCATCAACAGTTCCACCTGACTTTCCAATTCTCTTCTCTTGCGGCCTTCCTCAATGATTACAGCCCGCTGAGTGTGAGCTTCCTCATCTGCTGCCTTCCTTTGTTCCTCAACCTGGCTGATAGATATTCGGAGTCTCCGTAGCTCCTCCTCGAGATTCCTCCTCTCTGCCTCCATCCTGTCATACTGCAGCTGGAGCTCCACTGTATCCTCGTCCCTCTCAGCTGCCAGCCTTTGCATGTCTGCATGGCTGACGTGGATCTGAGATTCGTAGCTGAGCTTTAAGTTATTGATCTCCGTACTGTATTGGCTCCTTACCTTTGATATCTCCTTCTGCAGCTCCATGAACCTTGCTGTCTCGTCAGCAAGCTGTCGCCGGAGCTGTTCAATCTCAAGCTCTTTATTTGACAAAGTCTTCTCCACCTCCACCTTGGACCAACTGACTGTCTCCAGCTCGTTCTGCCTCTTTCTCAGCACTGCTTCATACTCTTCTTGCTGCTGAGTGTAGCGCTCTTCTGCTAGCTTCCTCTTCCTCTTTTCTTCATCCAGCAAGTAGTTGAGACGTTCCACCTGATCTCTGAGGCCTGCCAGCTGGCTCTGTGTGTTATCTAGGTTCTCCTTGGTGGCACTGCACTGCAACGATGCAGTTTGTTTCACCTCCTCCATTGACAGCAACTGTTCTTTTGACTGGTTCAGCTCCCGTTGGTACTGAGCAAGAGCATCTTCCAGTGATTTGTTCTTGGCGTTGCGGTCTCTCATATCGTCTCTCAGAAGGCGAAGTTCTTCTTCTAACAGGTCAATCCTTGTGTTACGAATCTGAAGGAAAGACAAAGAAAAGATGAATACAAATGTGTTTTTAAAAATGATAAATTAAACTTTCATTATTATTTTTTACCCACTTGTGTTGTGGTTAACAAGTATCCAGCATAACATTTGCTTAGCACAACCCTATTAACACCACATTCATATCGTGTTGCCATGAAGAAACATTCCATTCAGTTTGAGGCAAATCCAAAACCCCCAACCAGTTCTGACAGATACCTATGCCTTCCTGTTAAAAGGGATTTTTTCCTCCCACTGTCACCAAATGCTTGTTTATGGGGAGTGGGGGAGGGGGCGAGATGTTGTCATCTCATCGGATCGTTGGGTTTTTCTGTGTTATTGTAGAGTTTCATTTGCCATTATAATTAATTGAATTTAAAAAAACTATAGTTATCTCATGTCTCTTGCGTTTTCCACCAACTTTTCTGTATTTTAGGTCTTATTGAACAAAAAACTGCTTTTTTAAAAATCTTGATCATACTATAGAAGGTTATCCATATGAAACCACACACTTGGCTAACAGGTTATCAATCATAAGACGTGTGGTTGTGAGTTAGTGACAATGAAAAGACTCATCTTGAGACTACAAAACGGTTCTTAAATAACTAATAATCTGTCCATGGAGGTTGCTTGTACTTACAAAGTGAAATTAGTCACAAATGAGGTATGTGGTTTATCTCAACAAAACCTCCCTGTAATTGCTTTGTTCACTAACAGATTACTACAGTCATCCATAGCTACACTGTTATTATCTTAGTTTGCAACCATAACTTACTAACACTAAACTGCACCTTTAGCACAATGTCCAGCTGTGAAAGATATATTTTTCTCTAGATTGATACCATCTGATCTCAGAAGCTAAGTAGCATTGTGCCTGGTTAGTACTTGAATGGGAATACACATTTTTCCTTACCAAATGGTCTGCCTGGGAGTAGGCTACCAGTCTATAGTCCTATGTGAGAAAAAAATTTGCTTTCCATAGGATACTAATATCCAACATAGTGGATAGTAGGTTGCTTATTATGACTAGCTGCAACTTAGTCGCAACATATGTCCTTGGCATTGGTCATATCTAAGTGAACTTTACTCTCTTTATACTGAAACTCATGTATATAGCATCTGTAGTCTGTCAGTTCTTGGACAGTCAGTAACATCGCATTGCATGCAATGTGTGTCTTAATACTCTGTTAGCTGATGGATATTAATACACAGAGTTCATGAGCAAAAGACGCATGTAAATGGGAGCAACACAATGCTGACTGCAGGTGATGTTATTAACAACAATGGTTTGCTGGAAGGTATAAAGGAGTTCCTTTAACTTTAACGTTATATCAAAGATTAGGTGACAGATTTACCCCAAATTCTCATTCATAATCCCTGGGCAGTTTGATGACAAGATGTCATAAACAGAAAGAAAGAAAAAGAAGAAGAAAAAAGAAAGAAAACCATGATTACATCCAACAAGATATTTTTGGATGTTCAGCATTGGAGATCCGTACCTTGAGCTCCTCCATGTTTCTGAGCAAATCTCCTAGGAATCTGTAGTAGTCGTCAGAAAGGGTAAGCAACTCCATATATCGAGTCTGCAGTTGGGTAGCCTGGAACAGAGACAAATTTAATTTTAATTTTAAAAAAACATCAGAAAAATCAACTCTAACCTACAAGAAAAAACATGTCATGTACTAATGGTTTACTACATGTCTAATGTTTTTACTACAGTTGCATTACTTCATGATTGAGATCCACTGACGGCGACTTCAGCATTGTCCTCTTCACTGGGATGTTGAGCAAAGTTTCTAAACCAGAGGTGTAAGCTGCAAGGTCTGTTTCATAGTCCTGTTAAAAATAAAAATGAATAAATAAATAGAGGAAGTTGATCTTTTAATGAATCTGAGGCCAAATGCACTCGATTATTGACCTACTTACCTTGATAGCGTTCACACAGGCTTCATTGTCCTTCAGCACACTATCTACTGTCTCCCTCCTCACCTTGATTTCTGCATTCAGAGCCTAGAGAAACCCACAAAGTACAGATGTCAGGTATCTGATGCCTTCACAGAAAATTATTGGAAGTAGCTCTAATAATAGCAAAAGTTCAGCATATTACCTTCTGGTTGTTAATGAGGTCTTCCAGTGCTTGAACATTTTCTATTTTGGTGGCCTGTAGAGCCACCTGTTTTCTGCGAGTGGCTTCAATCCATTCAAGAATGGAAGTGCTGGTTTGCTTGTAGTGTTGCAGCTGAGGCAGATATGATCGAAGGTCCTGCATTCTGAGCAAGTGGAAGAGACGACCAGCATAAGTGAGTTATGTCACTTTTACTCAAACGCTGTCATGCCAAGTTTACAGATTAATATTGTTTTTTTATTACATTTAAAATACCGAAGCAACAAATGTTTTGTGCTTTGCTCGATCATTTTCTGCCAATCACAAATTGACATATGTGTATGTGAATAAGATGTTTTAAAAATAGATTCACATGTGTACAAGCAGCCTCATATACATATGGTTGAATATGGAATGAGTTATTTACTGCATGACTGTAAAGTCTTCAATTTCACATTAACAGTCAGTTATTATTAAAAACTGACAGAGCAGCATACCTCGTATCGAGCTGTAATTGGATTCGTCTCCAGCGGTCTGACAGCATGTTCACATCTTCTGTGTATTTTGTTAGCATCAGGTCACACCTGTGGGAGGATCCGCCCACCTGGCCGTTCCAGTGGCTCGCCTTGGACAACTCTGCCTCCATAGCATTTAGAATACCTTTCTTCTGATCCAGCTCTGCTTTGATGTTCTGCACATCGACACACGACACAACATCAATCATACGACTGCATCCACCGTATAATAAAAATCAGCCTGATAAGTGGAATTAAAGCATATGTCACAGCACAAAGGATATAAGAAAAATAGGGCAGTATTCACAAATGATTTGTCTGCTATTATCAAAGAGTAGGAAAACACCATTATCTTGCAAAAATACCTTCAGAGTTGACATATATTCCTCCACTTCCTCAGGAGACAGAGAAGTGGTCTCCTTTTCTGTCATTCTTGCTTCATAAACTTTCACAATGTCCTCGGCTCGTGCCACACTCTCCAGCATGTCCCTTAGAGCTCGTAGCCTAAAACAAGCATATGGAATAATCAAATATGCAAATATGCAAGGCATATGTGTGTTTGTCATAATGTAGATTATCTGTATGTAAAAGTATATTTTTTTGCAGATAATAATTGATCTTACAGTGCACAGTTATTAACTGTGCTTTTAAATTAATCAGAAGAACACACTAAGCTTTACGCCATCGTTTTGAGGTTTTGCCTTGTGTTATGTACCGCTGAACATAAGCTGATGAGCTGCTCTCCAGGCTGCCCAGTCTTTGGTTAATCACTCCAATCTCGCTGCGGAGGAACTGAGCTTTGTCTGAATCATTCACGCTTTCCAGCTCGTTTAGAATGCGCTCCTTCAAAAGTAAGTACTCAGCACGCATCGAGTCCACATCACGCTGCACAGTCTGAAAGATGCACATATATGTGTCGCGATAAATACAGGGTCGTTTTTGTTTTCATTCTACATGCATTTCTGTTATTCTTATATTTTATGCTTTCACCTCTAACTGAGAGATCTTGAGGCTACAGTCCTGCACGCCGTTGTCTCCGAAGCAGACATGGATGTGCTGACTCAGCATGTCTTCAGCGGCCTCCAGCCTCAATCTGAGCGAGTGCAGCTCTAATAAGCTGTGAGATGATGATGATGATGATGTGGATACCTTCCTCTTTCCTGCGTCCGTCTTGGTCACTTTTATCACTTCCTTCTTCACCACCTCTTTCTTTGCCTCCGCTTTCTTCTCGGCCTGTCTTCTGAGCTCTGCTCTCCGTCTTTCTTCTTCAAGCCTCCTGGCCTCCTCTTGGCGCATCCTGGCCTCTTCTTCAAGCCTCCAGGCCTCTTCTTGGCGCATCCTGGCCTCTTCTTCAAGCCTCCTTGCGTCTTCTGCAGCAGCAGCTTGTACTTGCTGCTGCTGTAATATAATCAGCTGGTGTTGTTGCCCAGATGTTTGCTGTAATTGTTCCTGCTGGACAACTGTGGACAAAACGATTTTTAAAAAATAGATAAAAGTCTTTTCAAAAGTTCCCTAGATTCACTTATTCAATTCAATTATTCCATTATGAAGCACACAGACTCAAATGCATACTGTATACTGTACTTTACTGTAATATACTGAAATACGTACTAAAAATATTGAATTTGAGCAATGTTTATATACACAAGTCTAAGAGACATCCGGCTAAAAAAACAAAAGCCAAGAAGTGCAAGAATAAACATATGGAGCTGAAAATGAGCGCAAGAGGTCCATCTGATATATGAGACTGAATAGAAATGTACAGAATAAACAGAACGTGTACTTGCGAGGTGATCATTACTACAAACACTTACTGTAAGTAGGTATCTGCACCACTAGCTGTTCATAGTGGGTCTGGGCATCATTGACCTGGTTCTCTATGCTCCTCTTGTCCTCATCAGCAAACATCTGGGAATTTACACTGTTCACTATAAACTCATCATAGTGAGTCTCCATGCTCTTGATCATTTTCCGGTACTCCTCTGGGCGCATCTTGGCCAACTGAACAGACACAGAAACATTAAGTTTAATTTGGACCCAAACAGATCTTTTCACCGAGAAGGAGAGGTCAGAGGTCAAATGTGACATGCTATTTTAAATCTTTGGTACCTTCTTTATGTTGACGATACTCACCACACTTGTAAGAAACATAGTTTCTAAGTTCTAAGGCTATGTTTATAAATTAATTTTCCACCAATAAATCATCAAGTGTTATAAGAATAACAGTGCAGTAAAATGATTGTGTGTGTTTTTTTAACACAAAGTACAAAGTGGAGCAGTGAAAAGTTGCAAAAGGGACTTTGGTTTGAAGCAGCGGGTTTCGAGAGATGCTTAAATGTCTGTTTGAATGCCACAGAGTTATGCAGCACTCCAAAGTGTGCAACTATGGGAGCTGTTTCCCAGCATCTGGAGGTGGCTCAGAATGAGAGACGTTTACACACTTTTTAAGCCCATATTAAATGGAAGACTACAGCTGTTGGCTTAGAACAAACTGTAAAAGCAAAAACCCACCTTTAAAACCAAATAATTAAACGTTAATTAACACCATGTCACAACTTTTATTATGACCATTTGTTTTCTCCTTTGATACTTTGCAAGAGAGCAAAAGTTTGACTTTGACGTATGACTAAATATTTTTTTTACAGACAGCAGAGGCTGACTTCCAACACCTCGTCGGTCCTTACCATGGAGATGGTGAGGGAGTTGATGCGTTGGATATCCATGACGCAGTACTGCCAGGAGATGAGACTCTTGACGTTGATATAAAGCTGGCTCCAGATTGACAGGATTGCTTCGTAGTACTGCTCGTTTCTTTGCACGACACAGAGGTGAAATTTAAAGGTTTCAGGATTATCTTTCCAGCCAGAGCAAGAGTTATACAATCACCTTTAACAGTAAATGTCCAAATCAAAGCATTTTTTGTTTCTTACTTGTTGGCGAGACTGATGCTGATTGGATTAGGTGGCGGTACAATCAGGCACACAGAGGGCACCAACATATCCAGACCCCCCGGGCCAGTCACCAGCCACTTACTGCGCTGGTTGTTGTCCTTTAGGATAGCCTCATTGCCCTTAAGGATCACCTTCTGTGAGCCCAAAGGTCACATAAAACACATAAAACACATGAAACACAAGTTAGAATAAAAGAAAGAGAGAATGTCGGTGCAACGTAAAGTAAAAAATAAAAATACCAATATGTGTTTAACTTTGACATCTGAAAACTGACCTGGTCCTGCTTGAAGTCGCACAGAGCCTTGACAATGACGCCGCTGGTGTTCTTCTCTTCAGGGTTTCTGGGTTTCAGTCTCACGATCTCCTTGGACTTGCTGACCAGGTGTTTAACCTGCCTCCTATTTTCCACAATCTTCTCCTTTTCCCTCTGAAGACAAAAAAGGTTTCAGTCAACCTGCCACTGTTTAGCCATTAACAACTGCTTTACTTTTCTAATTCGCCAACATTTTTGTCTCTCTGTAAATAATGAAGTCGCACAGAATGGCCTGTCCTGTATGAAACATATGACCTGCAATCCAGAACTGGTTTGGTTTTTTTTGAGAGTTCTGTTTCCATTTTTGTAACTAATGCCATAACTACTAGGCATGCAGTCTGCCTTTACAGTACAAATAATGTTTCTTTTAAAAGAATGGGCTGAATTTGAGCATGTCTGTAACAAGATGCCAACAACCAAAATAGTACTTTCTATTGTTTGGCAAAAGTTTGAGGGCTAAGATGCATGTTTCTCCTGGACTGTAAAAACTGGGGTTCTGGTCCAGAATGAGTAAAAGAAACATTTGGTCATTCGAAGGTATTATCCAATGGTATTGGAGTTGCTTCACTATTAGGTGGTACACTCAAAACTAATTTGTCCAAAATCCTGCCCATTTTTTAATTATGTGTAAATGTTCCATGTGATTTTATAACATAAGTACAATAAGTAAAACGTTAAATTCAAAGAAAACTTTTTTTACATTCAGTTTATTCCGAGCAACCTCTCCTGATGAATTATGGAGATGCTGGTAATGGTGTTGTGGTTCTTTTTTGGGGGTTTTGTTTTGGTTTGTTTGTTTTTCCATAACTCGTGTATCTGCAAATATACACATTCTGTATTTTTCATATGTAAGAAACTATACTGTGGTGGGGCTTGCTAATTTCTTGTTTTTGATTTATGTATGTTTTGTTTTGTTTTGTTTTGTTTTGTTTTACTTCATATGTTTCATATGTTGTTTGTTATTTAAGACAAAAAAAAATTAAATGAATGAGAGGTAAAACTTGAGGGGGTAGGGACAAATAAGTAAATACTTCAGCCTACTCCTTTTCAAACAAATAATGGAATGATATTTTGTAATGATTGTGAATGTTTGAAATGTTTGAAATAAAAATGAACTGAACTGAATTATCTGGCTAAATAATCCACTGACTTTATATATTTCAGGATTTGTGTTGTTGTTTACTGTAGTGCCTGAGACATGAAATTTTCAAAAGCTCATCCTACATCAAAGATCTACTGTATGTTCAGTCTAATCAGTTTTATCTCGCTATGCTAAACGGCTAAACACACGCGATCAAGCTCCTGATGCCCAGCTGATGAGTTACTGCTGTAATGACGCTGTCGTACCTCCAGGTTTCTGAGGAGCTCCTGCAGGGTCTCCAGAGAAGTGTTCTTGTCGCAGATGAAATTCTTACGAACCGTCTCGTGTTCCTTCTGCAGAGCACTGTACGTCTCGTTGGCCTCCTTGAAAAACTAAATGCACACGTGTGTAAGCATATGTGATGTGAGTTTCAGGAGAAAACACGCACAATTTGTGAAATACTGAGTGAAATCTAGCATGAAGTTAATTGTAGTTTCCCAGTCTCATTATGATAAGTAAACAAGCAATTTTTATGTGTACATAACAACTGAAAAGCTGAAAGCGAATCAAAATGCTAATGTAGCAACAAGAAATCAGAGGTGTCATGGTGCATCTTTTACATGCACTCTTATTCACAGTGTCCGTCAGTGTGACTGACTCCTGCAGGTTCATGTTTATTAGAGTAGCTTTAAGTTACCTGGCTGTACGCTAAATTCTCCTTCAGGTGAGTGTCGATGCATTTTGTTATTTGAAGGAGCCAGCTCCACTGAGTCTGCAGGGTGTCACTATAAGCCTGAAGAGAATGCACAAGCACACAAACACTGGAAAAAAAAGCCAAGCTTTTACTTGCAGGTTTATAACTAGTTGTTTTTGGACTGAGATTTCTACTTCTGATCGCTCCAGACCTCGATCTTGTCCGATGCAGGGTGGTCATTCTTCAGGAGGTTGTCCACTTTGGCCTTCAGCCTATTCAGATCCTTTTCTTTTACTTCCAGGGCACTCATCAGTTTCTGTTATATAAGAAGAGGTGGATAATCACAGGGACACAGGAAAAACATCAGGATGCAGCAAGAGGGAAGTTCTGTGGCTTCGCTGTAAGTGGATGACTAATCGCAGCTGCCAAAATCCAATCTACCACAGATGATTGCTCCCTTATGAGATGCAGATTACTACATAAAAGACATCAGCGCCATTTAGGCTCAAGGAATTGCCAAGAATGTTTATTGCCTAAAATGAAGCTCGTAAAATTGGAAATTAAAAAGTGGATTTTTTGCAGCATCTACTGAATCCAGCTCTATATTTGTTCCCTTGTGATCCGATGTTTGACTAACCGAGTAGCTCTCCTGCTTTCTGGGGATATACTGGTCGATGTTCTTGTCTCCCCAGTCAAACATCAGTTCCTCTTCCTCCTTCTCATTCACCCACATGATCTCTTTGGATATTTCCTGAATGATCTGCTGGAACTCTCGCAGCTGCTGGGTCCGATCATGGGACTTTTTCTAGCAGGGTTAAACAGGGTTAAAGTGAATCAATTTAATACAAATCTCTAGCGATTAACAGGGAAATACACTACACAGAGATAATATTTAGTTTCTTCACCTGGAGATTGTCCCATTCCTGATCCAGAGCCTTAAGATTGGCTTTGTCTCCTGTCTTCATCTGGGGGAAGAGAATGAGTCAAATTATGTGTTTCAAAATAAAGTGATGTGTCAATATTTGCAAATGCTAATAATCAAAACAGATACTAATAATAACAAATCGCTATCTGACCAATAGCGGATCATTTTTATTTGTTTAGGTTATTTATCTCTTTACCCTGTGATCTTCTTTAACACTGGTTTAGTTTTGTGACTTTAAATATCCCAAACAATAGATCAACGGCGCTTCTGTTTGAAGCAACAGTGAATCTCAGCATCGTCTCATCATCACAGCATTGATACTGAACCTGCTGACTGAACCCACCAGGTCATCTCTGGCTCGATCGAACTCGACGCTCCTCTGGATGGAGCTGTGAAACCTCTGGTGGCTCATGAGCTGCTGCTCGATGGCTGCAGGATCGTCTCCCCATGAAGCTGTTTCAATCAGACGCTGCACGGAGTAGATCGAGTTTTAGAGAAGACTTCAGACACAGGCACTTCATGTCACCAGCAGGTGGCGGCAGAGATACAAGTTAAACCAGCAATTTGCTGGTAAATTCATGCACCACTTGGGGTCAAAGATCAGCAATCCACTCAGAAAGAAATGATTTAGCACTGAGTGTAAAACAATAGCTCCTTTTAGCTTCTATTTGTACTTAACCACAATGAGCACATGATCCCTTAATACTGTGTCTACACCAACATAGCAGAGCATTCTTCTCTATGCTCTGTGTTAAATGCTGTGAATGTTGTGTTATCATAGCGATCATGGTTCAGCGAGATCTGTCATTTGGTTTACCGACACCTTTTATTACACTGTCATAAAGTGACACGGCACTTAACCATCTAGTTAGTGGGCATTAATGTCACTTTTGTTGTTGAAGAAGTAGGTCTTTCTTTCACTTTAGGTTTATTTCACAAAGATTTCTTTTGTGTAAAGGCTCTGTTTCTCCAGTTAAACATAAAAAATACTTTTTCTTGAACTGTTTAACAATTTTAATTATTTTAATGTAGTTGTTCACATTTTTAGTGTGTTTAAAGAACTATAATATATTAAATATACTGTGGAGCATTTTAACTTCTGTTGTGTTTAAATGTGCTATGATATGAAATGAGCTGATTATCTGTTGTGTGTAACAAACGTCTCTGACTTACTAATGTGACAAATTACATCAACTTCTCTTAATCTGAAAAAATGAAGGCTGGTGTTAACCGAAATCAGGTGATCAAAATGCAACAATTTTAGGGTATTTAAGACTGAAATAAATGCGCAAAAAACCCTGTCAAAAATGTAAAAGAAAAAAACAAGCCTCCAACAAATCTTTTGAAATGTAAATGTTGCCTAAATTTCACCGAATATTGATTTTTAGTAGATTTCTTAGCTAATAAGTATATTCTTCTCGACTCCCCCAAGTTCGGGTGCTTGACCACCATCTACTGCAGGTAATGCACAGTTTAATGCACACTGTAGTAATGCCCCTCAAGCTTTACCAAGACACCTTAACCCAGGATTCCTTAAAGGGCTCATGAATGTCAGAAGACTGATCTTCAAAAGCAGCTGCAGGTGCACGTTAGGTATTAAGTTGGGTGTGTCTATACACGCCTTTTGCTGTGCAATCCAGCCCATAGCATCATGATAGCTCCTTCCGGGTTCCTCCCAGCCAACGGAGCCCCCCTTGGTGCTCTTCCTTCTCTGCGTGGTGCCTGAGATGGCCATGTGGACCCCCTTCAGCTGGCTATTGTACATCTCCACACTATGGATTAGAAAACAGAAAAAGATGAGACTTGGAATGAACAGCATATGCTATACAAAGAATATATTTTTATAAAAATTCATGAAATCTCTGTTTGTCCATCCATCTGTCCGGTCAACAAACATTCATCCCATCTGCTTTAAAAATGGGAGATTAATTACTGACTGCCTGAGGAAATTTGGACTAAGTTTAAAGCTTGAGATACATTCACTATCCTTTTGAACAGCAACTGAATTACTTAATTACCTGCATGTGACGCATTCAAGAGACAGTTACATTTCAGTGTCAAAATCATGGGTAACACTGACCTCGGATGGGCACTGTTCTAGTAAAAGAAAACTGAGATGATTAAGACAGAGAGAGAAATCTGGCCTTCCTTACCTTCTCATTACGTTCTCATTAGGCTGTCCCATCTGCCTCAGGTCGGCCCCGCAGCTCTTCAGATTTTGAATGGCCTCTTTGGCCATCCCCATGAAGTACTCGGCCTCACTCGGGTTTCCACCCTGCAATACACAGACACAAGGAGGTGTACAAATCCAGAAAACTGAATGGGCACATTTGGAGTATAGATGTCTTTTGTCCTTGTTGTGCTTTAGATTGAATTATTTCCATTTAGAAGTGCCAAAAAATGTCAAAACTTCAGAAAAACAACTTTTACAACCCACGGAAGAAGATGATTTATGACAAGGACAAAGCGGTTGTGATAGTCTGCCGATATAAGTAGTCAACAAGACAATAAATCACACGCCCACAAATTTTAAGGTGAGTTTTGCACTTGCGATGAACTTCACAGTAACATAAATAATTCATGATAGGTTGCTTAACAGCTAAACTAAGGAAGGGTGTAAATTTAAAGTGGACTGACAGTTGCAATACTGCTCAAGGGGCCAGTTCTAAAAATCACATCCAACAGGGAGTTAAACAAAAATGAAACATTATCTATCTGGTGTCTCTCACAGATTCTGACCGTACACCAAAAGCCTACACATCCAGCTACTCCAATTACAGCCGCACAACATTTCTGTCATTCTTTCTGTTTCTTTTTGCCTCAGAGGACAGGCTACAACACTACACTCTTCATGTGAAATAAAAACCCTCCTGACTGGGCTAACTGACTTTTATCTGCACTTCTAGCAGTAAAAGCACAATAAGTAACACAAATAAGAAAAGAAAACACAACTCACAGCTTGAATGTAGTACTCGGCTTTCTGCAGGTACTCGTTGCACTGGCTCTGCAGGATAGCGGCCTTCTGGTTGATAGAAGTAAGTGTAGAGCCACTGTGGAGGGCAGCGAAGTAAACTCATTAACATTAAGATCTTCAGCTTTAACTATTACCAAAATATTCCCAGTTACCGCAGCGGTTCCCAGTTTTTTTCACCGTGTGTTCCCCTAAAACAAAGCAGTGTCTCCTTTTGCATATATCATCATAATCCACAAACTGAAAAGATATGGTCATGGTTATGGCTAGATTTTTCAAATACATTAGCTAAAAAAATACACTGCAACGGATTACATCAGTACGGGCTCAACAGCTGGTATGTATAGTCAACATTCATACACAATGTGCCAAAGAAACTCTTTTCACTGCTATTATAAACATTACAATTTTCTTTTAATATTGTTTTAGGTTTAATTTGATAGGAAAGCACTGCAGGCACGCAGGAAAGTGAGGGGAAAAGTCTGGAGCAGACTTGAACACAGATCTTTAGTGGGGCCTTTGGTATATGGGCTCAAACACACGAGCTGTGGCAGCAGCCACAAATCTAAAAATTTAGAAAAATAAGTGTTGTTATGATAGAGATCTCTCTGTTTCCTAGAAACAAGGAGATATAGAGACAGAAAAAAGCTATCACCCCAGATAACCAGCTATCACTGCTGCTTATAGTACGTGTTTTCAATTCTGAGGTACTAAACTATTTATGCTGGCTGTATATGAGCAAAATGTTTTGTACAGTCTGAGCTGAAACTCAGATAAGCATCCAAATTTCTACAAAATACACTTTTCCTGAAACCTGCTCTGGTTTTCACAGACACACATACAAACTACAATGTTGACCTCATTCTAAAATATGCATAGAGACCCACTCTATGTATCTCTATTATCAATTTTATTGACCAGTTTTGATATACTTGTGTTATCACACATATCATAACTATTGCCCTAAAAATCTAAGCTGACATTGGCTTATTTAACTAGCTATGAATGAGGGCACTGTTTCCAAATAACACCTGTAATATCTCTGTCATCTCTACACTTGTATTTCTTGTTTTACTTACCATCCAGAAAAAAGTGCTACCAGCTATAATAAACAATGTAATAAATGTACTTATATTTGCCATAAGCTGCCCCAGGCACTTTTCCCTTAATCACAGAGCTTACATGAGTACCTTATCTCAAACATCACTCCCTGATATAAAACTATCAAAGCCATAAACGAAGTTGCTCTGACTCACAACTTATGTTTGCGAATTAAATAAATCTGCCCGTTCCTCAAAGTGCGGGGTCAGAAACACAATCCTTGTGCTGCTGATAGAGTCGCATGTGTTAAAGCGACACGCGTGTCCGTGGGTCTGTGAAGCAGCAGAGGGAGGCGGCAATTTAACGCGGACTGTAAATCTCGTTTCTCCCCGGGGAGGTTTGCTCCTGTGCAGAGCAGAAGCTGAGGAACAATTGAAAAGACGTGCCAAAGACAACAGCTGTATGTCAGCATCACGACGTGTATCACTGCGCGTTATCAGTGCGTATGATCAGTTATGTCACTGACGTGACTCTGCAAACCAATCTGAGTTAAACATCACTTTATTTTGTTTTATACACAATTACCACCAGCTTTACTTCAGTGTTACAAAACAAGTGGAAATGCTGTTACTTTGCAGAACAAGAACATTTCCCTGTAATTATACTCTTGCGGGCTGATGTGCATTGAATTGCTTTGTTCGCTTTTTTAAAGGCCAGTGAGTATCGGGTGTTTTTAGTGTTTGCAGGGCCCAAAAAAACAACACAGGCTGTCACGGTTAATAATCTATCGTGCGCTGCAGTTCACACATTGGCCACAGGTGCAAAAAGAAACGCAAAACTTGTGGAAGATAGAGTTTAAATTCATACCCCATTCCGCTGATCGCGCCCCCGCCGGCGCCGCTCATCGCCCCCCCTCCCATGCTGGCCCCACGCCACGTCATTCCTCTCGTGGTTCCGGCTCTCATGCTGCTCGCCATTCCGCTAGCCATCCCACCTCCCTTCACGGACTTTGAATAGGTGAAGGTTTTGTGTCCGTCGTGTCCGTACTGGTCGTATCCGTTACCCCCTCCGTGGAAGCCGTCGCTCCGTGCGTACTGGTAGGTGGATTCTCCAGTCAACTCTCCCCTGGAGTTGGCCCTGCGGAGCATGTTCAGGGCCTGCTGAGACCCGTACGCTGACATGGTGACCAGAGAACTGCAGCCTCGGCGGCTCCACAGAAGTTACTGGACGAAACTAAGTGGACGGAAACAACCTGACAGGTTGCCGCCCTCTCTCTCTCTCTCTCTCTCTCTCCACTCTGTCCGCCCTGGTCCCTCCGGTGCAGACTGCAAACCGAGAGCAGGACGGGACCGCTTTTGGAGCCTTGTGACCACACCTCTCTGTCTGTCAGCCAAAAACTTTTTTCTTTCTCTATCTCTCTTTCTGCCACTCCCCTGTCTACTCAGCTGGAGACAGTGTGTGTGTGTGTGTGTGTGTGTGTGTGTGTGTGTGTGTGTGTGTGTGTGTGTGTGTGTGTGTGTGTGTGTGTGTGACCCTAAGGTCCACAGGTTTGAACACCTCCCAAATGCAGGACGTTTTGAAACATTATGACATTTTTATTTTTGCTTCAATAAAGACAGCTCGTTTTTGGAAAGCATGGCTATGTTATGGAAATCAGAGTCTGAGAGGAGCATTTGGCAAACAGAGACAGTTTTAAAAGCACAGTTTAAGAAAGCGGATCAGAAGATAGCATTTGAACAGAAGGCGATCAGCATTTGGAAAGTGATGCAGTTCTTTCTTTTTTAAAATAACGATGTTTCTGAAAAGTCAGGTTATGTGTGTGCTTTAGTAAAGTGGGGTTATTTTTAAAGTGACTGATTATGAGAGCAAGTTAGAGATCATCCCAAATTGGAAACTTGAAACTTACAACTTGTTAGTTAGTGTCAAGTTGATGGATTACTCATGGTGGCAGTTCTAGTTAAGGAATGAAGTCGATTGCATCCTCACAATTATAAAGCAGAAGAAGGAAATGCTTGTATTTGCCAGGATAGCTCAAATGTACACACTAATTATTTGAAAAAAAAAAGTATTGTATATACAATATGCTCAACATACATGATTCAGTAAAATGACTAGATTATATACTAATGCGATCAGTGCTTAGATTTTTATTTTTTTAAGTATGGTTTTCCCTTGACAGATGTGCCTAGGATATAAAAACAACTGCTTTTAGTTACATTCCTAGTTTAACAACATCTGTAGTATTAAGCAGAAACTAGTAAAGTAATGGCTGTAATAATCAAAGGCCTTAAAGACAAACTGCTTAAAGTACAGATAATACATCCAGTACACCAGGTGATGCATCTTTTGAAATTTAAATTAAAACAGCTGCCGAGGTATCGCTCACTCCTCTTCTCCACAGGTGTCTTTAAGTCTTTCCATGCCCCTCCCATCTGCTTTCAGTCTGCGTCCTCAACTGAGAAGAAACTCTCTCTTTCTCACACACACTTTAACATTGCTCACACAACTGCCTGCAGGCAATGGGTGGGACTCACTGGAAAAACAGGTTTAGCAGCCACTCAGTAACGACAGTAACACTAAATTTGGGATGTCCATAATCACAGTCGGACCACCTTCCAATTAATGTACTTCTTTTCCCAACAAGTCACTTATTTGCTGTTATTGGTAATATACTAATATTTTATTTTTCAAGCGATACCCACATTTCCCCATTTTAAAGATGCATTCACAGTGAATTACAGGTCACTTTGAGTCCCAGTCTATCTGCACAATCGCCAGTGCTCCACAAAGCTGCTTACTTTGGTTTTGTAAGTTTCTTTTCTTTCAAAATGACTCACCAGCTCAGCTTAAGCCTTTTGAACTCTTTGCTCACGTTTTTTTCTTCTTCACTAATGTACAGTCTTTGTTCAAAAGTAGGCGGTGTGACCTGCCTTGGCTTTAAATGTGTTAGCAAAGTGGAAAATTGTGAATAACTGCAAAGAAATTTCTTAAATCATAGACTTTAATTTATAAACTAATCAAGAGTGTTAAAGCATTCCTCTCCCTTTTTTTTAATAGAATAAACACTATAATATGTTTTTGTAGCTCTGCAGATGCCTATTTTGTTTTTTGAGACTTTTTGCATATATTTCTTAGTTTATAAACTTATCTAATTTTTACATAGAATTTGTGCAAAGTTACTGTGTGTTTTAATGCAATCAAGTGTAGCACGCCTGATTTAATTGTTTTCTGTGTAATCTAATAGCAGCAAAGGCTTTCTATTCTATTGTCTATTCATCTGGCTAAACTGCTTTACTTTAAATTCATTATTTTGGAAATTGTATTTAATAATTTTGTACCTGACACATGAAGCAGGCTTAACAACTGTCCTGGGTCACCACAGGTTTTGTGTTACCTTGAAACATTTAAAATTTCTGTTTAAAGATGTTTTACATACTGAATGCTCTTGTTTTTCTTAATGCCTTTGCATTGCTTTTGTGCTAATGTAACGACACAGTGTCACTTTATAGACTTCATATATATGTGTGTGTTTCTGTAATCTAGTCACAAGACACTAAAATAAAAGTGCTCTTTCCTCAGATTCAGTTTCCCCTGATTAAATTAAGGTTGTCCAGATCACAGTCGTTTAAAGGGAGGCCTAGCCAGCAGCACAAATCTTATGCATTAAGGAAAATTTAGTATGAGAAAGAAATGATGAGCAAAAAACTCTTCAAAACCAGAAATACCAACAATGAAGAGAGAGCCACTTAGTGGGTTTGCGGTTTTTGAGCCACAACAATCATGTTTCAGAAATATGTCTTTGTGCATAAGGAGCTCACTCATAGGAAAGAACATCCTAATGACTTTGACCTAAGGCTGTCTGCAAGCATAAATACTGGTGATATGGACCGGCACCCTACAGCCTGAGGAGAGTCTCCCTACACTAACTTATAAACTCAGCAACCTTTGCGGAATGTAGCATGTATGTGTTTGGAAATGAGTGGGATTGTGAGTTATGTACGAGCAAACAGGAGGGAAAGTGCAAGTGATTGCGAACAGTAGTGTTTGTTTGCTGGTATGATTTATTACAAAGACTTGTTTTCCATTAGCTCAAGTCTAATTGCAGACTTGGTGCTGATGATAGAGTGGAAAAGAATTTTTGGGAACCAATGACACACCAGGATGGTCTTACAACTCCCAGGGCTTATGTGTGCTTGCCTTTCTGTGGGTGACTCAAAGGTAATAAACTGGTCTAACATTTTCTCCGGGAAAAAAAAGAAAGAAGTCCCACCTTAACTTTGTTATTCCCTTTGGCGAATGACATTCAAGAGCAGGCCTTTGCCTGCACATAAACACAGATTTGCCAAAACGACATTCCTGCACTACCCTTCCCCTATCTTTAACGCTAACCCTTTTCAGCCCTGAAAGCTAATTTCTCACTTATTTAGTGTGAATTAACTTTATTTGTGCAGGTCTAATTCACAAGAACAGTAATCTATCAATAATATAATCTAAAACTAGATTTTCTTTAATAATGGATTGGATTTATATAGCGCTTTTCAAGGCACCCAAAGCGCTTCACAATGCCACTATTCATTCACTCTCACATTCACACACTGGTGGAGGCAGCTACGGTTGTAGCCACAGCTGCCCTGGGGCAGGGTGACAGAAACGAGGCTGCCATATCACGCCATCGGCCCCTCTTGCCCACACCAGTAGGTGGCAGGGTAAAGTGTCTTGCCCAAGGACACAACGACCAGGGCAGAGAGCCCGGGGATCGAACCGGTGACCTTCCGGTTACAGATACACTTCCCAACCCCCTGAGCCACAGTCGCCCAACAATAGTGGCAATATTAAAAAAAAGGAACACCATCTACAGAACCAGGCTCAGGAAACACTGTCCTCAGCCTCACCTCTGTGGTTGAGGATAAAGGAAAAGAGAGAAAAGAAGTCCTGACTGATAATGATAAATCATAGAACCCCAGGTGTGCGTGACCATCGTAATTTCCTTAAAAAAGAAAGGCATGTAAGATTCTGTAAGTCAGCCACTAAATTCTCCACATTTGTTTTGTGTGAGCGTTTGATCCTTTTTTGTCCTCTGGGTGAATCAGTGAAATCATTTTAGGGCATGTTTCTGAGGTGTGGTGAGAATTTCCACCTTCTCCTATCTCCTTTCATTCCATATTTCTGGAGACAGGACAAGGCTTGCATATAAAGTTTCTACGGTAGCCAAAATATGTAGAAGCATGTTAAAAAAGGTGTAATCCTAGAAAATGAGTCAGTACAGCTCAAACATTAAAAAAAGAATAAAGATGCTTAGATCTGAATAAGTTCAAAGAGCAGACACTTCGTTTTCAGTAATTAGTCTGACCTGAGAAACTTATTCATGTTGTCATTTTTAAAACCATAACAACTCCACTGATCTTTATTCTCCTGGTGGGACCTCATCTAGTTCAGAACATTCAAGCTGAAAAGAATCCCAACTCTCACTTCATAAACTTCATATTTCAACCTTCCAATTTCTCAGAGTTTCCTATCTGTCCCTTTCACTGTCAGTGTTGCTCCTTCCCTGCATTGCTGCTCTTTTAACCTCTCCACAACCCAACATTCACCTTTAGGTCCTGGGGCAATGCAACATGTATTTTCCACAGTATGATGAGCCTAAATATCAGCTGTATTTTGCTGCTGAATTCCATTATTTAAAATGTTGGTTGTTTGTTTTTTAACTGAAACATTGAAATATTTGAGATATTTACGGCATGGTTAATTTTACAGAAAACAATCTCTGGTAAACATCAAGGGCCACAAATGCCAAAGTTAGAAATTTGAAAGTGAGTAAGGGGGGCCATCTAGCAGGAAAGGAGACAGATGCTCTTCTATGTTTCCATTCATCCTTATGTAAGTGATGAGTCTGCTTTGAGTTTAAGGGTTGGGCACACGTGTTTAAACTCAAAGCAGCTGCCTATTGCATAAAATTATCAAATAAAATAAGGGCTGGGCAGCCCAACCCTTATTATTTTTTTAATATAATTTTATAGAATTTAATTTCAGTGGAAATTGGTGGATTTGTTTGTGGAAGACAGGTAAAGCCTCACATTTTCTGTGTGCATGCTGAGCTATTAAATATGCATTTGCAGTGCACCAACAGCAAACTTGTTTTCTTTTGGAAGCAGGTCGTCTACCAGTGTTGATGATTCTAATACATAAATACTTTCTGCGTCTTGAGTGAATTAACTAACAGAGTTTATCCACTTTTAGTAACAATCAGTTAAAAGAAATTCTGACAAGTCCTGAGACCAAATCTCCAGAGCTTGTATTGCTACTGTGCTGCTGGCTCACCAACTCAGTTTAGTTGACACTGTGGTCTGTGAGGTACAGCCTGTCCACAAATTATATCCTGTAGTATTTTTACCTGTCTTCTTACTTAGTACTAGGTGGCAGTTATGAATGCTACACCTGTTCAGTTTATGCTAACCAAGTCTGATAGTATTGGCTGATAACAGCAGGGCATTTTCAAAAAAATAACCAAGCAAAACCCAAAATGTCAACTTTTATGCTTGAAAAAATGTATTCTACACACGGAAGTCTTTCTGGAAGTCAGCAGACCTCTTTAAAATGCCTCCAGACACATATGTGAGCATTTATTCTGAGGACACTGTTTTAATTGACTTTATTTCCAGTGATCATCAGGACATAACAATCGTAAAGCTACATCCATTTTTGTATGCAGTCTGTATATCTGTTTAGTTTACACTTGATTGGTGACAGAAGGATAACAGCTAGAGTGAAAGGGAAGGTTTACAAGGTGTTAGTGAGACCTGCTATGGTGGTCTCTACTGACAAAAAGACAGGCGGCTGAGCTCAATGGTTTGGACTTGTACAGAATAGACCACAGAGACGATTCATGGATGCAATGAAGGAGGACATGCAGAGGGTTGGTGTGAAAGAAGAGGATGCTAGGGGTAGGGTGAAATGGAGGGAGATGGTCCAGTGAGCCAACCCGTAAGGACAGCAGCCAAGAGAAGGTGACGATTTTAGTTTTACACTTAATGCATTATTTCAAATGCAACTACTTGGTGTTAAATGCAGTGCAGAGCTTATATAAACTGGCTTTATCAGATCCGTGATTGCTATTTTTTTTTTTACATAACTCAAAAGAAGAGGGTATTTCAAGTAACAAAAATTAACTGAGTAAAGCTTGACTCATCCTTGAGCCGTTGCAACTTTTCAGATTAATATTAATATATTCAACGCCCTGTAACACCTTCGGGCAAGCTCTGGGAAGCGCCAAGTGGAGGACATACTCCACACCCAGGACCACACCCATGTATGGTTGGTTTCAAGGGTTTTACAGACACAACCATCTCTGCTTGGCGTGCCAACACAGCATGTACAAACAGCTCATACCTTCTGACTGACTCCCTCTAACAGGAGAATGTTAATTGTTTTTGTTTTGCTTTTTTTTTTTTACTGTCTGAGGGGCTGTCTCATCTTGTCCCATCTTCAGTGTTCCAGTGTATGTGAGTGAGTGTGCATCCCTGTGTGTGCCAAGGGAAAGTTTTCGGTCAACACGATAAAGGATTAAAAGTGGCGATGAGCAATGTTGATAATTGTCAGAGTTCAGGGTGTGTCTGCTGGCTGACTATTGTTCTCAGCTCTCCGAGTTATTACTAGAAATGATGAACATGAAGAAAATTGTCTTTGTGACTAGATTTCATTTTCTAGTTAGAACCTGCATCACACTGAAATAGTGTTATAAAAGTACACAAGTACAATGTTTGGAGCAACGATTAGGATATGCAATTAGGAAATCAGTGTAATTTAATCTGATCTGAATTTCGTTTGATCTGCATTTCATAAATCAGTGCTTTCCATGGTAGGTTAAAGTGCAGATTAAAAGTAAGACGTATGAAGTTTGATTACGTTTAAATTAACTGACACCAAATGTTGTTGCAGTTCGCACGCTTGATGTCAAGTATGTGTCAAGCTGCGCTGTCGATATAAGACTTCACAGAATAAACAAAGACCAAAGTGCAGAGCCGATCATGGACTCAAGCACGGGCGTGGCCCTGCAACACCCCCTCTGCTTTGCACCCTGCAGGCTAGAGGCATGTCATGTGACATGTTAAAGCATGCACTTGTGCAAGTTGGTGCAAAGTGGACTTATACAAAAGTGAAAGCAATAATTTCCATAAATAAAAAAATACATTTAAAAAATGAGAAAAGAAGCTACCAAATGTTGACCCCCCCTAAAAAAAATCATCCTAATGAATAAGTCAGTATTTGTGTGGTCAAACGTGCTGTGAGGACAAACTAAGTTCAACTAAATGAGCTGAAAATGGAAGTAATGGTTTGGCATTTTGAATAAACTCTCCCATGAGAAAGAAAGTTTTCTTAGGATTCTATGCATTCATGTGAGACGGTAAGTGCATGCTATGACAGAGTAGCTTGTAGAACCGCTTTTTCTCAACAATAACTTGAAACAACTTGAAATAAGTGGTTCCTGTCTCTCATTTCACTGTGGATGATATTTTCCTGCTCTTTTTTCTGTTGCTACAGTTCATTTAAGTTTGGCATTCGTTTGTGCACAACTCTCTTAAAGTCTTGCCACAGCAACAATTAGGCTGAGGTCTGGAATGTGCCTGGATCAATGTGCCACCTTTATTCTTTTCTATTTCAGCCATTCTGTTGAAGATTTGTTGATGTGCTTGGGATCATTGTCCCGTCACCGACCTTTTGGCAAAGCTTTAGCTGTCAGATATATGTCTCACATTTATCTTTAGAGTACTTTGGTATACAGAAGAGTTCATGGTCAACTCAGTGACTGCAAGGTGCCCAGGTCCTGTGCCTGCAAAACAAGTACAAATCATTATAGAGGTGACTACAAATGGAATCTATATGCCGAATCACATGTTTCAAACACACTGTTTGATACTTGCTGGGAAACTTTGTTGCATGTCAGGTCACCTTGTTCTTACCGAAGCTTTCTGCAAAAATACTTCTAAAAATAGTTTTGCTGGAACCAAGTCCAAAAGTGAAAATCTGCTTTTGTAATAGGAAAGTAGTGACAGATGGGTTTGAGACCTAAGCAGACTTGTTTTTGCAGCTCTCAGAAACTCACTTCATTTTGAGAACATTTTCACACCCAGGCTGTAAAAATCCTAAATGCCTAGTCTAGTTCATGCCAAGTAAAGCCAAAAGAAGAGCCACGCAAGCCTCACAGCAACAAACACATACAATAGAGAGACATTAGTGAGCAGCTGAATTGAAATGTCTTTAGTGCATGGCTCATTTATGTGTTTTTGCTCATTTGGATTCGCTTTGTGTGCAGACTCTGTTTGCACACACTTTGAATTTCCTGATACCAGTGCTGGTGCAGAGTTATGGGTGGAGCTGGATATGTGGCAACCACACACACACACACGGGCGTGCACACACACCACATACACACACACAAACTGACACTCAAAGAGAAGAATTAGGTTTTATTCTTAAAGCTTTGGCAGCCATAAATTTTTAATGAAGGGCATTGAATCGATGTTAAAAAGAGACTTGGAAGCAAGGAGGTGAAAGAAAGCTCTCATGTTCTTCTGTTTGCACCTCTGCAGATGTGTGTGAATAAAATGGAGAATATATAAGGAAGGAAAAGATAAAGACACAACTGATTGCCTGGGGCAGTTTGTATCAACCTGTTGTTCAGGTTGATGCAAGGTTGCAGGTTGATGTATAAACATTCAGATTGCACATAAACAGTCAAATCTAAGCTGGTATAAACCTGCAGGTTAGAATAATATTATGTAGTACATGGTGTAGCTTGCTGTCTACCTTAAGGAAGGACAGAGCAGGAGAGCAGTCTGCTGCAGCTCAGTCATCCTGTGACAGTGGTGTACCTGTGCAGCAGGCTGACATGGATATGCCTCCTGGGGGGGGGGGATGAATGAGAGGGAGGAGCCGGTGATGAATGCCACCTGACACCTGAGCCAGTCTGGGTCACTGGTTTCTAGGGACTTATGAAAGGCAGCACAGACCTGACTGGAACTTGTGAGTTGAGTCATTGGCTCCAGACTTTACCTCATAAACATGCGGCTGTGATAGACTGTAACAACAAACATAAGCAGTCACGCCAGTTGCCAACCTTCATTAATTAATGAAGAATGGGTTCAAGAAATACTTAAACATCAGTGTAAACATCATTTTTGCTTTCTTCACTTCTCTCACAAGCAGAAAGGGATGAAACACTGCAGCCACGCTTATTTAAAATGACCAATTAGCCTTAATTTAAAGTATTTTTCTGCAACTTGGTCTATTAAAATTACCTCTAGGTGGCACTAAGCATCACACAACTCAGCAATTACATAACATATAACCTACTGAACAGCCTGCATTCATGTGTGATGTGAGGGAGCATGAAAAGTACTCTCTGAAGTTTCCTGAGTCTCACGGTCAATGTGTGAGAACCGCCAGCTCAAATACGCTCCGATTCAGCTCCTCCGCAAAATCCAAACAGTTAACCTTTTCTCCCACCTCAGCAAGCTGATGTTAGGTGGGAAGCCTCACAAAGCAAGCTGTGGTTGATTCACAATCATTTTTACATCTTTTTACATTTCCATTTTGAGGCAACCTACAGTTTTGCTGGATTCAGTGGGCCATTAGCGTTTCCCTGTGTTTTACTTTAAGTGATCACGATTGTGCTGATTGCATCTTTCTTACCTGTGTAAAGAGTCAGCCTAATGAGATGACTGACAGATTATGACTAACTGTCTGTTAATGCTGGTTTTGATGGGAAAATCACAAACAGGTTTTCTGTTAACTAGCTATGAAAGTGTTGCTGGTATTGTTTTCGCCTTGTGAGTCTTTCTGCATCTCTCCTTGTGTTTGGGAAATGTCCTTTGGCAGGACTACAACAGAGGGAGTTTTGAGCACTTTGACAGGCATTTAAATGTAACCTTGGATTGTTGGGAAAATGTGCAGGTGTGGTCCAATCCCCGGGTTGGCACCTGAAGAAGAGGGCACACCAGCGCCACATCCTTTTAACCTTTTCGAATCGAAATCATCATTAGTGACCCTAACCCTGACTTTACTTGATGTCTGTCACTTAAAACGATGACTGACTACCATGAACTTAGGGTCAGGGTCATCATGACATTGGCTTAGATCTCACAGTTTTACATTTATTAATGGATTTGTAGCTTTTCATTGGAAGTATTGTCATCTAGGGTAAGAAGATGTAATATTTACCTAACACAGTGTAGCTAGTAATGTTTTCACTCTGTGGTTGTGTCTGTCCACGTGTCCGTTTCATTATGGCAAAAAGTGGCGCTGGAGAATGAAAACCATTGCAGCAGGAACAATCACAAAGGTGACTCTGACTGCTTTGGCAGGTGTGTCTGTCTGTAGTGGAGAGAGTTTACAACAATCAAAGTTCCATGCAATAAAACTGTGCAAGCCTGCTATTAACATAAAATGAAGATTAGATTTGAAGAAGTCTGTGGTCCTAGAACTAAAAGCTGGTAATCCCACCACATTGTGCTTTATCAGCTGCTAAAAATACCAAAATGATCTTGGTTGCAGTCTGCTTAATCACCCGACTGCTGAGACTGTTTTGATACTTGATAAATTTAAGAATTACTTTAAAAATCACCAGATTTACTGCACTTGTACCATTCCTATGCCTCTGTTAGACCAATATCTCTTATCATTTAACTCTGAAATTGTTTATGGTGAATGATTCCTATGGAGTAGATGTGCCCACAGGCTGAAAAATAGGAAATCATTAAATGCTTATTTTGGATATATTAATAAGAATGTGTAAAATCTCTCTATTTTCATCTCTCTGTCTCAACAGTTTTTTGTCTGCACCACTTCAGAGTTGGAGAGTGTTTTGCTGGGGACCATCTCGATGAGCGGGTCTCATTTAATGGAGTGAAGTGACTGCTGCCTGCGCCACTCTGTGTGTATTTGGCGAGAGGGATACAGACAAACTTTCTCTCTGTTCATGAGAACACTCTCTAACAGTTATGTTCTCATGACTTACTCTAGGTTTAAATGTCTCAATAAACCACCGTCTATCCATTGATTTTCTTCTGCTTATCCAGTTCAGGGCTGCAGGGTTGATGGAGCCTATCTCAGCTGCCACAGGGCGAGAGGTGGCATACATCCTGGGCAGACACTCACATTTACACCTTTGAGTAAAGCTGGAGTACCTGGAGAGAGCCCACATAGATGTGAGGAGAACATGCAGACTCCTTTAGTTTTTACTGACTTTTTATAAAAATCTCTTTTTTCTTTATTCTCTTCTTTAATGTAACAAATGTGTCACAATGTGACTTCAGTCACTCACTCGGGTGGTTTGGATCAGCACTCCTTGAGAAAACTGCAAGCCGCACGTTTTACACAGGCACAGTTACATACCAGCGAGTCTATCACAGAAACCTGGCAATTCCCTGTGCACCGCACATCTGCCAGCTGTAGCTGTGACAAAATAACAAAGGTTATCCTCTATAGATGGGGTTCTGCATTGTTGTTGTTGTTTTTGGATGTACTGATGGGGTTGCATTCTAATAAGGGCAGAGCACAAGTCAGCTCTGGTATGTGCTACAACATGGGTGTGGTTGGAACACACACACACGACAAAACAGCCTCCTGGGTTCTTTTTAAGCCTCTTCCTTCTCCTCAGCGTCGAGCCGTAACAAAGTGCTCTGGGGATAAAGAAGGAGGTGAGAAATGAGTTGGGGCTGAGCACAAGTTGTCACCTCTTTGTCACTTCAGTGAGCTGCAGCCTGAACACCAGCTTCATGTCACTCAAAATCATTCAAGAGTACACTGCTCACAGCTTCACGCAAGTCACACTAGTTTTCACACATTACACTTTTTTCCCAGTCCTGAGACAAAATCTGTCACTTGCTGGAATCTCAAGGTCACTCACAACATGTGCGACAGACGCTGGCACATCACCATATCAGCAGCCACATCTGAAGACCAAAGAGCCTTGGCCCTCATTTATGTCCCAACGTGCACCATTCTTAAGAAATACGGGCTATTTTTTTTATTTCCCTTTCTTGGATTTTTGCCGATTGTCTGATCTAGAGCTGATATAACCGACCTGCGATCGTCTAACGCCCCCTCGCGTCTGAGGTGCAGCACATCACTCCTTCAATCCCCTGCCATCTTCTTCTATTGTCTCCCCAAACCAGTAAGTAACGTTGCCTATTTATATGACGGTTATGAAAAAGATTGTATGACGCAAAACTGCCTGAGTGGGCTGTTCGGCGGACGCTTCGGCACAAATCGACTAGAAAAACACAAGACACAAACTTGAGCCCTCTACTTGATCCCTTCACCGTGAATCATGTGGAATCAGCGGAAAACATGATGAGTGCGTAATCCTGACACGCTTTCTGCTCAGTGCAGAGGGCACAGGCTGCACAAAGGGGATCATTGTTGCCTGCAGATGCCCGTCAGTGGTGCAGTCGCTCTTTGAAGGCTCTCCAATCGCAGCGCATAGCGCGACGAAGGAGGGCGGGGTTTGTCTTCCGTCCCCCATTACTGCTCCAAGCCCCTCTCTGGCACAGCGTCCCATTGACTAGACTGTGACAAACCGAGCAGCGTGCTTCACTGCGTCTCTGAACTCAGCGCTCTCAAAAGTGGACTCGTGATGTCTGCGAGGACGCGCATTCTGGGCTCGAGGAGATAAATGACGCGCACCTGCAGAGGGTCGCGTTTTGGACAGGTATGAGACCTGTGGCACTCGCGGATGAGGAACCGGCAAATCTTGCGAAGATCTGAATGCAGCTCAGTATCACACTTCCATTCAACCACCGGGCCTGGCGCATGGATGGATCCGGCTGCACTCATGGAATACAAAGCCCGTGAGCATGCCCGTCCGAGCCCACCGCTCTCCGGGAGCCTCTCCACAGCGTCATCCTCCTCCTGACACAACCGCTCCACTCGGACACCCACCGGTCACTTCAAGTCCCGTCGCCATGAGGACGACTGCTCGGTGATTCGGTGCATCTGCGCGCCCGCACGGACCGGAGACCTCCCTCCCCCCTCTCTCTCTCTCTTTCTCTGTCTGTGTGTGTTTTGGGGTTTGTGCTTTTGTTGGCCGTACACCGGATTTATCTGTGCGGCGAGCTTCCTTTGTGTCAAAGGGCTTAACGCAGAGTGCGCGGAGGGCGACAGAGTGGGGGCTTCGCTTCGCCCGCTGTTGCGCACAGCTGCTCTCTTTGTGCCGGGTCGTAATGGCAGCGGGACAGCCGGAGGCGCAGGACCACACGCCTGAGAACGGCTTCACCCCGTTGGAGCGCCCGGCGCCCCGGCTGCTGCCGCACATCGACGGCTCCGTTCTGCCGTCTCTCGGGGGCTTCGGGAAACACCAGAAGCAGCTCGTGGTCCTGACCTGGATACCGGCGTTGTTCATCGGCTTTAGCCAGTTTTCGGATTACTTCCTCCTGGCGCAGCCCAATGGCACTTGCGTGCAGCCACTGGCAAACGAAAGCGACTGGACCGCGGCGACCCCGCCGGTCACCGTCACCAGCATCGCGCCCTCGTTGAAGCCCACAGGCAACGGCACCGGGCACGGATACGGCGACGGCGTCGGAATGCTGTGCGCTTGTAAGGAGTGGAGGCTGGAGCTGCAGACGGGACTTAGTCAGAATGTGGTTACCAAGGTAACGAGTGAGCGCCATAGACCCATAGTGTTATTCAGGGGTGGGTAGGTGGGGGGGATTGCCGTCATCATCACTACTGCCAGCCTCAGACAGTTGATTGACACGTTACCCACTGACCCGCGTACTGTTTATTTATTTATTGTGCTTTGGAGTGAGCTGGTGCTGCCTGGTACATCAGTTCAAAGAGAATAATGAGACTCTTTTTACATCTTACACTTAAGCGCCTGAATTCCAGAGTGTATGAGTGGAGTGTGCAGAGAGAGAAAGGGAAGAGAGAAAATAGGAGCCCGGAGAGCCTAACACATACACAAACTACAGGACAGAGCCGAAAAAGAGTTAATGACATGAAGTTGTATATAAACAGATGGCGAGTCAAAAGAGGCCAATGAAGGAGAAGCGCTCAGTGCATCATGGGAGGTTTTCGCACATACATTAAGACTAGTATTCCTACCCAGAGCTCTGCTGGTGCTAGTGTCAACTGGTTTATGGCAATAAACTAATACTGAAGCCCTTGTGTCACAATAGCTGAAAACTTTGGTTGACTCATTTATATCGCACAGCGCACAGATAATACAGTAATGATCACATTAGCATACTATTCTACAGGTAGTGGGAGGAGGCAGTATTCAAGCACAATAAACACAGAAGCATAATGAAACTCTGTTTGACATATTTGACCCGGGGTCCTCAAGCGGGATAATTCTGACATGTGCTTATGTTCAAACCTTAGTTTATTTATTTTTTCTTGGAATCCAATTACAGAGACAGAATTCAGAAAAAAACCCCACCAAACTGAATCCCTGTGACAAGAAGAGGCTGAACGTTAATAAGCAACAGTGCTGATCGTTGCTTCTGCATTTGTGCATTAATGACACCTGCTTTCTCAGATAAAAGCGGTGCTAAAAGCCCAGACTTAATAAACTCACAGTGGCTGTGTTGTCCAGCCATCATAGAGCATAACCTCTAACTGTCTCTCTCTACTCACTCTTCGTGGTGCAGTTGGATGCTCAGCAGGGAGATGTGTAAATTTTTTGTTAAACACCAACATTGGATTCACACACAGCTCAGTCACTCCACTGGGCTCTCTTGCAGATGCTGTCAAGGCTATGCACAAGTATGGTGCACACGTAGTGCTTCTGCATGTGTCCTTGGCTAAACTTTAGCTGCTGAGTGCTGCAGTGGTGTGTGCACTGACCCACTGGCTTAGAGGAAAGAGTGGGAAACTATTGATTGTTGTTATAACAGACATACAGCTGCTTTCCCACATGCACTGTGTCTGCTCTCTCTTTGTCTCTCAGAAACACACATAAATATAGATGTGGGATGAACACTTGAATATTTAAGAAGTGTTTGTAGCATGTTTGCAGATGCGTCCAACTTCATGAATTATCAACACAGTGAGTCAGAGAGTGAGAAGAGTTTGACAGGATTCTGATGAGAGAAGCCCACGTTTCTTTTTTGGCTTCTGTGCAGCTTTCATATTATAAGTGTCTCAGCTCCTCCTGATGTCTTATTCCCTTTTAACATGTTGGGAGTGCCTTACTCTGAAAACAATATCTGACTTATGTTTCTCTCATTCTTTTTGTTTCTGTTCCAGTGGAACCTAGTGTGTGACTCGGCCTGGAAGGTTCACATTGCCAAGTTCTCTTTGCTTGTGGGCTCCATATTTGGATACCTGGTGATGGGTGTCATGGCTGACTGGTACGCTGCCTCCTTCTTTGTCTGTTTTGTTAGACTGTAAGGATAATTCCAGGTGTCACAACTAAGATCTGCATTTGGCGGTAACAGTATGGTAACAGTGTCCTCAGCACTGCTTGGAATCAGAAAAACATGTTCAGGCAGGCTGAAAAAAAATTCCCAAAGAAAAGCCAAACATATCTAGAAGAAGGAAAAAAACGTGTAAGCAACGATTAACTAAACTTGCCCATTCTTTTAAAACCTTATTTCTTTCCCTTTAACACACTGCAGTATGTCTTTGTGCTGCATTATTGTTTCAATAAACTCAAAGAATATAGACTCATCGGTCACTCATTAGGCACCACTCTTTAACCGTTAGCTGAAATATCTAATCAACCAATCACATGGCAGGAACTCAGTGCATTTAGACATGGACTAGATGACCTGCTGAAGTTGAAATTGAAAAAGAAAGGTGATTTAAGTAAGTTTGAATGTTGGCTATTGGTAGCAGATGGGTTTTTCTTGTCAGAACTGCTCATCTGCTGGGCTTTTCCCACACAGCTTGTAGAGTTTAAAGAAAATGGTCAGTTACCTGGGTGCAAATATCTTCCTAATGTCAGAGGTCAGAGGTGAATGCCCAGAGTGCTTAGAGCTATTATTAGGCAACTGTAACTCAAATCACCACTCGTTCAAACCAAGGCATGCAGAGGAGCATCTCTGAACAACATGTTGAACCTCGAGGCAGATGGACTGTACGGGCAGAAGACCACACTGAATACTGCTGCTGTTAGCAAATGACAGGAAAATGAGGCTACAGTTTGCATGGATTTCCCAAAATTAAACAATAGAACATGGAAACACGAGCCTCTGTTTCTGCTGCTACATTCAAATCTTGTCAGAATTTCCCATAAGCAACATGAAAGCAAAGATCCATCCTGCATGTAATGGCTCAGGTTGGTGGTGGTGTAAGGGTCCAACCTGGTACTAGCGAGGTGACAAAAAAAAGGCCAGTGAATGTATTATCGAAGGACGGACCAGTTGATTGGGTGAAGATCAGCATCAGCTGTTGACTGTCGTGTCACATCAATCTTTAGCTGGCTAGATATTTAAAAATGTCTAAAATTGTGTGAGGAGGATTTTAAAGCCATTCAAAAATCAATAACAACAAATTCAAACTAAAAAGACAAACAGTGGAATTGGCATTAACCAGATTGTAAAAGTGCTTTATCCAGAGTTATCGAGAATAAGAAAAAAGAAATGTCTGACAGCTTCTCTAGGAGTGGTGGGAAGCTTAAAGAAGAGTATCGCAGAGCCTTAATGGTTAAATATCGAACTATCTGCAAAGCTAAATGATACAATATCTGTTGTAACTGAGCAAAATGCCACTGTCATCAAGTTAATTATGGTCACTTTTGCCGTCTGCAAGCCGCCCGAGTGGCATCGTGGGAAAATAAGCACCTGCATTGTGTTAGGGATCAGCAACTATGCACAACAATGTAAAGAAAACAATGTAAAGAAGCAACGGGGGCCATGAGGCCTCAGTTGGGACCTGACCCAGTGACCTCCTAACCCTCCCCCGCCCCTCCAGACCAGGACGTGCTTAGAGTCTGAAGGAAACGATGAATGCAATGTTCTCTTTCTCCGGACTTTACATGAAAAGTTTCTTTCTCAGTTTAACTGGGTTTTTAAGCTCTTTGCTACGTCTTTATCTCCCTGTCTTTCTCTCTTGTTTCTAAGGTTTGGTCGACACCCAGTGTTGATCCTTTCGGTGCTTTTCATGCTGGTGTTTGGTCTGAGTGTTGCCTTCTCTGTAAATGTCACCATGTTCAGCACCTTGCGCTTCTTTGAGGGTTTCTGCTTGGCGGGCCTTGCTCTCTCCCTCTACGTGCTCAGTAAGTACAAGCCTTCACCTTCTCATGCCTGTTTGCTTGGTCTTTTTCTTCTCTCCTTTTTCTGTTCTGTTCTCTTTCCTGGTGTATCCTTTGCTGTGTTTGGCAATGGCAGTAATGCTATTATGAAAGCCTAGAATAATCTGCTAAAGCCGAAATGAATTTGATCATAACTCAGCAACAGTTAAATGTATCGACTGATATCTTGGGTGGAAGTTTAAATACTCCAGCATAATTGATCATTTCTAAACACTCCACCTTGACCTCTTTGGAAAACATCACACAGTCAAGGGAATCATATAACTCAACTTTGATGCTTAGAAAAACTAACTGCACTTAAACTCGCCTACTTAGCTCTCTGAGGTGTAAGTCATCATAGGTAGTAACACTAACCCTGGCCCTGAATCTCTATTAGGAGCTTCCATTAGTGGATCTGGTGGCTGAATCTGAAGTATGATATGCTTTTGTTGTTAAAGTTAGCTGCTACAGCACACCATGATACTCTGTTGCTCAATGTTAAAGTGGAATATGTTTTACAGTAAGGTTGTTTTTTCACTCCAAACATATTCTCCTTGTGTCACGTTCTGCAGAAGAGTCAGAGGTTTTTAAAACCGACACCAGATACTTTCAATTTGACCCCTTTGCATTCTTCACCGCTTCGCTCACTCTTTCTCATTGCTCTGTTTGCCCCCTCTTTCTCAGGCCACAGTGAGATTAGTCATACATTATGAAGATAAGGCTTTGGGGTGGGTTTTGTCCCTCTCTGCAGGGGTCCTGGATAAATCTCATCTGAACTGCTTTTGAAAACAAACAAGCAAAATAGATTCCCCTGAGCTGTCTGCCAAGAGCCTTGTGAGGAATCAGATTTAATCTGTGATGGATATGAGAATATTTGTTTTTATGGCTTATAAATCCAATATTTGCACGAATATACTGTTCCAATGGGGGATGATCATATTGTAAACATGACCAAAGTTTTAAATAGCGAGATCAGTCCCTATGCTATTAATCCCTGTAAAACAACAGCTCGGGCTTCAGGCTGCTCTAAAATGCTGTTTTCAGGTAGTTTTTTGTACTCTTGGCTCTGCTGTGAGCACAGAAGCCCCTCGCGATCAGGAAACAAAGTGTTAAAGGGAGGGGAAGGGAGCTAAAAGATGAACTGTGTGGCTGCATGAAGGCCCAGTATAAGATGCATTAGGGTTGTTTTGAACTATGAATCATGAGTGAATCAACAAGTCCAAGAATAAAAATGTGTAAATGGAAATGAACATAATAGGTTTCGCTTTGATATTACTGATAACCACTTGGAGTTTGGGTCGTTACAAAGAATATGATATAATAGAAAATGTGCGAAAGGCCACAGAATATGATCTCCTCACTCCTTCAGTACTGTACTCGACTGTTAGTATGAGGTGTTTGTGGTGATGTGCTGTGCACTGTGGCCAAATCTCCAATGTGGTCTTGTTTGTCCAAAGGACGTTGTTTCACAAGTTTTGTGGTTTGTTCATCTGCAGCTTTACAAACCTAAGCTATGCTGCCAAGTTCTTGTTCCAGAGAAGAGAAAACATCTGTGTGGTCGCAGAAAATAGGCAGGTGTACAGACCTTCACACGAACCCTTGCACTAACAGTCTGATGACTAAATGTACGTCACTGGGACCCAAGCAGACCCTAGTGGACTCGCAGCCGTGGAAAGTATGATCCCCGCTTTAATACTTGTATTTCCTATGGAAGCAGTAAGGATGTGCTTAGCTTTTTCTCGGGGGCGTCATGTTCGTGGGCTGTCAAATTTTTAAAAATGTCATTTAAACAAAAGACGTTGTTTCCCACCTTGTTCCTAAAAAGTCAGAAGCCTGTTTTTTGTTTCATTATCATTATTGAACTTTTTTCTCACATACATGAATGTCACACAGCATACATTTGATCCTCTGTTTCTATACTTGGCTAATGAATTGCTTCACCCCTTTCGCTGCTGTTTTCACAGTCTGCTTACTAAAGAAAAATGTCTGTAGCTCGGGGCAGTTTTTCTGTGTTTCACTTGTTTGTGTGTTCCAAGCTAACAATGATGGGATAAGTAACTGTTTGTGTGTGGGATTATTTTTGTGTGTGTGTGTGAGACAACAGATTGTCTGTATGCACTTTGAAGTGCAACAAAAAAGGTGTTTGTGTGAGGTGTGGATGCATGCAGTAGGAGGAACATTCGGCTCCCCGCCACAGATTGGTGCTCTTTGAAGTGAACTCAGACTATGACAGTGAAAATAGATGCTGGCATCCCATTAACAGTAAAGACTATATACTGTACTTACACCTGACAACAGAACAGTGGAACACAGTTTGCAGTTGTTTTCATTGCAAGCTAAAAACACACACATGCAGGTGGAACTGTTAATAGAAAATTTCTTCATACTCTACTGGTATCACCTTCTGTTGTTTGCCAAGAGAGGTAGAGTAGGACAGAAATAGTGAAGTCAGTCAACGACATATTGTTTTGTTCGTTTGCCTGTAATGGCTACCTTGGATTTAATTTTAAGTGGTCGTTTCCTTTTGTTTCATCTTCGAAGCACCTGGTATTCCCCAGGCAGCTTAATGATGCCGTGACTGTGCTATCTTCTCTGAGATCTAGGAAAGACGTCCTGCAGTGCAAGAGAAACACAGCAAGCCAGGCGATCGGACAAGCTGGGAATCTTTCTAAGTTTGCATCCTATCTTATGTGGAAAGCAGTCAAAGCAAACTGACCAAACTGTCTCCACACAGCTTTCAGGCTGAGCTCCTGCTTTTTTAACAACTTTTATTGCGTAGGATGCTTTAGAAAATGGTTTACTCTCAGTCAACTGCTGACAATTAGAGGCTCAATAAACACGTCCGTTTTCCAAGTTTACAAATCATTTCATTTCGTTTTGTTTGAACTTTTCAAAAGCCTAGTTTTAACTCACTCACTTAAACAGTCATCAGTTATGGCTGCAGACGGAAACTATAACAGCAATTTCTGTGGAGTACCCTGATACTCCCATAGTCCAAAGATATGTTATTCTAACTGGTGATTCTACACTGCCCTTAGCTGTGAATGTGAGTGTGAGTAATTGTGTCTATGTTCACTGCTCACTGATAGGCTGGGGGCAGGTGAAACTAAATGAAGGTCATGTGATTGAACTAACCAGTCAAGAATGCTCCTTTTTGATCATAACCCCCCCTATGGCTGGCTATTCTGTAATGTTCAGTATTATTATCCAGCTGCACTGCGCCATAACAGGGGAACCGGGTGCATAAAGGGGCCAGATGTTTACAGCCATCATTGATGTAAACATTCTCAAATTAAAGCTCAGAGGCAATATTTTAATCCCAAAGTCATGTTACATTTCAAACCCAATGAGCTGTAGTAGGGAAGCAAAATAATAGAGAGTGTCTCAGTGTTCTGAATGTGCTGTTAAAAACAGATGCTGAGGAACAACAGAGGCACATAATTGCAGTGTCTGTTGGACTGCTGAGTTGGAAATAGCATGCAGCAGGAAGAAGAAATGCAAAAATAAGCATGTAGCACGCGTGCTCTGTATTATAGATGATTTTGTCCATGCTGTGGATGCACTGCTCTGTCTGCATTATCGCGTCTAAAAACACTCTTCTCTGCCTGCCTCATCCTCCACCTCCTTTCACCCTCTGCTGCTGTGAATGCAGCGCTGACTTCCAGTTTCTAAATCCAGCAGCTCTCCAGCCCTTTCCATTTCCCCCCTCTTTGCTTACCTCAACTTCCCCATTCACACCATCCTCTTCCTCCTCCCTCTCTCCCTCACCCTTTCACCCCATCATCCTTATTACTACCAGCGCTCACACAATCGCGCGCTCATTTTCTGGAGGCTCATTTAAAATCTCTCATCTTTTAGTTATCTCTCTATAGCACACAGCACATAATAAAATCCACTGAGCTGCCGTGAAGCTTGCCTAATATAAATGTGTTCACGTGCACGTTGTAGTGTGTTATAGTGCGTTGTAGTGCGTTTTTGGTTGTTTCACAATTTCTGCACGGGCTTATTAGTTTGTAATATGGCACCTTCCTCTGAGTTGTCCTCTGGGAACTGCAGGGGATAGCGTTTCCTTTTCCTCGTGCTTTTTTCCTTCTTATTCTGTCTGTTTCAGAAGAGAATGCTGAGCCTCGTCATGAAAACATGGCTGACGATTATGCAAGCTTTGGACAAAGTATTTAAAATAGACCTCTGTTCCACATTTTTTTAAACTTTTGAGTTGTGGGCCATGGATTTTATTCAGGAGATGGTTATATTTACATTAGCTGCTATACTTCCAATGAGAAACAGTCTTTTTAAAACCAACAAAATCTAATGAAGCATGTCAACTCACTGCCAGAGAGGCATTCAGTCAGACGCCAGGCACTTTGTTAGCTTTGCGTTTTGCACTTTGCTTTTCCTTTTTTCTTACGACTTTTTTCACTTGCTGCTTTACACGCTGAGAACAACACTGACGCCATAACTTGATGTGTCCGCTTTTGTGTAACGAGCCACACCAACACCCTGGCATTAACTGACCTGCTGGGAATAAGAGCCTGCAGTTATGCAGTTACTGCAGTTATGCAGTTACTGATTTGTAAGCCACCCAAAACTGAGAAACTGGGTGTTTGAATCCAAAACCTGGTGGGAGTGGGATCCTTCCTCCAGTTTTGCGTAACATCATGATGTATTTCCATTTGAAATTTGGATTTTCTGGTTAGCAGGTTAACCCACCAAGCATCCAACATCCACAGATGTTAAATTTTGGACTTACAATTCAGACATTATTTTCCTTTTGCTCAAACACTGAAAACAATCCTGGAGACATAGTCTTCTTGAAAAAGTGTACAAAAATATGCTTTTTTACAGCAGTAATTATTGACAAAATTCACTGGTTCATACACCATATGTGAACATGCCATGTAGTTTATAGTTCTCATATAACCCTGAATATATCCAAATATAGAGCACCTTTAGTGCACGTTGATTTTATTTTTTTGTCAAATACAAAACGCACAGTGCGTCATGGTGTGTTGTACTTACATGTACTTTTTTGATATCTCGTATAGCCCAATGGTACTTCAGTACAGTACTGAAAAAAGTATTTTCACCTTGTTTTCAGACTACATTTCCTTGTGTGGGTTTTAGCTCAGTATCAAAGTGCAAATTTTAGCCACAGCTGGCAGGTTTTTTTCAACAAAAGCTTGGCACACTCTGTGTGAACACACTGCACCATTTAACAGCTAAAGAGCCACGTAGTTCCCCAAGGACTCTTTGGACACAGACACAGTTTTAAAATGTATCTACTGGATGTGTAAATAAGCACATGTTCGCTAACAAGCTTACGAGAGTTTTATTTAGTTTAGTTTTATTTCTCATCATTGATTCGCTCTTCGTGTTCTTCCTTTTAACACCTGCTTTATTTCCTGATTAAGTTTGCCTGATGACTCCATTTCACCTTTAATAGATGTAAGTTCTGATTAAACAGCCGTTGTATATCTTGTTTCACATACTGTTCCTTCCTGCATTGCAATTAAGCTTGGAGAAATACATTTTTGTTCAGTAGTACCAATGATGACTGATAGTCAGCTCTATTTATAACTTGTTTACCCTCCCCAAAGTGTCCAAATGTCGTTGGCACATTCAAGTAAACATAAGGACTCCAGACTCGATTCAGACTCGACACGAAAGAGTTTCTCTTGTACTGACGAACCTCCGACTTGACTTGAATGTTCTGGTTTGCAGCATACTGCGGCAGAAAAGTGGATTTTATGCTGCAGGAGTCATTTGAAAAGTTTATACAGACACATTTGGTAAGTTTCTTTTTCTCCATAAACTGGGTCAACATGTGAATCAAACATATGAATCCCAGCAGATTCACTGGAGCAACTGTAGAAAGCTGCAGAATTTTTAGTACCATTACTGAATCCTAGAGGGGGATTGGTATTCGCTTCTCAAAAGATTTTCAGTGAATGTAATTTGCATGGGCCCAGAAGAATTAGGCTGCAGTCGCGTTAGAGTAGTGGAACAAGGTTAATGCCTTTGCCTTTTCCTCTCTGTCTCTGCCCCTTGATTTCCTTGTAGGAAATGACAAAGACAAGCACTATACGGTGTATGCAGGTGTGTGCAGTTTTGAGCTCATGGTGAGGACTTCTGCTGACTCAGATGCTGTGCCCTTGTCAAGCTGTCTATGAAGTCACCCCCTTAGGCTGAAACAGATTTGTGTCATGACTGATTAATATTGTTTAGTCTATAAAATGCCACAAAAATGCCTAGCGGGGTTTCAGGAGCCCCATATGGTGTCTACATAGTGCTTGTTTGGTCTGTCCAAATTCCAATTGGTATTTTATTTTAAGTTAAATCCTCACATGCTAACAGCATGACTGTTTTCTGTTTTCTTTTTATTGTTGTAGGGTCTTTACCTTACAGTATAAAAGGCCTTGAGGCAACTGCTATGATTTGGTGCCATATAAACAAAACTGAATTGAAATTCAGGTGGAAGATTGATGGTATGAGCCTCAGCTCCACCAGTCTCGTGTTGAAGTGTCCTTGCACAAGATACTGAACCCTACATTTCCCCCAAAACATTCATTATTGTGAGAGAGACTGTATGTATTAGTTAAAAAGAAATAGAAAGTGCTGAATGAATGTGTGTGTGTGAATAGATGAACAGTGTTATAAAAGTCACAAATCTTCACACTGGAGAGTAAAAGCTACTTTCAGCTGCTTCTATTCACAAAGGGTTAAAACAGTGGGTAGCTCTGCATGTTTGACTCGGCAAATTCCTTACTGCAGATGTCCTTCCTGACGCAACCCAAAGGGATTTGTGCTTCCTCCCAGGATCGAACTAGGGCTCGTGACGATAGAGACACCAGCAACCATAGTCAGTTGTCTTGTAGGGGCCAGAGCAGGCGACGTTAAGGGAAATTTAAAACTGCTGGCTAAGGGTAAACATAAATTCAATAAATTATAACATTAAATTTCACATCGGTAGTAATGACACCGGGTTACGTCAGTTGGAGGTCACTAAAACCAATATTGAATTGTGTGTTACTTTGCCAAAACAATGTTGGACTCTGTAGTTAACTGTAGTCGGTCCCCTCCCCAATTGGACAGGAGTGACATGTTTAGGTGCATGTTCTCCTTTAATTGCTGGCTGTCTGAGTGGTGTCCAAAAAATGATGTGGGCTTTATAAATAATTGGGATGCTTTCTGGAGGAAACCTGGTCAGTTTAGGAGAGACGGCATCCATCCCACTTTGGATGGAGCAGTTCTAATTTCTAGAAATTTGGCCAAATTTATTAAAACACCCAAAACGTGACTATCCAGAGTTGGCACCAGGAAGCAGAATTGCAGTCTTACACGCCTTTCCTCTTACTTCTCGCCTCCTGTTACCCCCCCCCCCCCCCCCCCAAAATCCCATCCCCACAGAATCCCCACTGTGTCAGCTCCCAAACAGACAAAAAATAAACTAAAAACTAACTGTGAATTAATAATTGATAAACAAGTCAATTTACTCTGCCTGTTAGAAACCTGGTTGCAACAGGATGATTATGTTAGTTTAAATTAATCAACAGGCCGAGCAGGTTGGGGGGTGTCCAACCTTCTTTTTATCTAACAAATTCTTGAAGTAGTTCTAAAACAGCTAATTAATCATCTGCAGAGGAATAGACTATTTGAAGAGTTTCAGTCAGGTTTCAGAGCTCATCACAGCACAGAAACAGCTTTAGTGAAAGTTACAAATGATCTCCTTATGGCCTCTGACAGTGGACTCATCTCTGTGGTTGTTCTGCTAGACCTCAGTGCAGCATTCGATACTGTTGACCATAATATTCTATTAGAGTGATTAGACCATGCTGTAGACATTAAAGGTACTGCATCACAGTGGGTTAAATCATATCTATCTAATAGACTCCAATTTGTTAATGTAAACTGAGGGTTCTCTTCACACACCAAGGTTAATTATGGTGTTCCACAGGGTTCAGTGCTAGGACCAATTCTGTTTACATTATATATGCTTCCCTTAGGCAGTATCATCAGAAGGCATAGCATACATTTTCACTGCATGGTCGTCTCATGTCAATTTGTCATGTTTGTTGCGATTCTTAGTGTTCAATTACAACCTAACAAATCCCATCTCTCTCTTGGTTCTATTTCATGCTTAGCACTAATTAGCATCTTAGCTTGCAGTATTGTGAGCAAGCTAGCATACTAACAGTGGCATTTAACTTATAGCAACTCTGTAAGTTAAACAATTAAGAACAGTTAATGAAAGCTTGTTATAATAGTTTTGGGTGTTTGTTTGTTTTTTGGCTCCAGTATAGCTTTTTGTTTCAGGAACACGACACTCCCTTTTTCCAAAATTTCAACAATATCTTTTCCCATCACCAGCTGAGCTATAAATCTTCGTCATAATCACAAACACAGACTGTAGTTCTCACTCTGAGCTCATGCTGTTAGGAAGCTAATTGTCTCTCCATGCTGTTCTCATGCCGGAGGCAAGGTTAGCCAGGGAGCAGCAGACAACATAAAAGTGTGTGTATGTGTGTGTGGTAGTACTATCAACCATTCATCATTGAAAATTAGTTTGACCATTCTATCAGCTTCTTTTTATTCAGACCCTTTTTCTTTCTGTATGACTGTTCACTTTTAGATGCAAAGTATGAGAAGCTGTGGGGGGATTAAAAAAACTGTGGTGGTGCTGGGGGTGGAGGTGCTTTTATGGAGGGTGTGAAAGCTACTTCAACCACACTGATGAGCTAGAGGGAAGGGTGGGGGGGTTGCACACAGGAGGGAGGGTGGCAGTGGGCAGTGAGATAATCAGCACAAGGAGAGCCATTCTCCCACTCAGCTGGAACAAAAGGTCCTTGCCAGCATGCCTGTTTGTGTGTGCGTATTGATATCCCAGTAGAGTCAGCAGGATCAGGCTCCTCCCCCAGAGAGTTGGGTAGCATTTTTTTTTTTTTTTGTGAGGTTACTTTAGGGATACATTGCCTTTGCCAAAGTACAGTTGATTTTCTCTTTTCGATTGTGATTCAGTCTTATTGACTGTGAACAAAGGTAATATTGAGTGACTGCAGCTCAAACTGACTACATGTGCATACTAGCTGAGTAAAAGTGCAATAATAATTTTATATTTCCAGATGATAAAGTTTGGTGTTTAGTGTTGTCTGTAAGTAAAGCAAATTAAGGTTTAACAAACAAAACTTTTTAACCTTACAATAGCGAATTTTTGTATTTCGACACACCCGTAGAATACAAAATGCAAAGGGTTTGATTTGACAGGAGAAGATGCAAAGAATAAGATAAGATGGAGTCAGATGATCTGTTTGTTTGTGCTTAGCTAAAGACAAGATTAATATTATAGTAGGTAGCATGTCTAGAACACTGGCATACCCCTAGACTCTAGGGGTATGCTTCTCGCTTCAGGTGCAAGAGGTTCTGGGTTCGAATCCTGGACGAGCCTCCATTTGTGTTGCATCCCCCCCTGACCATGGTGGGGGCTAAGGCAGGGAGGAGACATTAACACAAGACCACCAAAATTAACGAAGACGGACAACAGCTAGGTTAATAGTCAGGCAGGATTTCATTCTGTTGTCATGCCTTGACAACAATGAACTTGACAACAAAAAAAAAAGTGGGGAAGGAGGACCAATCGGTTGAGCCAAATCAAATAAATTAACAAAACAAAAGGAGGTCAACAGCTTCCCTGGGTCTAAATAAAGCAATATGCAAAACAAAAGGCCCGTCTAGCTGCTCGACAAAAAAGTCCAGTCAAAACATACAAAAGTGGCATCAGCCGCATAACCTAGTGTCTGTAACAGTCAAACCTCTGCTGCCAGTGTATAGGGTACCCCAAGCTTACTTGTCCAGCCTCCCACCAACACACTCTGTTTTACGTACACAGAAGCCTACAAACAAGAGTTCCACAAGAGTCAGAAGCTGCCCAGCTGTCCAGGGAGCTGCTCTTTTCTACTGATCCCTGGCAAGCTATTGACCTACTGTGCCCAGGTCAGCCAATAGACGTGTGCCAATTATCTTTGAATTGGCCAATAGGTGGAGGCTTGACACCTGAAAGACAGGAGCAACAGAAAAACAGAGCAACGTACTCTGGCATGTAACAACTCTTTACCATGTTCTCAGATCACTCCAATGTAAATTAATGAAGGAATCAGTCCAGTTTTTACTGCAATCTTGCCAAATAATTTCACATGGATGGTCCTTTTATAGCCAAGCATTTTGCATGATTGCTTAAAGCCAGTTTTTTAAACATGATTTTTTTAAAAAGAAATCTAGTCTAATCTAATTAGGTGTATCATGGAAAATGTATATTGTAAATAAAAATCACAATGAAATTAAAGTGAAAATGTGGTAAAAACACACTGGACCTGAACTGTAATACCATCACTGCCGTTCCAATTGTGAATGATCGCACGCGTCTCACGTCCTCGGGAAGTCTGGACTCCCGAATGAACTTTCCAGGTACAAACTAGCATGTAAACAAGTAAAAACTTGCATACTTGGATATTAAGAAACAGTCAAGGAGAAGAAGAAGCTAAAATTTGGACCCACAAATTTTTGTGAGAGTAGTAGTATGTCTTCTACTCTTTTTGGGACTTTTTACCACCACTTCTGGAGAATCTGTAAGCCAAGCCATTGTTTACTGTAGGGAGCAGCTGCTAGCACTGGGCAACAGGAAAGTACTCCTGGAGGAGCGACCCAAGATTCCGAAGGAATTACGACGTTGGAGGAGGGGACGCAGGGCTGGAGTGAAGTACCAGGAAAGAAGGAGACGGTACAAACCAAGCATTCCATCCATTCTCATGGGTAATGTAAGATCTTTACCCAACAAGATGGAAGAGCTAATTGCGCTAACCAGACTGCAGTGGGAGTACAAGCAGAGCAGCCTCCTCCTGTTCACTGAGACATGGCTCAGGGACCACACACCGGACTCTGTCATAACTCTGGATGGCTTTCAACTGGTTAGAGCGGACCGGAATGCAAAGGAGAGTGGTAAGAGGAGAGGTGGTGGACTAGCAATGTATGTCAATGAGAGATGGTGTAACCCGGGGCACATCACTGTGAAGGAACAGAGCTGTACCAAAGACATTGAACTGTTGGCAGTTAGCGTCCGGCCATACCACCTGGCCAGGGAATTTTCACACGTTATTGTGCTGACTGTTTACATCCCACCCTCGGCCGACGCTACAGCAGCCTGTGATTACATTCACTCCACTGTCTCTCAGCTACAGATGGCACATCCGCAGTCCCTCATTATTATTTCTGGGGACTTCAATCATGCCTCACTATCTGTCACTCTCCCAAACTTCTCCCAGTACGTTGACTGCCATACAAGGGACAGCAAAACCCTGGATCTATTGTTTGCCAACACAAAGCAGGCTTACAGTGCATCACCCCTCCCCCCGCTTGGCCACTCAGACCACAACCTGGTCCTTCTCCACCCCACCTACACTCCTATGGTGAAGAGGAACCCCCCCCCCCCCCCCCCCCCCACGAAGAAGGTGATAAGGGTGTGGTCTGAGGAATGCACTGAGGCCTTAAGAGACTGTTTTGAATGCACAGACTGGCAGGAACTCTGCAAGCCTCACGGTGAGGACATCGACGCCCTCACTCACTGCATCACGGACTACATTAATTTCTGTGTTGAGAACACTGTGCCTACCAAGAAGATACAGTGTTTCTCAAACAATAAACCGTGGGTCACCCCAGAACTGAAGGCCCTGCTGAACAAGAAGAAGAGTGCTTTCTGGTCGGGAGACAAGGAGGAACTTAAGAAAGTCCAAAAGGATCTTAAATACAAGATCCGATAAGGCAAGGAGTGCCTCAGGAGGAAGATGGAAAACCAACTCCAACAGAAAAACGTCAGAGAAGTCTGGAGGAACATGAAACAAATCTCTGGACATTTCCAGGACAATGGAGGAGCCACAGTGTCTGCTGGCCGGGGGTGGGCTAACGACTTGAATCTGTTTTTTAACAAATTTGACAATGGCCCACTTATCACCTCTCCCACCCCCCAGGTTCCATTAACCCCCCTCCATTTGCCGCCCCCCCTCCGGGTGCAATGCCATTGTCACCTGAGCTCTCCTCTCACCACAACCCTGCTTCACCCCCTTCACACATCTATCCACAACAAAGCAAGCCCCACCCCCCACTCCAGCCCAGTCTCACATCACATCTACTTCACAGCTGATCAGGTGAGAAATCAGCTCAAGAGGACGAAGGCAAGGAAGGCAGCAGGTCCGGATGGAATCTGCTCCAGACTGCTCACGGACTGTGCAGAGCAGCTCTGTCAGGTGGCCCTGTACATCTTCAACCTGAGCCTGAGCCTGGAGAGGGTTCCTGAACTGTGGAAGACTTCCTGTGTGGTTCCGGTGCCAAAAATCGCACACCCCAGGGAGCCCAACCACTTCAGGCCTGTTGCCTTGACTTCTCATCTGATGAAGACCATGGAAAGGCTCTTCATGCACCACCTTCAGCCACTGCTGGGCTCAGAGATGGACCCCCTGCAGTTCACCTACTGTTCTGGAATTGGGGTGGATGACGCTGTCATCTACCTGGTACACCGATCCCTCTCTCACTTAGAGCAGGCGGGGAGCACTGTGAGGATCATGTGTTTTGACTTCTCCAGTGCTTTCAACACCATCCAACGCGCACTACTGAGAGGGAAGCTGGAGGGAGCCGGAGTAGGCAAACAGCTGACTGCATGGACCATCGACTACCTTACCAACAGACCACAGTATGTGAGGCTCCATGACTGTGTGTCCGAGGTGGTAATCTGCAGCACGGGGGCACCACAGGGCACGGTTCTCTCACCTTTCCTGTTCAGCCTTTACACTTCAGACTTCTGTTATAATTCGGACGATTGCCATATACAGAAGTTCTCAGATGATACAGCCATCATTGGATGCGTATCAGACGGGAATGATCGGGAATACAGGGGGGTCATCAGTGACTTTGTTGGCTGGTGTGAGACCAACGTACTCCAAATCAACGTCGGCAAGACAAAGGAGATGATCATAGACTTCAGGAGGAAGTCACCCCCTACAACACCGGTGAACATCCAAGGGAAAGACATTGAGATAGTGGACTCTTATAAGTACCTGGGTGTTCACCTCAACAATAAACTGGACTGGACTACAAATACAGACGTCCTGTATAAGAAGGGCCAGAGTCGACTCCACCTGCTGAGGAGACTGAGGTCCTTCGGAGTCTGCAGGACTCTGTTAACGACATTCTATGACACTGTGGTAGCATCTGCCCTTTTCTATGCAGTGGCCTGCTGGGGGAGTGGATGCACGGACAGGGACAGGAGCAGGATTGACAAACTGGTGCGGAGGTCTAGCTCCGTGCTGGGATGTCCCCTGGAGTCTGTAGAGGTGGTTGGTGAGGAGAGGATGTTAGTAAAGCTGACATCCATCATGAACAACCCACATCACCCACTGCATGAGTATGTGAGTGGGCTGAGCAGCTCCTTTAGTCAGAGACTGAAACACCCTCGCTGCAGGAAGGAGCGCTTTCGCAGATCATTCATCCCAACAGCAGTTAGTCTCTATAACTCCTCTATCACGATGTCATAAGTCACTGGACACTGTGAACATCCACGGTCACCACTTCATGCATAATGGACCTTCCATGACCTTCCAAGCTATATAGTTTATGTCTTCCATATTTCCAACTATATCCATAATCACATACTGTGTATGCTACCATTGTATATAGTGTATTATCTTACTTTTTTCATTGATTGTACTTATTTGTATTTTTGTATTTCCTTCATATATCTGTACCTGAGCTGAGGCGACGCAAAAATTTCCCCGCTGTGGGATCAATAAAGTCTTATCTTATCTTATCTTATCTTATCTTATCTTATCTTATCTTATCTTATCTTATCTTATCTTAATACATATTAGACACATTTAGCACTGATGGCTTGACATGGGTTAAGGCAAATGCTTAAAGCTGAAGTTGCATTCACTGTTGTTTTGGGTAATGAGTTATCGTACAGTATACATATCCTGCTGAAACAAAGCTTGTTTATTTAAAGTCAGCGACTTGTATTTTTAGCTGCATCATCCTTGTCATTTGGTCTTGTTTCCTACGAAGTGCACAGAGCTTAACTGAAGCTTAATAATGGCCACCTGTTGCTGCCTTATACAGGGTTGAGTTTTCTGGGATAAACAATGCTAAATTGCTCAGCAGGGTGGATATAAAAAGCAGAGTTGGGTGATTTTCTCAGTCTGTTTGTCACCATTAGCGACCTCTTTCACATTAGACTCAGTCGTTCGATCTGCTGTTGAGTAAATTATTGATTTGTGCAGTTTTAATTGTACAGACTGACCGAGATCTGGGAACAGCGTGTGGTTACTAAACACACAGGACAAGAAACCGATATGAAAATAAAGCCGATCAGCAGAAGTGTAACTAAGCATCCATCACATTCACATCCTGGGTCAACTCTGGCTCGTGGTCTGACTTCTCAGTTTCTTTTTGTGATTTGAGATAAAGTTATTATTTATTTATTTATTTTACATTGGAAACATTTGGATTTGATAATTTACATTTAATGCTATATTTTTAGACCGCTATGTTAAAAAATAGTGAAAAGCTGTATACTGCTCCCATCACTGGGCCAGAGACAGACTCACACTGTCTTTTTGGCTAGAAAAAGTAGAAGCAGAAGGCCAGGTTAAGGATTATGGGTCAGTGCAGTTTCCTTCATCTGTTTTGGACCTTGTGTGGGAAGATTTTTGACTCAGGTCTAAGGAAGAAAAACAGTTCAAGGGAATTTCAGTAATACCTTTAACCTCTAGCTGAATCATTTTCCTTTCATTCTTTTATCTGAAAATCTTAGTCATCTTTCCATCCCGCCTCCTTCTTGCTCATTGTGTTTTTCTCTGTATTTCCTCCTCTCTCTCTCTCTCTCTCTCTCACTCTCTCACTCTCTCACACACACCAGTCTTTATTATCATTCCTCTGGTGATTCCACTGATGAATGGAGGGACTTTTGGAGGGTTAGGTAATTTGTATTCAGTCCCTACTCTACTTTCTTTACTCTGTCAACCCCCCAGCCCAGCTTCCTCTCTCTGCCTCACAATAACAAGTGACAGTACAGGTTAGTGAGTATAGTGAGTATGCCCCCCTTCCTCCCTTCTCATCCACCAACAATGGTCACCTTCAAAAGGCCCTTGCCATATGGGCCAGGCCATCTGGACTGTGCCATGTTACAGGCAGTAAGGGAAAGGATAGGAGCCCAGTCACGTGGGAAGGACTTAAAGGACGGTTCCAGCGAAAAGCTCACCGAGCAGCTGAACTCACTCACACGCTTCCACATGCAGTCCATCCTAACTTAATGAAGAGGCCTGGTGTTAAACTAGTGCGCTCTCAGGGGAAGGATCAGCAATAAGTGTTCAATAATTCATGACAGGAAATTCCGTGCCTACCTCACCATTAAACAAACACATGCTCTTTCAGGCCATTAAGACAGCTGCAAGTTTATAATGGTAATCACATCCAAACACACAGAGCGCATACATAATTTATTCGCCTATCGTGGCGCACTGACACCAAAGGAAGCCATGTTTTCTGTAAAATGAAGTCTTTTTGTTCTCGTGCTTGTCTTTTTATTTTAGGGATCGAGCTGTGTTTGCCAGGTTGGCGTTTCTCCATGACTATGGTGGCCAGTTTTCTTATGGTGGGCGGGCAGCTATTGATGCCAGGGGTGGCCGCTCTGTGTCGCCATTGGCCAAACCGGGATGACTGGCAGGTCCTGCAGATCGTCATAATCAGTCCTTTCGTACTGATGCTGCCATACGTCTGGTGAGTCCCGCCCTCTGAAGAAAATCCACAGCTCTGAGCCAGGCGATGGCTTGTACAGTACACACGGCACCACACAAGCTCGCTCCGATTTTACAAACAATAGTCTCTTTCTCCTCTTGTTTTCTTCTGCCCTCACTTGTTTCTTTCTTGCGTTTACAAATCTTCTGCTCATCCTTTGTCTGCTTCTCCTCGCCATCCCCCTCTTTCACTCCCTCTACAGGATTTTTCCCGAATCCCTGCGCTGGTTGCTGGCCACCCAGCATTACCGGCGGTCCAAAGCCATGATGCTGCAGATCGCCAGGAAGAACCAAGTCGACATGACAACTGAGCCAAGCGGAGTTCTTACAGGTGAGGATGAATTCAAGAGGGAGCGAGAAGATGAAAGATCCCACAACCACTGGGCCACGAATTCTATTCTTTCTGTTGGTTTCCTTCAATTCTCTTCACTTTGCAATGTATTTAAATTGTCTGCAGTATGTTACATTACAGCTGCTGCTCGGTGTGATGAAATGAGCAAGCAAAGACACTGACATGCATATAAAACTGCTCAGACCATTGATATGATGAAATGCAAACGCAATAAGGTAAAGATCCATAGTCCTTTAGGTTGTTAATGGTTTTTTATTATAATATACACAAAGTCTGACTTCCAAATAGTGCCGAGAGCATGTGCACTGTCAGTTAACAACAACATTGTTATCCTGTAAATCTCAGTTGAGTACGAAGCACCTGGGGTCTCATTTAAAAAGAATGTGTAGGATCCATACTATACCTGAGCAGAGAAGCTGAGATGGTGTGGACAAAAAATAGCAATAATAATTATAGAGCATGCCTATGCTCACCAGCTCAGAAGCTTCCCTTTATAAATCACGGTCAGTATAGAAATGTGTGCACTTCAATCAGTCTTCTACCCTTCCCTCAAAAAGCTGTTTTGCTGTGGTGAACTTGGCCCACTTTATAATAACTTGTGATGATATTTAGTGTAATGGATGTATGATGAAAAATATGATGTTGAGTTGGAGAAATATTTGATTCTGCTCATCTCAGTGCTGCCGTGGGTTACTGGCATTTCAATATTTATGATAAAGTAGATCCATAAGTACTACATTATAGGAAATCATACTTAACGTATGAGGTGAAGTATTATGTATTGGTTTTTACATCATGCCTTTAATTTAGCACCTCACAATGTGCATTGCTAATTTCTGTCTGTCTCCAAAATGTTCATAAGCGTGGGTCGGACTCTCTGTACCAGTGTGCACGTCAAGATTGCCTTTGAAAACTCCCAACTTGTGCGTGGGAAGTTGCACAGGCCTTTTTCAGACTTCATTTTCGGCGTGCGCCATGTTTATAAATGAGATCCCTGGCTATTAATTGTCTTGCGACAGATTTAACGTGTCTCACCTTTCTCTGCCACGACACTTCTTGTTCCCCCGAGATGGTGTTTGATTCATTGTCGCTGCTTCTCCCAGTAGCCAAGCAGTCAGAGGGATGATGAGAGTGGGCACAGTGATGTCCTACATCTATCTAAAGCCCCCCCAAAGCTCTTTAGCTTCTCCGTGCTAGAGATCCCTTATGGCCGGGTGCTCATTACCACCTGAAAAGGAAAGGTCTCAAGGTGTGCGTTTCATGTTTCCTACCAGAGCTGGAGCAGGAGCTGCACAAGAAACCCCAGAGGAGCTGCATTGTCAAGATGATGAGCACCAGGAACCTGTGGAAAAACATTGTGGTGCTGTGTGTCAACTCGTAAGTGTGTTGCGTTTGTGGTCCCGGCTTGTACAGTTCCTTTGCTAATAACAGCCAACATCCGTTGTGTTGAGAGCATGAATTACACATGAGCTGGTCTCCAGAGAATGAAGACATACTCAAACCTCACGTGCCCTGTGGCGGACGCATGTTTTAGGTGGCACCTCATTGGCCACTCTCTTATTCTGTGGTTTTGTCTTGATGTACAGTCTGACAGGTTATGGAATTCACCACTGCTTCGCTCGCAGTATGATGGACCCCGAGGCTCAGCCCACGGCTTTGTGCCATGCTGACTATTACACCATGGCGGGCATCGCCGTGGCAACCTGTCTAGCACTATGCCCTGCGGTCGGGCTGATGGGTCGGCGTGGAGGGCTGCTCACATTCATGATCATAACAGCCCTGGCATCACTGCTGCAGCTGGGTTTGCTTAACTGTAAGTAATAAAAAAATGCACAAGTAGACCATTCAAATCAACTTTATTTATATAGCTCCAAACCACAATCACCTTTGTTACACAATCACATTTTGTTACATAGATGCACTGTAATGCATCTACGGCCATGTTTTTTGGGGGGAGACCACTACCATCATGACAGAAGGGTTTTATCACAGGATAAAAGTGATTACTTAGAATTTTTTTATAGCTACTAAAGTTACTGTAAAGTTTGACTCAAACGAAACTTTGGTGTGAAGGTCTAAAATACAACTAACTTTGTACAGACACCATGACTGTAATGTTATACTATCCTGTTGCCTTCGAAAGTAAAACTATATTTCAAATAAGTAGCAAGCTATTAGCTAGGCATGCTAACTTTAGCCTCTCTTCTCAAAACTAATAGAAACATTGTTAATCCAGTCTTTACACTTTTCACCTCTTGTTTTTACTGGTGAAAATACCATGAATATATCCTTGAAACTTTTTGGAGCATGTAGTCATTATTTCAGGCTTCAGTGGTAAACTGTTCTCCTGAAGGCTTTTATTCTGCTTGTTTTGAGTCAGTGCTGTGCTGCTCTTCGTGCTTACTAATGACATCTCTCTTTTCTCCAATGCTCACTAATGGAATCCAGTGATTGGGAAGTACAGCCTTCGCCATGACACAGGTACATTTGCAGTTACGAGATTTATCATCTAAAACAATTAAAATGATAAACCTTTCCACTGGTTTGAGGAAAACTTAGTGATACACAGTAAACAATGTCATTTATGTCCCTGGAATCATGTTACATTTGTTGTTGCTGATTTTTATTGCTTGTTTCCTCTCTTTTGAACAGTTTTGCGAGACACTCTTAACAGGAAATTCTCTGTGGCCTTCTCCATAATTGGGATGTTCTCTTCTCATGCTGTCAGCACACTCAGCATTTTCTTTTGTGCTGAAATCACTCCTACTGTCATCAGGTGAGCCTGCATAGTCATAAACACAACATACATCTTATCAAAGCAAACAGTCTTATTACTTTAAAAAATATATCGTCTATTATGACAGTGTCTGCACACAGCTTTTGTTCTCAAATTGCATATTTGCTCCCTCTTGTGGTGTGTTTATGACTGACAAGTGTTTGGAAAGAAAAATGTGTGCCACATTATTGATTACAATGGCTCCACAGAAAACTGGTGAAAACGTGGCTTTATGGAAAAAGGGCTGTAAGAGGTTATGAAGGAGGTTCAGAGCAACAGATCTGACCAGATGCTGAGTGAAGACCGTTGTCAGCTTAAGAAAGTGATAAAAGTGGCTGAATAAAGCCTGCCATTTTAATACTCTTAAGTGGGATGTATCCTGCCCACTTTCAGCTCTGTACTCCTAATACATTAGCACCGTATGATTCACCAGTCAGAAAATCCACAAATATCCTACATTAGGCTTTGGTGCAACCTCTTCATCTGAAAGAAAAAAGCCATTTGAGCTCATTTCCTTTTCACTCCAGCCTCCAATTGTTCTGATTGGCTTTCCCTTACAAACAGAAGGTCCAAACAGCAGGTGGGTGGGGCTTCTATGCTCACAACTAGAGCTATTTTTATGACATGACTAGGTGATGTGTTCTACTTTTGCAAATATAATACAGAGACAAAAAATAGGAAAAAAAGGGGTATGTATGTAGGCTGATCTCATTATTTGCATTGTGGTGACTGTGGCTCGAGTAGTAGACTGGGTCATCTACCAATTAGAAAGTCGTGGATCAATCTGTGACTCCTTACATCAGGGTTGGGGAACTCCAGGCCTGAAGGGCTGGCGTCATGCAGGTTTTAGATATCACACTGGGTCAGCACACTTGAATCAAATGATTCGTTCATTACCAGGCCTTTGGAGACCTTCGAGACATGTTAAGGAAGTAATTTAGGTAATTTAGGAGGTTAGAAAGCCTTTAGGCATAGTTAAAAAAGTGCTGCATGAGACAAGCTAAGTGAGGCCTGTAGTAGAAAGCTACTTTATAAGAAGCAGTCCATTTAAAGTTATTTGACCATGTTTATATCTCAAAAAATAAGAAGTCAACTTTTAATGATGTCCCAATCCTGTTGTATGAAGAATGCTTCTAGAATGCTGCTGTTTTTAGTGTAAGGTGCATCAGAACACCTTGGAAATAAATCAGCTCTGACCTCTTTTTCTGCAGGGGTGGAGGACTGGGCTTGGTCCTGGCTAGCGCTGGCTTTGGCATGCTCACTGCACCCATCATGGAGCTCCACAACCAGAAGGGCTACTTCCTGCATCATGTGATCTTTGCCTGCTGCACCCTGCTGTGCATCATCTGCCTCCTGCTGCTGCCTGAGCCACGGGGACAGCCACTGCCGGAGAGCCTGGCTGATGGAGAGACCTTTACCCGTCAGACCCTGCTCCATCCGGGAGAGCAGCACCTCCTTCTCGCCAAGAGTGATAGGGACTACTCCCGTGTTCAGGACACACCATTACATCTCTCAGCCACTGGGGGCGCTACAGTGGCAGCAGCCACCGCTCTGGCAGCGGTACCTGCCTCATACGCCCTTGCAACTGGTGGGGAGGTGATCGGGAATCATGCCATAGCCAATGGAGTGTGAGCAGCTTTGCAAGTTGTCTTCTGTGCTAATAACTGCTCCAAGCACTAACCTGAGCAAGCGATGACTGAACTTCCTGTACTTTAAGGGAAACTAATTGTTCATATGAACTCTTTTTATGTTGAGGATTCAGATGATGATGATAGTAAATTTGTGTCATTTGTAGTGACTATGATTCCTTCAGGAGTTGCCAAAAATATATTGTATTGAAGTCAGTGTATGTCAGATAATATGAGCGTCTTCAGTGGTGTTGGTGATTTTCTTGAGCCACCTTCTGCTCGAGGGTACAAGCAGACACAAGTGGAGAGACAAAGTACAGCAGAATAACTTTCAATAACGTGTGCTCTGAGTTTACTGTCTGTAGTTTTGACTCGTTGAAACTGGATTTCACTACATCTTAGATCTCTTTGTAGGTAGGTTATTTTGCACTAAATGTCAGAGACACAATCAAGTGTTTGTGATTTGCAGCCAACACATTGGAGATCCAGGGATTGGCTAAAGCCACTAACTTTTTGCATGAAAAGGGCACAAATGTTTTTTGTTTTGTTCTGTAGCATTGGTTAATACAATCTGTGACTCACTGTGCAATTCCCCAGCATTTATCAAGTAATTCTCAATTGACAGTGTAATTTTCAGTACCTTACAATACTTACCAACAGGTACAGTAAAACTATGTTTTACTGTACCCAGTTTTAAAGGAAAAAACTGAACAGGCTGTGGGGTGGTTAGCACTGTTGCCTCACAGCAAGAAGTATCTAGGCTCAAATCCAGTCTGGGACCTTTCTGACTGGAATTTGCATGCTCTCTTTGGGAACTCTTCCCACAACCTAAAGACATACACACATAGGGTTAGGTTAATCAGCGAATTTAAATCGGCTCTAGGTGTGAATGGTTGTCTGGTGGCTGCTCCAGTCTGCATGCCGAAGTATCCTTGGGCAAGATACTGAAGCCCAAGTTGCTCCTAACATGGAAAAATGTTTGATAGAAAGCACTTAGATCTAGAGAAAAAGTCCCTGTGTGAATATGAAAGAGTGATGTTCTCAAGTAGGGAAGCCCTATTTTAGAACCAGTCTATTTACCATTTACTCTTTGTGTTAGTCCTGTGATAAACTGGTGACCTGTCAAGGGTGTGCCCTGCATCTTGCCCTATGACAGCTGGGACAGCCCCCTCTGTAACCTCTTTGTATCCACTCTGTAAGTGGATACAAAGACGGATGAATTACACTGTAGTTATTTTTAGGTATTTGTTGTGTCAGAAGTGGAGGCCAGCATACTGTATCTCATAGCCTATACCCACAATAATACTACATTATCAAAAAATAAGTGGATGTTAGGCTACTCTTTAATATACCTCATACCCAGTGTAATACTAGGTATTACACGCTTGGCCTTTAGTCTAAACCCAATTGTCATTTCAAAAAGACAAAATTTCGACCTTACTGCTAAAACACTTGAAAGGTACTCAAAGATTAAAATGCTCAACGTACAATTTGTTTCTCATTTCCTTTAAACTCCCTTAATCTACTGTAACAACATTTTACAGAACCAGCGAGTATTTGTAGGCAACATTGAAGCTATTGCCCGGTTTGCAAGAGACTACCAAGGTGCCAGGAACTGCACCTATAAAAGAAAGAGAACTCATATTGACCCCTCCTTTAATGATGCCCATTCCCGAACCAGTTCCAAGGACTTACACACAAACACACAAAAAATCCACTTTGAATTCACTAAATAATACATGGTAAATGTTGGGAAACCAGACAATAAGTTGCGGGCTGTATTGTGAACTGCTACAAGTACTCCCTCATTTGTGGTCTCTTTATATGAAGTCCAATGTGGCACTTTATCCTCAGCTGAGAGGTCAGTGTGGACACTGATTTTTAAAGAAGCGTTAGTACTGCTGATGCTGGCATATGATGGTTGTTGGAAGACGAACAGCCGGAGACCTTTCTTGCAGACCATATGTGTAGCCTACAGAGACTTTGTGCATAATGTTAAACAAATCTGAGAGCTGAACGGACATGAGCGTGACCTGCTAGTGCACTACTGTATGTCTTATGATGCACCTCAGCAATTTAAATGGCTTTATCGCTCTGTTCTGTTAACAAAACAGAGAAGATACGATGTAATGAAAGAAAAAAAACTGTATTTATTTTTTGTCATGCTGCCAAGGGAAAGTTTTGTTGCTTGAAATACCTCCTTAATTAGCAAACATTTCCAAACTCACTCCTCGTTCTCTGTACTGTGCTAATACTGTAATCCTGTTCCTAGAGTGTGTAACTTTAGACAGAAAGCACAATATTTTACAGTTTTTTGACATGTGTGAAGATTAGAATAGAGCAGCATAGTCTGCATAGACCTGGTTTAGTTGTGATTGGTGTACATTATACACTTTATTATATAGGTATCCCTTAGGACTGCATAAAAATCTAAGGTATGTATACATGTGCCATTCATTTATAAAATATGGAACATAACCTTACTTTTATAGACTGTGAAGCACACTGAATAGACAAACCATCCCATCAAGCATTTTTGTGCAGATACACCAGAACCCGAGAATCCTCCATTTTTATAGTCATATTTAGTACACAGCACATATTTTAGACATTCAGTATGGTTTGGTAGTTTGTATGTTTTCAACAGTAAAAAAAAATACTCTAAGAAAACTGAAGGAAAAAAACTCAACCACTAATGCTGTTTTCTAAGTGTTATTTTTTTAATATGGATTTGTAAAAACAAACAAACAAACAGACAAAGCCACAGGCCTATAGTACATGTTTTGATAATAAACTACTTAATTTATTGTCAATAAAAAAACACTTGATGTGGCCGTTTGTCCTGATTATTGCATTTGAGTATGACTCCAGTACTACACTGCTGCCCTCCTCCTACAAAGGGTCACATGTGCTCAAAAATGCTCAGCGTGCAGCTCCAGCTCCTTTTTGATCCTGTTCTCCACCAAGAGACTGAGGTTGGAATCTGTCATTGGAAGACTGTAACTGACAAATACTTGTTTTTTGGTCTTCTTTGCTGAAATATGGAGAGACACAACATTAGTTAACTTTGTGTTCACACAAAACATGAAATGGTAAAAATAAATTAAGGTCAGCAGTGGCCCAACTCTAATGTCTATAGAGACTTATAAACTTAGCACATAGCTGCAAAGACCACGAGGACTTAATCATCAGTTGCAGACAATCCTGTTATTGTTCTCCGAGGTCTGGTTACAGTTTGCCTGAACAACATGTGTACTGAGTCTGAATAGTCACAAAATTGTTTTCGGGAATCCCGACTTCTGGTCAGTTAGATATGAAACTATAACACGCCTATAAGGACTGTCCCACTGTCACAAGGACTCCCTGGCAGGCAATTTGAGCTCTTTATGCACATATTTTATAGTTCTGCATTCCTGCAGACTTTACAAGCATGCCTCAGCCAGTCAATTCCTTAATTTCATTGGCTGTGGGTGAGAAAAAAAAATCCCATGTTTCCTGTTTAGTTGTCAAGGCAACATTATGTGGTAAAGACACCATAGATGAGTAGTCATCTCTGTAGACTTTGCATTAGGCATGTGTACAGACAAAGTTGTTGTATTGTATAATAGAGTCTCCACAGACAAATCTACCCAGGCATGAGCTGGCAGGTAAAAAGACGTCCACATTCAGCCTCACAATTGCCCTCTGCATCACCCTGCACATTTTCAGGAATAGATACTACAACATTAGTTAGCATACCAGGTTCTCATTGTGTAGGTACACTGCTAATGAGTCAACACTCAGTTGACACTGAGTCAACAGTCAACCAGCAGTCCTTTGTTCACACTGGTAGTTACCAGTCACCTCAAAACTGAAATAGGTTAGTTGCCTCCTACTCACTTCACATTGTCAATGTTTCACCTGTTGCAAGCTGCTGAGTTCCAGTGATATTACGTAGTGTCTTCCAGTGCGGACGTCATTTTACAGTGGACACTGAGATTAGCTAAGTGTTTTCACAAAACAAAGATAAATGGCTATTCTTTGCTGCTGTGTTTTGAACCAAGTTAAATGTAGTGTTTTATTTAACACTCCGCAGCATATCAGAGGTGTGAAACACTTCTTCAAGCCAGCTGTAATTAAGTTTGACGATAGAATTTGTGGAGATTTGAGACTTGCCTTGCTTCTGTAACTAAATGCAATATCACTTTTGATTTCAAACCTATCGTTTCACGGTTACACTAGTTATTGTACTAACACACACTCTGAATACTCCATACACAGATACGCTACTTTGAAGCATCACTCTACTCAAGTTTCAATTCTCCCTGTTGACCCTCAGGAAGGAAGGTCAAGTAGACACCAAAAACACATGCAAGAAAAAGGCGTGCCATTGACTCTGGGTTCAAAATTATATCAATGGTACAATTCTAAATATAATAGAAATCCACAATTAAGAACCACATGCAACTTAAATGAGCATTTTAAGACTTTGCTGTAGCTATCTCCTACATACAACACATATTGCAAACTAGTGTTAAACATTACCTAATCTTTGTGCCAAAGAATTTGGTGCTGTGTTGGATGGGTCCCCCATAACTAATGTAGATAACGGCATTGAATCCTGCAGACAAAAGCATATAAGCAGTTAGCTTCCCTTTCCAAATCAACATGTAAGTGACTTAATACCTGTTTATAGGCCTAGGCAATTTCTTTTACAACTCAGGGAAATAGAGAAACACTTCTAATCTTCAGAAGACTCGCTTTCTCACTCAGACACAGACACACACATATATATATGTATGTATGTATGTATGTATGTATGTATGTATGTATGTATGTATGTGTGTGTGTGTGTGTGTGTGTGTGTGTGTGTGTGTGTGTGTGTGTGTGTGTGTACGTACGTATACAAACACCGCCAAATTAATTTTAAAAAAATCACAATTTTTTTATACATACATTTAGGAAAAGACCCAGCAAAATAAGATTTTTTTAAATTATGCTGTTTTACAATATTCATATTTTATTAATTTTTAACGTTTATATTCTTTATGAAAAACTTTGAAAATCTTCCTAAAAAAACTGAAGACCTGCGCTTTTAAATTCCAAGTTTCTTATTCTTCACCCGACGAATATACCCAATATTCTTTATTTCTGGAAAACAGCTAACCAGTACTTGGTGAATGAAGGTGTGCTGTGCGGTACTTACATATTTGCTGCTCATAGACACTGCTAAGTTGGACAGAACCGGAGCCGAACCGACCCAAAGGAAAAACCCGCCGCTGAGCTTCATGACGTGAAAGTGTACCACCTGCTCCAGAATCTTTTCAGAGAAATTGTGAACGGAAATTCCCTCAAATTCTGCACCGTTCTGCATTTTGCCAATTTTGTTTCACTCTTTATTGGATGAACATCTAAAGGCCGCGTTAGCTTAACTATAAACAGCATGGAATACTTCCTGGTTTAGCAAAAAAGGCAGGCCAAAGCAATCGATCATCGATGCTCTAGAGTGAGAATCCAGCACAACCGATCTTGGTGCCGCACTAGATCCCTATTACACATTCAGTGTGAATTAAGACACATATATTAGCTTTTAATGACACTTTCTTACAGTGGCACCCTCTATGAAATAGCAGAGACTTTATAAGAGTTTTATTGGTAAATATTTTATTCTTGTGGCCAAAACGTTTTCTTGTACCGGACTGTAAAAATCTTTATTTTGCTGTGAGCTTATAAGCATTTTAACACTGGGGCCTCAGGGATTTTACCACTGAAGTCTTGCTTCAGCCCTTGAAGGTGATGCTTTGAGCTTTCCTTGTCAAATAAATGTACAATATTTAAAGATGGTAGTAATGTTTCTCCTCTTCAAATAAAGCCTTTGACCTGCTGAGCCCTTGACACATTTTTAGTAAACTTTGCTTCAGAGCATCCTGTTAAAGACAGTTGTCACAATTATATCCACGCTCTTTGGTTCTGTCCACCAGTGCAAAAGTTTTGGCGCGAGATATGTGAAGACTTATCAAAGTGTCTGAAATGTAACATTCCAACTTCCCCCTTAGTGTGTTTGTTGGGCAGCTTAGATAATGTCACTTCAGAAAAGAATATAGCCCATATGATTTTCACTGCCCTATGCATAGCCAAGAAAACAGTCCTCATGAACTGGAAAAATAAAAATAATCTTAATTCTAACCAATATATAAATTATCTATTAGATTACATTAGTCTTGATACAGCCTCTGCCACCACATCAGATCAATTGCTCTGGGCTCCTTTGATCAGCTCCATCACCTAGTGGGGGTGGGGGGTCATAGTTTGGTCCCGCCTTCACTGTTGTGATTGGTGTGGGGGTAGGGACAGGCTTAGGGCGTCGGGGGGGTTCCCCGGAGGCATCTTCCTTGGGGGGCTCAACCCGGGGTAGCGGTCATGTCCGGTTGGGGGCTCTTTTGGCTCTCGGGTGACTGTTTCCTCGTGGCTGCGTGCAGCGGGGCTAGGGGAGGGTCTGTGCTGACGGACGTGGGTTACTGACCTGGTAGCCTGGCTGGCCCTGGGTGGGTCCGGGATGGGCGTGAGGTTCTGGGGGCGCTCCGTCTCTGGGCTGGGGCCCGGGCCGGGCCTCGGGGGCTTGGGTCCTGGTTGGTGTGTTGCCGGGGTTGTGGGCGGATGGGTGCATGGGGGCCCAGCCCTGGAGCAGGGTGCCGCCGGTGCGTCGAGCCACCTGGGGGGCCCTTCAACTGGTGGGGGAGATGGTCACATCTTGCAGGAGCTTTCCTCTCCTCAGGAACTCTCTCTGCAGGAGGGGGAGATACAGGAGAGGTGGAGGAAGATCTCAGCCTGGACGTTTAAATCAAATCAAATCAAATCACTTTTTATTGTCACATCACATGTGCAGGCACACTGGCACAGCACATGCGAGTGAAATTCTTGTGTGCGAGCCCCACAAGCAACAGAGATGTGCAAACACAACAACACAAACGAGCAAAATACAAGAATGGCCAACCTGAAACTAATAAATATATGTACAATATATAATAGTGTATGCATTTCTGGATGTGTATACTAAATATTTTCCTACGTGTGTGTGTGTGTGTGTGTGTGTGTGTGTGTGTGTGTATACACATTTTTACAAATTAAATAGTAAAAAAATAAAATAAAATAATAATAATAATAATAAAATATATAAAATATACAGAGTTGAATATGTGCAAAACAAGTGGCATTTATATACAGTGTGGAGTGCATAATGTTGAAGTTCCAGTAGTGAAGCTGAGGTGTCTATGAAGTGTTCAGCAGTCTGATGGCCTGATGGAAAAAGCTGTCTCTCAGTCTGCTGGTACGGGACCGGATGCTGCAGAACCTCCTTCCTGATGGAAGCAGTCTGAACAGTTTATGGCTGGGGTGACTGGAGTCCTTGATGATCCTCCCCGCTTTCCTCAGGCACCGCTTCCTGTAGATGTCTTGGAGGGAGGGAAGCTCACCTCCAATTATCCGTTCAGAGCACCGCACTACTCGCTGGAGAGCTTTGCAGTTGTAGGCGGTGCTGTTGCCATACCAGGTGGTGATGCATCCAGTGAGGATGCTCTCAATGGCACAGCGATAGAAGGTCCTGAGGATGCGGGGGCTCATGCCGAATCTTTTCATTCTCCTGAGAAAGAAGAGGCGCTGCTGCGCCTTCTTCATTGTTTTGTTTGTGTGTACTGACCACGTAAGATCCTCAGCCAGATGTACACCAAGGAACCGGAAGCTGCTCACTCTCTCCACAGCAGCGCCGCTGATGGTGATGGGGGTGTGTACTTCTCTGCACCTCCGGAAGTCCACTATCAACTCCTTTGTCTTTGCGACGTTGAGGGTGAGATGGTTGTCTTGACACCAGTGGGTCAGGGCGCTGACCTCCTCCCTGTAAGCCGTCTCATCACCGTTGGTGATAAGACCCACCACTGTAGTGTCGTCCGCAAACTTCACAATGATGTTGGAGCTGTTAGTGGCTGTGCAGTCGTAGGTGTAGAGTGAGTACAGGAGAGGGCTCAGTACACACCCCTGTGGAGCACCAGTGTTCAGTGTGATGGGGGATGAGGTGATGCTGCCCAGTCTGACCACCTGGCGTCTGTCAGACAGGAAGCTAAGGATCCAGCTGCAGAGGGAGCTGCTCAGTCCTAGATCCTGCAGTTTCCTGTCCAGCTTCGAGGGAACGATGGTATTGAATGCTGAGCTGTAATCTACAAACAGCATCCTCACATACGTGTCTCTCTTCTCCAGGTGTGACAGGGCAGTGTGTAGTGTCAGGGCTATGGCATCATCAGTGGACCTGTTGTGGCGGTATGCAAACTGTCTTATGTAGTCTGGAAGATGAGTGGATGGTGGGGTGGGTGCAGTTTTCTCTGTGGTGGGGTTGGGTGGACTGTCCCGGGCTCTGTGGGGCCGGGGGGCGCTGCTGCACTGGGCCCCGGTCTGGATGGGCCTGGGCCCCCTTTCCCTGGCGTGTGGGAGTGCCTACTGGGGTCAGCGGGGGAGCTGGCCCCAGGGAGGGGTTACCTGCCCCTCCCTTCCTTCCCTCCCCATCTCCAGCTGCCTCCCTCTTCCCGCTCCACCACAACCACCCACACATGCAGGGCCTTGGAGTAGGGGTATGTCACCAGGGTGCAGAGGAGGCTACCCCCCCCCTCTGTCCCCTTCTGGCTGCCTCTGCCTCAATTTTATCCCATTTTATCTTGGGGGTGGGCACAATCACGGAGTCCAAATTACCATCAGGGTATACACCTCACCCCTGGCGTCGTTGCCCACCTCTCAATTTTAAATACACGTAGACATTGAGGGCTATCAGGAGGGACTATGCGCTTACCTGCTGCTCCTTGGCAGGTAGCTCCATGCCCTCCTGGGTTTTAATTGCACCTTAGAACACACATACATCAACACTACAATGAGCGGGTGGAGGGAGGTTTAGAGTCTTCTCCCACCCCCATTCTCTGCGGCCTGCTGGAGCGGGAGGGCTAGGAGGAGTTGGCCGTCCGACTGCGGTCTGGAGTGTGGGGCCTCCCTGCTGCTACGGAGTCGGGGTGGTCTGCCTCTCCCCACCGCAGGGAAAAGGGTAACACCACCTGGGTCTGGGTGCAGTTCCCCCCTCCAGGGGCAAGGGTACCTAGACCCGGTTTGTAGAGTACGCTTGGGGAGTGTGATCGTGTGTACAGCGTCTCTTTATGTCTGTCTCCACGTTGGTTGAGTGTGGAGTGAGTGCATATGAGAGCATGAGGGTGGGAATGGATGTTTGTGTCTGTGTGTGCCTGTATGTCTGTGTCTATATGTCAGGTTGGGTATCAGACGCCACCTCTCTGGGGACACCTCAGGCCCTCCAAGGTTTGGAGGCCTATCTCCACCCACCACCACTTCCCCTGCCGGTGTCGTACTCCCTCAGGTGTCGGTGCGTTGGTGGTTCTTTGTGTCTGGGGGTGGGCGTCCAGGTACACACCGGCTCACTCCTTGGCGGCCGCTTATCGGGGCCTGGAGCCTGGGGCTCGCTCGGGCCCCTTCGGAGGTGGGGTGCCCCCGGCCTCTCGGCCTGGGGCTCGGTCACTCAGGCACAGCTGGCGGCCGGCGGAGCTCATGGGCGCGTCACTGCAACTCCCTCTGGCTTCTGCTCCGCGGCTGCTGAGTGAACCCTCATCTGGGACTCTCCTCAGCTCTTACTGGGACAGTGGCACGGCTGCCCCTCTGTTGGTCTTCCTTGGTCTCTTGTGTTCTGGGGGCCTCTGGATGTCTGGAGTTTTGATCTCCTCCATACCTGCTTCACACCCTGGAGGACGGGGCTGTGGCTCCCCCACACTCCCTAGCAGATCGTTACATGGAGAAACCTTTGGAATACAAGCGCGCTGATCCACACAGGTATGCACACAGGTGTTCACTGCTCGTAGACCCAAATTACACCTTTCTTGGCTGCTACTTCGAAGCACATCTGTCCTGCGTGCTGCACAACAACATTGAATATTTAGTATTTACTGCTGTTTACACTTAGCTAGATTAATGCGATGGTGTTGTGTTTAGTATGTTGCTTTGTTTTGTTTTTTTGTCTTTTTTGCTTGTTTTCTATTCTTCTCTCAACAGGTGATCCAGGAGATTTTTTTTTTTTCTCCCCCCCTTTCTCACTGTCCCTCCCCCCTTCTGTTTTTCCTTTCCTTCCTCTTTCTTTCTCCCTTTCCTATCCCTCACTCATGTCTGTCCCGTCTGTAACATCTGAAAATAAAATATAATAAATAATAAAAACAAAGATCGACCAAATGGACCAATACGGCAATGCCACGATGATCCATTTGGCAAAGTAAATCCATTGGGTATCCTTGTTGGTCTTCAGACAACAATTCTGATGGCTAAAGAACCAAATGGGACAGGCGAAAAAAAAAAAAAGGACAGTTGTCACAGGTCTGTAGCTGGATGGAACCCAGATTTTGTTACAAATGGAATCTATTTACATTAAATTGTAACTTTAATTTGTGTAAAAAGCTGTTTCGCATATTTCTATTTTTTTTTTTTATTAAATCTAACATTCCAAATGAAGATTGCATCATAAAAAAATAATCAAAATAACATTACAATTCACATTCTACATTTTATTTTTAAAGTAACACCAACTCTTTTTCTCCACAGTCGAATAATGAAGCCGTGGTTTCACTCTTCTAGGAAGTCTTCCACCAGTGTGTTGAATTCATCAGCATGCCTCAGGTGGAGGTTGTGTTTCCCCTCTGGCATTAAATGCAATCTAGATTTGGGGATGAAAATCTTGATTTAGCTTGTACCTAAAAGTGAAATTCATCAATTTGTGGTAATATTATTGTGCGTTCTCACCGTGAACCTTTGATGTGTTTGAGGAGGTACTCAGGGTGGAGAATTGGCACCATGGGGTCTTTCTCTCCATGGATGATGAGGGTTGGACAGCTGATCAGGGGCAGAAGTTCCATGCAGATGCTTCCTAACCAGAGAGCAAAAAGGAAACATTCAGATTATCTGCATTAGTAAGAGACAAAATTAACAAGTGTCTTTTCAGATTGTCTAGTGTGCCTGCAACAGCACAGAGCCATCACCTTCTGGTCTGTGGACAAACTGTGCGATTCCATCCACCCAGGCCTCCCACAGTTTAGCAAAGACTTGCACCCCATACACCTCCTCCATGGGTTGCCTCATCCTCGCACTCCATTTGGAGACATCACGCACCTCTGAGTGTTCCCACAACATAACCGTTCACACACAAACACACAACGTGCACATATTCAAGTGAAAGCCAATTTGTAGCTCGAATAACTTGCCACTTGTCCAAGGCAATAAAACGTGACACACCATTGTAAAGCTTGAGGTCCTGCTGGGAAACAAAAGCATTGGCTCCCCACACGACCATCTTGTTGATCAGATCGGGGTTCCTTGCGGCTGCAACCAGAGCCGTGATTCCCCCGTCACTCCACCCAAGCAGGGAGAACTTGCCGAATCCCAGTGTCTGCCAAAGAAATGATTAAAAAAAAAAAAGTAGGTTGTGTCAAAGCAGTAACACAACTTGCTGTTGTAAAAAATGCAAAAACTTTCTTTAACTGCAAGACCAGACAGTTGTACATTTATCTGTGTATGAATTGTGATATATAAATCATGAAATGCAGTAAATAATGCAGAAGACAATTAGTCTTCATGCTTCTGAATGTACAGATATTGTGAGAAACCTATTTGACAGAATCCTTCCTGCATGATTCACAGTTCTAAGACATTTTGAACAGTGAACCATGCAAATGGTTGGTGGTGGGGGGTGGGGGTGGCCTTTAAATTTTCTGTTTTGAATCATCACTCAAATTTGAATAACAGGTGGGCGGGGCCAGAATAATGTGCCTGTGAAGATTACTTGTATGCATCTAGTATTTACAATCTTTTTCGCAACTTTGGCTGTGTGTAACATGAGTATCCACTATTGGAACATATAGTATACAATAACAAGATCAAAGAGAAAAATCAAAGAGAATATTAAAATATTATTAAAGCTTACCAACATGCAACAGCTGTGTTGGATTCTGCAGCCTTCTAATTTCACACACTGTACGTGTAGCTCATAGGTTGCCAGTGATTTCAAAATGTATATTTTCATAAGAGTTATGATGATGGTCAAAAAGCAATTTGATTGGCATACAAAATATTGCAGTAAATAAGTACTGAAAGGAGGGGGTTTGTTTGTAGCCTCATACCGGAAACTAAAACCCCAGACAGGGGCTTTTTGTCATGTTCATTACTGAAGGGTAAAAGAAGGATATAGCTTCGTAAACCAGGAATTTTAATATTGGTGTATGAAAATAACATGTCTTAGTATTAGAATCGGACCGTGGATTAGACATCATTTAAGTCAGGGTTGCCTAAATTTTGATCAGAACACAAAGCAGAGAATAGAGGAGGCATATACACTAACTGTATATAATAATTTATTAATTGTGCTTTAAACACTTTCTCTAAACTGCGCAAAAAAGAAAAGAAAAGAAAGACCAAAAAGAAAAGGTCCAGGTAATTTTTTTAAGGTAATTTCCTGCCAATACATTATCTGTTTTGTTATGGGAGTTTCCATAAATGGTAAAACTCGATATGTGGCTTAAAAAAAAAAAAAATTAGGATTAGTATTGCTTTCTAATATTTATCCAGATATTAGACTGTAGTAAAATCTAGCAGGTTTTGGATTGCAGAATTTAACTTATTTTCCATTTTGAATGAATTCTAGACCTTTATCATTTTACGACACGCTGAACTGAGCATGAAGTTTATCAGTCCCCATATGTTCCTTTCTTTCACATGCCCCCCAGAGAAGGGGCTTCTCTGTAACCTGTAAAGGTCAGATTGGTAATCATTTTCACCCTGAGTTTATCAGCAAACCTTCATAAGATCAACTGCATCCTTCGCATCCCTCTCAAAAAAGTCAGGGGGGAAGTCTCTGTCTGGGGGACGGGATTGTCCATACCCGCGGGGATCCCAGCCAACTACAGTGAAGCGTTCTTTGGCCAGAGACTTAAGCTGAGGACCAAAATCCGTCTTTGTGCTTCCTGTGGTAGAAAATATAGCAGTTTTTCTTTTAGATGCTTAAAGGACTCAATCAAACTGTACTGAATGATATGCTATTCTTACAACAGAGATATTTTGAGTATAAAGATTTTGATGTCTTCCCATATAGCCAAACTTCTTTTCTACATTAAAAGGAGGCGTGTGCTTGTACTTACCCAGAGCGCCAGGAAGCAACAGCACAGCATGTTTTCCTCTGCCTGTCTGCTCGTAGTACAGATCCACTCCATTAACAGGCTTCTTGCCTGAGGCCACTGAAGAGCTGCAGGGAAACACACGAGGAGACGGTGGCAGTCAAAATGAGCTGTGGATAGCAGAATAAGGTGGGATAGTTACTTTGAATGTTACAACCAAAGATAAAGTCGTCCTTTGTTAGGACAATTACAGCAATCACATTGTTCACCTTTTATGAGAATAGAAGAATCTTGGGTTTTATGGGCCCTTAAAAGCAGGTTTGAAAAGTGGAACCATTGTTCAGCTTAACCCTCGTTGACAGCATCTGTTCCTGTAGATTTAGAATGCTGATGTATGGCACGCTCTTATTCTTGGTCTCTGTTACTATTAAAGCTATTTTGCTGGGATGAACTGTAAATGTTCTACCTACATTACTGCAGAACACATTTCAAAGCTGTGAAAATCAAAGGCTCTGAGTAAAGTGCGCCAACAACGGTACTTGAATAAAACAAAAGGTGTACATGAACTCATATGAGTTTTGATTATAAGCAGTTCAGATGCAGCAATTATTCATTTACTGAATAAAACTAACCTACTGGCAAATTACATGTTCAGAGATAACAGTGTTTGCAACAGCTCATAGTTGCTGGTGGTTATTTACCATCACGTGATGGCAGTCATATATTTATGTGCGCGACTGTGATATTTCTCCATCCTTTAAAAACAAAACAAAACAAACAAAAAAAACCCCGCAGTAATCTTTTTAAAGGTAATGTTTTGCAGTCTAACACATCTATAATATCAAGATTTACTCCTGCAAAAGCCTCGAGGCAAACACTTTATGCATTAAATGACGATGAGATTATTCTAAATATTATCCGTCTACAAGCAAGGTGTTTAGCTTTAATTTGAAAGACAGTCACGGAAGGATAAAGGATGAAAAAGGAACTTTATTGTTATTATTTGCTATTAAACAAAAACATCCCTAACAGTTATTCACCAGATCGACAATATAATATAATATAATATAATATGATAATTTAACCCCCTTTTCTGCATTTAAAATATTTGCAAAGTATAATTTACGACATTAAAACGTGTTAGAATATTATATTTATGTAATATTTGTGACAGATAAAGGACACAGTGTGGCCATGATGAAGACGAATACAGACATTAAACTCGCATTAAATATAAATGGCTGTTACATCAGTTTTTATAGGTATATATAATCGATACTGTCGTAATATCACAGTTGGTTCATAAACACTATGTTGTAGTGAGTGGGCATACTACACCATCTAGTGGACTGGAATCAAACAAACCTCGAGGCAAGAACTACGACTGCAAGAAAACCCAACGCATTTCCTGCGTGGTCTCTGCAGCTCTGTGCAGTTTGTCCTTGCAGAGTCGTGCGTGTCATTTCACAGTGCACACAGTATGAAGACAGTAAGAACTGTTACCAGTACGGCCGGATCGCTGTCATGGCTCTCTTAAAGCCACGTCTCCCGAGTAAAAACAGCGCCATGTATGATCGGTGCGCACACTCAGCACGTCCTCAGTCAGTCCCCAGGTTTGATTTGGCTGGTTAAAAATTGTACAGTCTCTCTCCGAAGTGGACCAAAGTCCACACGTTCCAGCCCTGCGTGTTTGTTTTTAAAGGAAGTGCTGGGATCAGTGTGGCACTTTCAACGTCGCCGTTTATCCAGTGAAATATTTTCAGGCGAAAGTACGAAGGCGAATCCAAAATCACAAGCTGATCTGAAAACTGTACTTTTCCGTCGTCACTCTGACATGTCAGGCTCACTGGAGTGAAGTAGCTGACCCACCAGTCCGAGCGCAGGCTGCAGGTCTTAAATAATGGCAGAGCAGATTTTTAACAGGCTTCTGTTAACATGACCTCTCATGGATCAGCATGTTATTAATCTGAATAGAAATCAGCTGAGCACGTCTGCTTTGATACTGGCTTTGCTGTGTGTTTAGAAGTGGGGTGAAGCCATACGCTGTATATAAAAGATGGACTTCTCCAGTTGTTTGGTGACGCTTTATTGTGAAATTTCAGTCATCACCACGTTGTTGTTGTTTTGAGAATGGACGTGACAAACAAGAGATTTATGTGACTGTGAACTGAGGACATATGCATGAGAGCCCATAGCTGTTTTTATCCAGACTTCTCTTTGAAACCAGAGGAGTTGCCCCCTGCTGGCCATTATAAAGAATGCGGAATACATTGGCTTTACTTTTCAGATCTGGAATCTGCTTCTTCTTCTTTTCTTTTTTTTTTAGAGCTAACGAGTGGAGTGAAGTTAATACAAACTATGGTTTATATTCTGAGATATACTCCTTCATGAAAAGGAGGTCATTAAGTGAATGTTTCCAAGATGTCTGGGTTATTGTCCCATGAAGACCAAGTGTGTGACTGAGTGTGTCACATGTTTTCAATTCAATGTCAGGATTGAAGCTTTGCAAATTGTAAAGAAAAGAAAAGACATGAACAAGATGCGCAGAAAAGAGAAACTATGACGCTCCACCCAAAGGAGATGTCAGGGACTTTGGCTTAGATCTGCTCGATATTGTCGTTAGTCCCGCTCATGGTGCAGGTTAACTGAACGATGTCTTTCTGCAGTGTTCATTTGACTGCTTCTACAACCAAGAAACTCAACATGTCTACAAGAGCTTTTCCACATCCTGTTAACGCCAATGTACAGCAATTAGCTGCAGTTAAACCGGGTTGCAGCAGGGGGTACTCGTGAGATATTCCTAAATACAAAGACGCAAATAGAGGTGTGTGGCTATAATCTGTTTTTGGTTCTCAAAAATACAGAATTGATCAGTTGTACAAACTGGCCCTATGTGGCCTGTCTTGGGTGTACCCTGCCTGTTGTCCTAGCTGGTATAGGCTCCAGCCCTCCTCGCGACCCTGAATCGATAAGCGGAAGAGAATGGAAATAAAACACTTGTTTCTGGTTTTTCTGACTTCTGAAGTCAGTTTTGTCCGTAAAATGCTGGTATTGTGTTGTATATACATGCTGATTGGTTAAGGTTTTACAACGAGAAAGAACTCCTCTGATGATAACAGTTTAAAAACGTAGCCGAACCGCAACAGAAACCTCCACATGTGTATTAGAAGCAGCTGTGTGAGGTGATTTGAAGCTGCTGCTACAATCCAATCAAGATGGTGGATGCTGTAAAGTGCCCTATAGTGCTGTAATAGTCCTAATACTTACAGAAGGGTGTTTTCCTACAACTGAAACCTATAAAAAATGGAACTGTATCAAATATCGTCTCAACGCCTGAAACATGCTGAATTTAAATTTCCAGAAGAAAAATGTTTACTCCACCACATTGACATTTTTGGGTTTGAGCTTCTTTGGGCCCAATTCCTTCTGGACTACTGCGTAAACACCCCTACGATATAAAAAAAAATGAGTGGGAATTATGAGTTATAGCATAATCATAGACATTTTTGATACCAGAAGAATCACAGTGGACAGATACAGATGTCTAACTTCAGTCCCTAAAAGGCTCCAAAGGTTTCAGCACTATTTTGTACAGTTGGTCTTCATAAGCACTTATAGATTTCAAGAGGCTTTTCTTTAAAAAGACTCCCGCCTTTAAGCCCGACAAAATATACTCTCAGAATTCATATAGGGTTTTCCTTTTCTGTTTTATAGGAAGCGTTCTTTCCTTTTTCATCCTTTGCCTTTTAATGGACTTTATTTGAGGAAGGTGACACACTTAAAAATTACCATAAAGCATCAACATTACACTACATATGGAAATATTCCAGATTTTATATGTGATATGACAAAAAAACCTCTTTTACTTGATTACAGAACTTACTGTGTGTTGGATCAGTAAGACCTCAGAATGGTTAATCCCTGTGAGAGATCTGAAATGTTACAGCCCTTTGAAACCACTCCTTTCACGGGAAGCTTTGTTGCATATCAATTTCCTTCTTGCTCTCTCCCCCCTCATTTCCTGCCATCTTTCTACTGTTGTTTATGTAACGAAAGGCCTACATTAATCCTTGAGCGAGCTTGAGTATTTCACGCAATTTCATGGGTGTGTAATCAGATATCTGTCAAATGTCAACCTCAAGGTAAAGTCAGGGGATGGACTGACAGGGAAATATGAATACGTGTACGAGACCCCTTATCTGATGTTGGCTTGAATGAATGAAGCAACATCTTTGACCCTCTGGAGAGGAAAACTTTGCACCAAAGTTATTGGAATTCATCCTTAAGAGACGCTGAATATTTTGTGATTTCTCAGATATTTCCACTACCATAAACTTCATGGTAGCTGTAGAGGACAAGTCCCAAATTCACCAAAATGAGTAGGTTTCAACCTCTGGTGATTGTACACGTCTGTATAGGATTTTAGAGAAACTCGTGGAATAATTGTTGCAATATTAAACTGAAGTGGTGTGCCAGCACAACAACACAGCCAACCACAGAGAGACAGGCTTGCATGTGGCTACAAAGACCTGTGGCTAAAGACACAAAGGTCTTGTGGTTTCAGCTTCTCAAATGTGATGATTTTCTCAGTTATTTCGCCATAAATGAGATAGTTTGAGGTTTTAGACTGTTTCACACACAACAACGTGTTTCCTCACTATTAAGAGGCAATTTAATAAGCAAACTAATAATTAAGTACATTTAAAAAGTAAGTATTAAGTTGGAGCCCAAAAACGGCTTTCGATAAAGTGATGGCTTGATGTGCAAACCTTCCTCAAACCCGAAAGACTCCTCTTCTTCTTGTTAAAAAGACAGTTTTATTGTGAAACCCAATCTCCCACCCCCTCCACCCACACACACACACACAGACGCGCACTCTCTCAGCTCTGATCAAGGTGTATTTTTAATGTATCATCATGGTTTCTAATGTGTGAGCTGTTTTGTTTATCAATGGTTTTGAGTTTTCGGTGCCGATGAGCTGTTCCACCTAGTTCTCTGAGGCAGGCAGCAGGCAGATTTTTGTAAACGCCTCCACTCTCCCCTGCCTGTCTCTGTGCCACACACACACACACACGCACGCACACACACACACACTGAACCACACAGAGGAACACAAGACAAAGCCGGGCTAAAAATACCTCGATCGGCTCAGAGCGATGCACTGAAGATGTAGCCAGATTTACTGGAAATGAACAGAGCGAGTTAGAATTAAGAGGATGTCCACTGAGAAGCACAAAATTAGACATAAATGGGGGAATTCTGAAATCGAAGACGAAATTAGGTTTAAAAGCACTACTTTGTTATTAGAAAATATTAGAACGGGTATTTGAAAAGTACAACTTGTTTTTAGGAAACAGAAAATTGTGGGGATTTTTTTTGCCACACTGGTTTGCAACTCTTGGGCACAAACGTGTAACACTGGCTTGAGGTTGTCACAGATATTAGTAGAAATAGAGACTGAATTTGATCTGAATGGATAAACACAGAGAAAGAATCCTGATTGCAATCTTGGTTTTAAGACAGCTGCCCTCTCATTTACAGCAGGAACACACAGATAATTGATTTTGAGCTTCATTCAAAGGTGTTCCTAGCAGGGTGCTGACAGCTCAGCAGATAGTGATAGCTGGGCCATCGGATCTGTTCTGGCCTTCAACCATCTTTGTCTGGTTGCTATGTGCCTATCCATGGTCCCATGACCAACGCATGGTCTAAATATAAACATGTGCTAAGGTCACATTCTGAGGAAAACGTGCTCTCAATGAAGTGGCACTCAGGGAGACGGACGAGCTGAGGTCTTCATGGTAGTTTGAGTTAAACTAAAAAGTTGTCAGGGTTCCTTTAAACCGAGTAGCAGTTAGTGACTAGAGACAGTTAAGTTGCTGCTTTAAGCGTCTCCCTAAAGGAATCACTTTCCAGTTATGACTTCAAATTCCTCTTAAATTCAGTGTGCTTATCTATTCACCTTTGGCAGAGATGGGTAACGGAATAAACAAGGTACAGTATCAACAACAATATCTAGGAAATCAAACCTTCAGAGCCTGCCATGATATTTTTCTAAAAAAGACAAAAACAACAACCCCAAGATCTTGTTTTTTCTTTAACTTCTGCATTTTCCATTTTACACAATTTTGAACTGTTTTTAGGTCCTGCCTGATCTTTATCTTGGAAATATCAAAGGTAGGCTGCGGTGCCTTTTGTCATGTGTGTAAAAAAATTGATTTATTTTCCGGATAATGTAGTAGTAGTTTGTTTCAGTTCCTCATACGGAGGGGCATGTGGTGAGATGCTACACTGAGCTCAGTTTCTATAGAGTCGAGAGGTCACAGTGTAAAGCTGAGCTATTGAAATATTGCATTTTAACAAAAAAAAAGTGTGTTTTTTACCCTCTGAGTAGGTATAAATCTGCCAGCAGCTGGGGGAAACATTACTTTGAGCGCTGATGTGAATATTTGAGCGGTGGTGTGGGAGGGGATGCCCCATGGCGCGGGGGTGTCCCTCGGTGTGAACTACATTCCACACGTTTCCATAAAGCACCAAATGCAATTGTTGGGCTGCTTTTTTTAATCTTTGCACACATTAAGAATCATGACTACACAGGAAACGTCTTAAAATGCAGGCAGCTCTTTTTTAGAAATAAAGTATGTTCAAGGAATTGCTGTCAAATAGGAAATGTGACACCTTTTTAATCTTAAGCAGGCCTTTGATCTTCATTCATCTACATGACTTAGCACATATAAAGCGAGCTGGAGCTTTTGGCTGCGAAAGTTCCATCAATGCCACTTTTGGATATTTACAGGCGTTACTGCTGTTCTACTCTTACTATTCTGAGCTAGTCTGTACTCTGCTTAGCTTTGCTAGTCTGCTAAACTAAGCTGTTAGTTTCTTCAATGTTCATCACATCTTCTATGTTTTTGCTTAATCCCACATCTTTAGTCCCAATCTCATCAGCTTCAACACTACTAAAGGCTTGATCTCTGAATTTATAACAACCTGACTTTATAAAAGAAATAAAGGTAGCCATGATGACAACACTTAAATTTAGCACTTTAGAAATCAGAAGAGATTTGGAAACATTTCTCTCCTTGAGAACTAATATTTAACCATGGGGGAAAAAAAGAAAAACGTAATCTTTCATGAAGGAAGCTGACGGATTTGAATGGGAGGATGCAGGTTTTAGGCCAGCACCTAGAAACCTTGAGTGGTGCTGAACCTCTCAGCCCTAAGCAAAAAATCATCTCTCGTCACTTCACTGTTATATCAGCATCTGACACTCAACTAAACTATTTATCTCATGACACACTGCAGCACTTGTTGCATAACATTGACGCTGCGGTCATCCAGTGATTTAGGGTTGTATTTCCTCTGCAAGTGTTCTGTGCACTGATGCCACTCACACTGTTTTCTTACTGTATGATGCAATTGGTTGGTTGTGTCCTACAGTTAATAAGAGTTCCAATGACAAAACATTTAATTATTGAGTGAATTTAGCTTTAAGGAGGTTTCAGTGCAAACTCATCTTGCTCTTGTATAGGTGGCCCCAATCAGCATCCTGCAAACTTGCAAAGCATATGAGAAAAAATGCTCAAGGCACATCTGTCCAAGGTAGAAAACATTTGGCTTCCTTTCAAAGAACAAAATTTGATTAGAACAATTACTGTTTCTTGCTTTTGGGCCAAGCTGTTGGACTGTTTTAGAAACACTGGTTTTCCGGTTTTTCTTTCAGTTCAAAACCAGAGCAAAACTTTGAAATCTTAAGGCCACATTTGCTTGGAAGTCACTTCAGGAGGGGGGTTGTTGTTGGGCAGAAGATGCTTTATTTAGTTTGGAGCTCACACGGTGTGATTGGTGATTGGATGCAGGGTGTATCGTGTATTTCTCGATTTTCTTTGCGTTCCACAGATGCTCGAGACGGGGAGCTGCTGGCTCAGCACAACATCACCCACATCCTGTCCATCCATGATACAGCTGCGCCCGTTCTGGAGGTGAGGCCTTTTTTAATGTCTTGCATCAGATTGCACGACCCCCTGACCTCAACATTAACCCAACCATAAAGTACATAAGCTCCTCTGAGCACGACTGTGGTTGCTGTGTCCCCCTGCTGATTAATACTCATTCTGAAACTGTGAGATATTGTTGTCAGCCCAGAGCCTCTTTCCCACCTTAATATGTTTACAGAGCTGCTTCAAATATAGTTATTACCTTAACAAGTTTATGAAAAGAGAGGACAAGTTTTAAATAAATGCTTTGAAATGATACACTGCATACAGACACAGTTAATAGCAATAAATCGTTCCATTTCTAATCTTCTGAGGTCACCTTGTGTTTTTAAAGGCTGAATGATCATCAGATCATTCATTATCAACATCAGATCTTTATCAAAGGCTATTGAAAGAGACCACTTCAATTAGTGTGAAAGTCACATGTGTCTTCTGTCTTCTTTTTTTAAATTCAGTCATAAGACCTGGAATTCACCAGTTCTCACCAGAGAAACAATTTTCTAATTGACTGTGGGTCCTCGATATTGTGTGGGATTCTAGTATATATATGAAAATCTGAATGCTGTTTTCAGTTGATGCAGCTGTGAGGCAGATGCAAGCCAAGGTTAGTGGATGTTGCACAGTATTGTTCACACGAGATGCTTTTAGCTCAGCAGCTTGAGGTCCAGAAAGTCTTGAAAGTGGAACTTTGCAAAAAAAAGTTTCTGGCTTTTCAGTGCTGCATTTAGATGTGGCAATTTGTGTATGAAACAGCAGGAAAGGTGTTTTTGTGTGTGTTTGTGTGTGTGTTAGTGAATGTGAGGAGCTGATAGATTGAAGCATAAAATATGTGTGAAGATGTAAGTTTTACTGAACAAATAGTTTGATTTTGAGGTTTTTCTGAGGTATCTTTCTGTAAATACACAATACCTTGAGTCAGAGTTTATGAAATGATGCACACTTTTGATGTGTACAAGCCTGTAATTATTTACAGATTGAATGATTTGACTTTAAGTCTCCTGATCTCATCTGAGCCCATTAAATACATTACGTCCTCCCGTCGGCTTCGTACTGGGACTTGTCTCTTGAAAATCTTGAATCCGCTTGCCATCTTCAGTGTCCGCTTTCACAACTTTCATCTTTTCTTGTTGAAAGCGAACATGAAAAGCGCTCAGCGATTTCTCTACACTTTCTCCATCCATGTTAGCATGTTTCATTGAACAGTGAAGAGAAACAGCAACTTGTATTACAGTATCACTACTCAAACTGGTCAACCACCAAAACTTTTACAAGGTTTTGGGCCTGAAGTGAAGTCTGGCCCTACGGACTCATTCTGAACTGTGATGACAGTTATTCAGTTGCTTTTTTTAAAACATACAAAATCATGTGTGATGCAACTTTTTGAGTTTTGAGGCAAAAATGATGACTCAGGTCTGTTTTAGACCAAGTGGCCAGATGGGATGGGTTATTTGCATACCTAACAGTCAAACCGCGGACTGATTGATTTCTTGGAAGACAGCGTGATGGTTCCTGAGAGAGGAAGGTAGAATTTGCAACGATGATGTGGTCTGCGCATTTACATCTGGCCAAGTCTCTAAATGTGCCATTTACTGTATATGAACCTAATTATCATACTGCAAAATAAAAGGTCATCTTTTGCAACTAATTCCAAGCCCCAAATATTCCTTTTGCAAGTAAAGTAAATAAATGTCTGCATTTATCCACAATTTTCATATATTTTGACTTAGAGTGTAGTCATGATTTTACAAACAGTACCACTGAGTCAAGGCCATGATGAGCTATAAGAGTGATAGTGTGAAGATATGAGGACTTCTCGGTAAACGTTTGCATAATCTGACTCTCTCTATCAGAAATAATAATTTAGCCTTCATGAACCTTAGGCATGTCTTTAATATGGGCACTTTCATTGGTATTTATAAATGTGTCTGCATTTGTCGGGGCTCTGTGCGTGCAATCTCACCTGTCTGGAGCACTTCCAGGACTCGGTCTGTCCCAGAGGGCTCAGGGGTTTTTGCAGTGGTGCAGTCATACCAGGACGAGGTGGTTTCTGTCCACTGCATGTACCATCAGCTGCCAGGTGCACAACACAGCACACACACACACACAAGCACAGAGACAAACACAAGCAAACATCGTTATGTCGTGACCTACCACATGGGCAGGGCCAGAGGGGCAAGGTTTCAGGGGCTGTCCCATAGGAAGTGAGAAACAAGAAGTGAGTTTAGTTCCAGTTTTCAAACAAATGACCCCTGCTCAATAGTTGAGCACTCGCCTTTTCCTATCATGTTAACTTTTGCCACTAAAGTATTCACTTCTTTAATGAAGCTGCTCCCTCTCCCACAGGGCATCACATACCTTTGTATATCCGCAGCTGACCATTCCAAGCAAAACCTGTGAGTACTTGAATAAATGTTGAATATATATAAAACCTGCATATATGTATGAGCTCTTTGCCCCATTTCTATAAATAAAAGAAATGAATTACAGCTTGCAAAATAGAAAATTTATCCAAATGCATCCTTTTTTAAAAAGGTTGGTTTAAATAATTAAACACATGATCTCTTTACCGACTACAAACTAAATTGTACAGCTATGGTAAATAATAATAAATAATAATAATCCAGTTTTAAGGTTGAAAGGCATGATCCTCACTATGTTGTATATCTTGTGAATGTGATTCATTTCACCAGGATTCAGTACTTCAGAGACAGCATCATGTTCATCCATGAATCCCGACTGAAAGGAGAAGGCTGCCTCGTCCACTGGTGAGTGGAACGCCTCAGTCCTGTTTTACATGTCATCTGAAATGATACTTGTTCATATTAAAAAAAACATTCAGTTACGATATATGGTAGACTATATTACGTATTTTGGCATAGAGATGTTGTAAAAAGTTTCAACATTAAGATCTAAAAGATTTTTATTCATAATCATGAGAATTTGCTCTGGGTTTGATCGCAGACCGGAGGTCCTCATATTTTATCGACCCCGTTCTCATTTTCAACCACATCACTAGCACCAAAAAGAAGCTGTCTGCCAAAAATTTTGGTTAAAGCTTTCATTGCACATTTCATTACCTTTCATCTTTTCTCATATCAAACATGCAAAATCAGGCATTTAACCACAGCTTTGGGACAGAAGGGGTTTCACTTCTTTGTACACTAAAGCAGAGAATCTGAATATGAGGTGATTATCTTGCTCTGAGCTGTGAAGGCCTATGTTCTTAGCATGGCAGGAGTGTCCCGCAGCGTGACTCTGGTGGTGGCCTACATCATGACGGTGACGGGTCACGGATGGGTAGAGTCCCTGGCAGCGGTTCGGTCAGTCAGGCCGTGTGCGGGGCCCAACCTGGGCTTCCTGCGGCAGCTGGAGGAGTTTGAAAACACAGAACTAACAGAAGTGAGTCATCATAATTAATTTCACTTTTGATTATTCATTGAAAAAAAATCAGTTATGTTGGGACAGCTGAAAACGGTTATGTGGATTAAAAGATGCAATACATTTGGACAGATGAGTGTGTGGGTTTAATTTGTGAGTTCAGGTACAGCCTGGTCTCAATATACCGCTCATCAAAGCATTCTTTGTCTAAAAGCTGGAGGCTATGAGAAATTGCAAAAAAACTAAACAAAACAAAAACCTGACGTTTTCATACAACAGTGTGAACTACTCCCTTCAAAAGCCAACCCAGTCTGGTTTATATGGGTGTTAGTAAAGCTCCTAAATGAGGACCTGTGTGAGAAGTACATATCTGAGAAACAGATGCTTCACATGTACTTTTCCTTATGCTCCCACTTGGACCATTTAACCCTCTCTTCTTGTTAGAGCTGGTGCCGTTTTGTGACGAGAGCAGTGCATGCCGCTGTTTGAAGACTACTCATCCTATTCAGCTGCTGGACGATTACTCTGCTGCTGTCCTGCATGGAATGACCTTCATGTCACATGACATGGGCCCAAAAGCATTTCCCACATGGACAGTTATTGGAAAAGGAGCAGTTGTAGTATTCAGTCCAAAAACAAATATAGAACAGCTGCAGAACTGTATTATAAAATGATATCTGTGTATAAGGATGTCAGATGTGTTCCGATAAGTTTTAAAAGTGCTCAATCTAAACTTCTTCAGCTTGACAAGGATCCAGGCCACATGTGCCTAAAACTCCAGCTTACAGTGGGGGAAACAATGAAATAACTGATCCCCTGCTGGTTTAGTTTATTCGCTTACAAAGAAACGAACAGTCTCTAATTTTTGGACCGAGACAGAACATCAACACATTTTTTAAAAAAAAGGTAGAATTGATTTACACATCACTGAGTGAAATAAGTGTCAAATAATTACTCCCCCTGCTGTATGTGCACTGTGAGCAGTCTTTAAAAAAAAGTCTAAATCAGGTGTGTAATAAATGTAGCATTTTTGAACATTTAGGAGGCTGCTCATCACATGCTTGTTTTCTGCTTTTTTCAGTAACCCTGTTTAAGTCAAGATGCTATGAGCTGTGGGCAAAGTCAGCAAAAATGCAGACTTATTGAAAGTGTGCATAAAGGGCACAGAACGTCTGCCGAAAAGCTCTCATAAACTTGTCAGTGGGACTGGGCCCTGCTACTACTACGACTGATACCTCAGCTCTGTTTTTGGTTATGCTTCACCTTTTTCAGTTAAGTTTCACAGCAGCCTAAATCAAATTAGCATGCATTCCGTAAACTGCACTGCATTTTGGTGCAGTTATGTTGCTCGTTTCACTTTAAAGTCTTTTAATTTTTTTGTGAAGTACCTCAAATAGCACTAAAATGTGCCGTACATGAAGTTGTATTTAAACATAAACAGTGGACACTTTCAGCTCCGATTCAGGGCGATTAAAACAAATTCTTTGAAAACTATAGTTATTTTTGTACTCATCACACCATTTTCAGAGACTCAAAAGTAATTGGACAATTAGCAAAGCAGCAGATTTCAGTGGATGTGAGGTCTTTAAGAGCTTCCAAATGAACAATCTGCTCAAACCACTTGTTACACTCAAGAACAATAAGAACAGATTAGACATCTGAAAAACTTGCCCAGCCATAGAAAAAAATTCTTTGGAGAGATGAAACCAGGAGAAGAAAAAGAACAGTTCATGATCCAGAACATACCACATCACATGTGGCTGCCAGTTTAAACGGTGGTTAATATCGGTGTGACTGTTGATAGAGTTCACTTCACAGTGCAAATGGGTAACGAGCACGCTTTTCAGTTATTAAATACAAAACTGAAGGCAAAGACCTACAAATAACCAGCAGCAGAAGGTGTGGCAGTAGAGACCTAACAGAGCATCTCCAGGGAGATGTCATATCCGTGTGCTCTACACTTCAGGCAGACATGAGCTGCAAAGGCTTTTCATAAAGGTATTTAAAAAAAAATCCTTATACTTTAAATTATATTAGTGTCAAATTATATTTGAGTCTCTGAAAAAAGGGAGGACTGGGTATAAAATGCTTTGTAATTCATAAACAGTTAATGTAAAAGCCTTAAATAAAGTCTGCACTTTAATCACGTCACACACACAAAAAAACAATAAAAGGCAACGGTGGTAATGAATACTTAGGAATGAATAGTGCTGCTATTACAAACACAACTGAAGATGCTCCGCCTCTATGATGAGTTCCCTCAAATGATTAAAATAATATATATAAAATATATACAAAACAGTGCATTAGTCATGAATAATAATAGTAATTAACCTGATACTTCAACAGTTCACTAATGCAGGTGTACAAAAGTACATACAGTCTCAAATATTACACAAATAACAGAAAAGGATGAGTCATGACTTATTTTTTATGATTATAATTATTGCATTTTTAATTAGAAATATTGTTTGTATTTAATGTCTGTGGATTTTTATTACTTTTGGCTTCATTCATGCAGGCATGTACTCTTGAATCCAAATTTATAACATAACGCAGCGTTTCATCTGTAAGCTGTGCAGTGATGCGTGTAAGGCAATCAGCAGCCTGTAAGCTGATTTTATACAGCAGTGAGGTGTTGTTTTAAGTGACTGTCCGATGTAAAACGTGTCCAGTGCCTGTCTTAAACAGAGACATTGTCTTTGACTCTGCTCCCCGCAGTATCGAGCTTGGTGGAAGGAGCTGTACGGGAAGAGCACGTTCAGTGATGATGAGGAGATCGAGGCCCTTTTAAACCGGAAATCCAGCACCAGCGATGCCATAACAACCAGCATCACTCCCGCGCTGGCCACGAGCAGCAAATAAAGAAACTCATTTCTGCATCTTCAGTCATTTCTCACCTGAACTTAAGAAGCAGAGGACAGCGGGCTTCTGATTGGCCCTTTAATCCCACAGAGACCGGGTGCACATTTTAAAATCATTTTGCCCCCGACCTCGCACTGCGTCAGCAACACCTGTCTCATAAAAAGTTCAGTGTCAGGATGATAAGTTCAGTCTCGTGTGCGTGGAGTGGCTAAGCAGACATGTGACGGGGGGATTTTATGTCACCGTCTTCAGTTCCCTTCGTCATGTCATGTCCTTGCCTCTAACTGTCAAAACAACATGCAAGGGCAGTCAAGCATGACACCAAGGAAATATATGTACATACAGTCCACAGTGTGAACACATACTCCTCCTGTACACCCCCCCACCCCGCCGTCCCCCGTCAGTTATGTTATGCTGTGTCTTGTACTTGAAAAATGACTATTACTTTCTGAGACCGTGTGAGAGCTAAAGAACGCTTTATTTTATATTTTACAGTAAAAAAAAAAAAAAATCAGATGTGCTGTTTTTAACTATTGTGCTGTTCTTCCTAAATGTAAACTTTTCATTTGATGTTATTTGTGCAGTTTAATATGTGCACAGTCTGTGTAAATGCAGTTATATATGTAGAGTTTTTATGTTAACGTTTTCATGTTAGTTTGCATTTCGTATTTTGTTTAATTATGCATGCATTGAGATGACATTTAACTCATCAAGTGAAAATATTTAGATTGTAATAATGCAACAAAGGAATGTATTAATCTTCTTTTTTTTTTTTAGTTATTTCAAGCCTTTTCGAAACAAAACGAGGGACTAAAATCCATCTTTGACCTGGTTTCTGGATAAAAGCAGTATTCAGATCCAGGTAAAGGTCATAAATGACTTAAGTAGAAGTTTATCGCACATATTGTGGAGAACAGTATCTCTGCTGACGATGAAATTCTGACATTATTATGACCGCACAGTAATTGAATTAGTTTTGACTTCTTCATATAGTGGTCTACATTGTAGCAGTCAGCTCAAAGGTCACCAGATAACTGGTGGTGAGAAAATTCTGCGTCACAGGTCTTTGCCCTTTAAAATATTGCACAATTCTACCTCTTCAGGCCTCTTTCAGTTATTTAAATGACACCAGCTGAAAAGTGGAAACCACTCCTCAGAGGAACTCAGAACTACAATAACCAAGGGGCCCAGAGCTTTTAGTGGGGGTCCACGAGCTAGAACGTGTTCGTGAATCCTCCCCAAGTGGCTTAACATATAACAGTGCATGGTCACTTTTATATGCTCATTTTTGAATTATTTAAAATCTCAACATGAGAAGTTGTTCAGCTACAGCTGTCGGCTGAATATTGTTGGTTTAAAAGTGCCATATGTGAAATGTAGAGCAGCACTGAGATTACGTGTGATGAAGTGCATCATACATCCACATGTGCATTTTTCACACAGTTGTCATTTTAAAGATGAACACTACAGAGAAAAAAAAAAACCACGACTGATTTCTGTAACCTGGCAACCGGTTACAGATTAGGATCAACTATGGTATAACGCTGATGGGAAGCATTTGCATAATGAGTTCCTTTCAGTTCTCGTGCTGATAAGTAGGTAAAGCTTCAAATAAGTACTTGTACCTATCTAATATCACTTCATAATTCTACTTTCAAAGTTTTATATTTCTACTTCACGACATTAGAACAAAATTGTACTTACTTTTCTGAATTAGAGAGAGAGATTAAGAGTAGGAGAGCATTAAAGACATCGATCTGAGATGAGCTTAAGCTCTACAATGTACATTATAATGTCGCTTCATGCATCAGTACTGATGGTAAATTCATATATTAATAATAGGCGTGTACAGGTATCAGACTGATATCGGTATCCTGGTTAACGGCCATTATCAGAGGCTGACATTTATCTGTTCCATCACATACATGTCCCAAGAGTTAAATGTTCAAAACATACAAAAATAAAATCTATTCATAAATATTTAATATGTTCATAAGAATAATTAAAAAACATATAAAAAGTTAAAAATATCCACAAATTTTAAGGATAACTACAGGTTATCAGCCCAGAATGTCACAGTTTGTGTATTCCTGATTAATGCTGACAGCATAAGACTGACAGGAACCAGTCTGCTGCATAATGACTAATGACTCTCTAGGCACGTTTCTCTCTCATATTTCATATAAAATACAAACTGAGTACCTTAAACAGTTGTAGGTTACGCAACACATCAGTATTTGTACTTATCCCAGAAAAACTGAAAGCAAATAAGGGGGGAAAGTTGTTAGTTTGTAACTAACACACTTTTAGATCTGTCTTATACTCACATCACTGCGTTCACTTAAGTAATGAAAGCAGTGATGGATATTTATTGCAGCACTGCAAAACTGCCACAGGAGCCAGACTCACTTTGAAAATCATACTGAGGGGAAATGAGTGGGAACTTTTCAAAACCATGTTTTCTCGGACTCCTGGACCGCATTGCTTTTACAGAATTGATCATCTGTCGAATTCTCCTAACAGGCCTCCTAAAGCTCTGACACGGCAAATGATAATCTTATGTGGTATTGTGTTCCTGTCTGAGGCGTTATGTCAGCTGTTCTGAATAATCTTCCAGTGGGAAAACTGCTGCCGATGTTTTTCTGCGTCGCTTCTACCTCTGGACCACTCTAGAGTACTTTTCGTAAAGCTTTATAATTTCAAAGAATTGTTTTCGTCTCCATCCTATCATTTTCCACGTGTGCGGGTGTGTGACACTTCGGGTTGACGCCGGCAGGGTTTCCCCAGTGTATTACTGTAGATCGGCCGCTGTGTGCGCGCTGATAAGCTTCGCAGGAGGGAAGCAGGCGGGCCTAGCAGAAGCAGCAGGTGCACCCTCCTCAGCATCCCGGCTCCGCCCTCCCTCTGCTCACCATAGGCTGGGTGGATTTAAGCGGGCCCGCCGGAATGATGAGGACTTTCTGACCCTGACTGATATCAAAACTCGACGGCTTTCAAGTTTCACAGGTAAGACGGCTTCGATCAGCCTGCGAAGCGCACAGTGAAGTTAGTCTGCGTGGGAGCGCAGTGGGTTAACCTTTAGTAGTTTTACTTAACTTAATCATTCTTTACTAAACCTACACAAGCCTACTTTCAAAACACACACAAACACGAGAGCGTGTGATATTACTACGTTACAGGAGCAGACAGTGGAGTTGTCCCGTGCGTCTTTTTGGTCAGAGATGAACCCCGACGTGGATTACGGAGGCTCCGGCAGCAGCGGCAACGGCAAGCTGCGCCAGTGGCTCATCGAGCAGGTGGACTGCGGGAAATATCCCGGTCTGGTTTGGGAGAACGACGAGAAGACCATCTTCAGGATACCGTGGAAACACGCCGGGAAACAGGACTACAACCGGGATGAGGATGCCGCGCTTTTTAAGGTAAGAGACCCGCATCCTCCGGGGTCCGCCAGCCACAAGCGAGCTGCGCCTTTCAGAATAAAACAACAGCAATATGTGTTAAAGATGTGTGTAAAAATAATTAACTCGATTAGGCGTCTTAGTAGCGTTTGAATATTCTCTGATGCATTATATAAAAAAGGGTTTTGCTGTCTTTCATGAAATTCGCTCCATACATTAGGATGCGATTATTTCCATATAAGAATATTTGAACCATGCTGTAAAAAAAGTCACACATTACTGGGAGAGCGACGCAAAACAACTTCTTTAAAATGACTGTGTGCTCCAAAGAAGCCACTTAACGAAAATAAACGAAAGTTTTATTTTATAATTATTGGTGAAGAGTTAGTAACTAGTTATCAGCACCGGGAGGATGTTCTTCTACAGGCCGTGCAGTCGCAGTTAGGAGAGGCCAGGCTGTGTGATTCTCTCGCGCTAAACTTGAGGGAGGTATTCTAAACATTTCCCCGCGGACCTGTCTGCAGGCCTGGGCGCTGTTCAAAGGCAAGTTTCGGGAGGGCATCGACAAACCCGACCCGCCGACATGGAAGACACGCCTGCGCTGCGCCCTCAACAAGAGCAATGACTTTGAGGAACTGGTGGACAGGAGCCAGCTGGACATCTCGGACCCCTACAAAGTTTACCGCATCATCCCCGAGGGCGCCAAGAAAAGTCAGTCCCCCTTCGAACAAAGCGTTGAAAAAAGTTTACTGCAGCATGAATTAAGCTGGTAGTAATACTGAAAGCTGATTGGGCTACAGCGGCAATAACCAAACTGGATAAAGGGTTTTACTGATGTGTTTTATTGTAGTTATTATTATTAGATGATCACAATCTGATAATTAGTTGTGTATCAGACATAAAGTGGAAATTCTCTGACTCCTCAAACTGTCAAAGCACCAGCTCAAGTCATGCTGAAGTACTTCCATCGATGTGGACTTTTCTAAATGTACTGACAGAAAATGTGTTCAGACATTTTCTAGAGCGCTTTTCTAATAAAAATGTTCTTTCCCGCATGCAGGGCCCAGACAGGAGGACAGTCCTCTGAGCCCAGGGAGCTTTCAGATGCATCCCTCCTACCCCTCTGTGCCGACTCAGGTGATTTTCCTGCACATAGAAACAAGTGGGGCGGGACTAAAGTAAGACAGAGAGAATTAGGGAGGTTGAAGACACAGACAGTGTCATATTGTGCATGCATGGATGACCTTACAAACACAAGTGAAGGGTAATGATGTGCATCCCCAACTATGACTTGTGCTGACTTCAGGGGCTGATAGAAACTCTGGAGTTTTTGGGTCCTTTTTAGATTTCTTGGCAGCAACTGATTAAAAAAAAAAAGCACACAATTTATGGCAAAATATGTTTTTGCCACACTGTAAATGCTAATTCTCATTTACCAAATTAAATGTTGTTGCATTTAACTTTATCTATCCTAGTTTATTTAAAGTTATCTGTACTTCCTGCCTGGGTAATGAAGAGTATAGTTATGCTCTGCTTTACTTAATAATTTACATTTGTTTTCATAAAGTATGGAACACGTCTGCAAAGGCTGCAGATGCTTAGTTTTAAATCCGTACTTTAGTAATGTGATGTCTATTTCTTAGATCTCAGTTTCTCGGACATGGTGTAGTTTCAGATGTTACTCACCATAATTGATTTTTCTGCACTGATTAATCTGTGTGACCTATCCTTTTAAAGTACTACACACTCAAAATGAACAAATCAGCTTTCTCCTCTCAAGTTGATTTAAGTTATTTTTGTGAGTCAGCGAGTTGGCGTTATCTTTTCATGCAAAAACAAATCAGAGTTTATGGTGCAAGGATTTTATCACTAGCTTAAGCAAAAATCTATGGATGAAGAAAGAATTCTGCAATGGTCATATAAAACAAGTTGCAAAAAAGTCCTTATAAGCCTACTAAAGAGTAATGTATTACAAAAGCATCATGCAAAGACTGTTTGTTGGTATCTTATGATCAAAGATGTGCACTCAGCTAACTGCTTTCCTCTCTATAGATGCCACAGTACATGGCGAGTCCAGAATGCGGCTGGAGAGATTACTGTCAGGAGCAGGCCTCTCTGCCCGAGCTGCCCTTCACTCAGTGTCCTTGTCCGCCCCGCACCCTGCCGTGGCAGGGCTCATCCATGGAAAATGGTACACGGCTTATTATTTAGCGTGCAAAATAAAAGCATTGTTATCAGTTTTAGCATTGCCTACATAGTTTGTTCTGTGTGCAGGATACCAGCTAAGAGCCTCAATTTACTCATACGGTCCAGCTGAGAGTCAGCCCTCGCCTTTCACACTGGACGCCAGCATCAGATCAGCAGAGGCACTTTCAGGTACACGAATACTTTCAGTTCACTTTTTCCCCTCACGCTATAAAATCAGGAACTCTCACCAGAATCCTCTGCTGAGAATTAAACTTAAGGTCCTATTTTTTAAAAAAAAAGCAAAAATCCATCTACATAGAACAAGCAGCAAATGCATATTTACATAAGCTCAAAACAGCTGAAAATGTCACAGTATGACACAGATTTTAGCATTTAAAGGTACAATTAGGTTGAAACTGCGTAATGCTGTGCAGAAGTCAGAAAACTACTAATTTCACCTGAGACTTTGTTCCTTGGCTTTATTCAGTGCAGTTTAATTTCAGTTCTTGCATTTAGTGTATGGATCTGTATCATGCTGCAGGCTGCCATTTTTATTAACTGTACTCTGACTGTCCATAACAAACAGCAGACAGAAAATCAGCACCAAATTTAATAATAAAGTTAAATATCTAGCAACTACAGAGCCGCTATCAGTGGAATTTCATGAGGTGGCTATAATCTAAAATGTATTTATTTTTAGGTAAAGCTGGTAGCTTGATTCAATAGACATGCGGCTAATTTTGAATATTTACTCTGCCCCCTAGAGGCTGGAAAAAAAGGAACGCAACTTTAATCAAAGCTGACGACCGAGCGTGTTCAAACTAGCTTTGTTTTTTGGTCTAGTTTTAGTGACATGTGAAGGAATTTTGTATCTGATGCAAATCGTTCTTGCTTGTGTTTATTTTGATCATATAAACAATACACAGAAAACCATTTCCAAAAAAAATGCAGATTGCTGTCAGATTCAGCAGAACGCTCCTATAGAAGTACAAGACATAGCAGCATGTAGAACGCTGAAATAATAATATACAGCAGCACCCTGCGACTTTGGGCTGTGGTGAACATTGAAAACCTTACGTGCTTCATTTTTAAAAAATAAAACAAAGACAGTCCATAAAAGAGTTTAAAAAAAAAGAAATTTCAGCTAACTTCTACCTGTGTCCTCCTCTAGACTTCCGTCTGCACGTATCCGTATATTTCCGGGACTCTCTGGTGAGAGAGGTGACCACTTCCAGCCCGGATGGCTGCCATATCACTCCTTGCAACCCAGATAAGCACTACCTGACGCCTGGAGGTCATGAGTTGGTGCCCCTGCCTGTTGACAGCCTATCATCCCAGAGGAGGCCAGACGAGTGTCCTCCGAGTCCACCAGCCAGCCTCGAGAGGGGAGTGTTGCTGTGGATGCGAGCAGATGGGCTCTATGCCCGGAGGCTGTGCCAGAGCAGGGTGTACTGGCAGGGAGGCCCGTCGCCGTACGGAGACAAACCCAACAAGCTGGAGAGAGACGTCACCTGTAAACTGCTCCACACGCAGGACTACCTCACAGGTGAGAGGACACAAACTCAAATCAGCTCAGGATCTTTGATCAACAATCACTTGTGCTCGAAAGACTAAAACGTTCTCACTTTTTTGGGTTAGTATGTTACTATTCTTTTAAATGAAGGCCTATCTATGGTGCCATGCCTAATTCACCAAGTCCCTGACCTGTATCTTAATCATCAGCATGGTGTACTGGACAGAGCTTGGTTGATATGTTTTAATCTGATTGATTCACTTAAGAACTCATACCAGCTGGCACCTTGCTGTACATAGAAAGACTAACACCAACTGGTCTAAAATTTGGATTTCAGTCAAGAACTCTCCACCTCAACTCAAAACTAAATCCACTAAATGTAATTAGCAGTAGAACAAACTGAGACTCATTACTCAGCTGATTTTCTGGAAGTCACTTCATGACATACTGTGCCAGCCAAGAATAATTTCTTAAAGAAGTATTTTATGATAAGCCGAGAGTCACATGAAGTCTACACAGCCACATCATCCCGCCCACATGCTAAGCAGCTCCAGCTGTGACAGCTAATTGTATTTGCATACATGGTGTGACCAGGACTTTCCATTCGAATCACTCTAAATGTCACACCACTTCAAGTGAAATTCGCTTGAAATCATCAATTCTGATGTGTTTTAGGTGTCAGAGCTGTTACTGATGCATTTTTGTCCTTTTGCCTACTTGCAGAGATTCAGAGCTACGGGCTAAGGCCGCCGTCCCGCTTCCAGGTCCTCCTGTGTTTCGGAGATGAGTGTCTGGACCCACAGAGACAAAGAAGGACCCTCACTGTGCAGGTGACTGCTGCCCCCGAGTTTAACCACTGATTATGATCCAGAGATCTTTCATTTTTTTCTCATTTTGTTTATGAGGATCAGTGAAGCCTAATATTTACTGGGAAGCTGACAATAAGTTCGAACTGGTGTTCTTAAAATCAAAACTAAGATTTGAAAGGTTCAAAGTAGAGTGCTGAAACTTTAAAGTATGGGCTGAAAAGTGAAAAATAGGATTTGAAAGTTTAAACCTAAGATTTGAAAGTCTGTAGGACCTTGTTCATAGTCATAGCGTTGACAGTGTTTCATAACAAAATTTGGTTTCTAAATATGTCGCACTGAGATTCAGGGCCAGCCTGGTTCCACTGTCACCCTCCCGAGACTCTGATTTCTATATAAAGTGAAAATGGATGAGCCAAGTGAAGGTTCGTGCCTTTTAGCTACAGATTTTTGACACACTTTCAATCAAACTAACCACGTAGCTGAGCTTTAACCAAACTAGGAATGGTTTGCCCTTCTCTAGTTTGACTTCTCAAAATGGTTTCATAAAACAAAGCTGGGAAAGTTGAAATAGCGAATCAACCTTCCTGGATCTCTGTCAACAGTCAAACGCCCATAAATAATAAACTATCAAAAACCAAACAGCTTGGGAGTGTGTCACAGAACTGCAACAGAAGGCTTCAATATATCCCAAACTCTAACATCCTAAATCAGGGGTGTCCAACTCTAGGCCTTAAGGGCCGGTGTCCTGCAGGTTTTAGATATCACCCTGGGTCAACACACCTGAATCAAATGATTAGTTCATTACCAGGCCTCTGGAGACCTTCAAGACATATTGAGGAGGCCATTGAGTCATTTATATCAGCTGTGTTGGATCAAACCTGCAGAACACCGGCCCCTGAGGCCTGGAGTTTCCCACCCCTGCCCTAAATGAAAAATGAAAGGGTGTATTGAATTTTTTCTTTTTTTAATTGAGTTTGGCAAAAATACCAACTACTTTTTCACTTTTTTTTGGGGTAAAAATAAATAAATAAATAAATAGTGCTATGCTGAATGGATTTTGCTGACCTCCTTGGCTCTCATGTGTTGCAGGTAGAGCCTCTGTTCACCAGGCAGCTCCTGTACTATGCCCAGCAGCCGGGCAGCCACTACTACCGCAGCTATGAGCATCCAGGAGTCACAGAGCACATAAATGCCTCCGAGGACTACCAGAGGGCCATCACACATCACCACAGCAGCAGCCTGCAGGAGTGAACTTTGCGGGTTTAAGTGACTGTTGGAAATGTCACGATGACATTTTACACGACAGGCAAGAAAACTCTGAGATGTGGACAAAGTGGACAGTGGTATACAAAAAATGATGGACATTAAGTCAGCAACCATCTGCCCTGTATGGTTTTTGTATCTGTGTGTGTGTGTGTGTGTGTGTCTTAAGTCAAAAATGCATTGTTATTTCTTCCCTTTTTGTATTCTTTTGGGCATAATGAGTATTTTGATGCTTACTCGTAGACAGTATTAAAAATGAAGGTGTTAAAGTATTAAAGATGATTGAGATGTCATCCACCGGTTTTTAAAGTTCCATTTTGAAGCCTCGCGATGAACATTTTCATTATCGCTAGTTTGGTTTGCTAACGACTTGTCACTTATAAGCTGTTAGCCAATGAGCATACCATTTTAAACCTAGTGATCAAGATTTCTAAAAAAATTTCATGTTTTTTATTCAATGTGAACCAAAATAAGTGACTAGGACCATAAACACATCAGGAAAGTGTTTCCAGAGGTCAAGACAGAAAGCAATTTTCCCAAAGACTTTGATATAATAGGAAGTCTTTTTGCAGTCGCAAGTATTGCCATCTGGTACCTTTCAGATAGAATGCAAGTTTAAGGTACTTGGCGCATTAGCTTCATTTTTTCAGACCCAGAGGTCGTATTTTTGTACTGTCTATGTGCTTACTATGCAAATGAAACTGACAGCTGAGGTGATTGTATCATAGAAAACTGTGAGTGAAAGTTTTGTGCCTTAAAAAAAATTAGCAAATGAACCTAATCACTTTCTATGCCAATAGTTATATTAGATCTCTAGCATTCACAAACCACTCCAATCCAGGCAACAACTAGTAGCTGGTTAGCTAAGATTAGCCTAGCTTGGCTTAGTTATAGACTAGGAAAAAAAATAAGAGAAACAGTTTGAAAATTACCAAATGTACCTTCTGTTACTTTCTAATGAAAACCAGTAAACATGTTATTTAGCGCAGAAACTGCAGCTATGTTCAGAGAAGAGCACAACAATTGTAAATCACCTGTAAAACTAACCACACCAATGAGGTGTCTATTTGGAGATTGTGCACATGTGCTATTTTGTCACATTTAGTAAATCTGGCCCATAATTTTCAAAAAATTAAACTCAAGAATCTAATTTTATATCTGGACAAAACTATGGAAGAATTTTCAGACTTTGTGCTAAGGTAATATAAGCTAATATAAGCTAATAACCAAAACCATAGCTAGCCCCTGCTAGCTAAGGAGCTACTGGCTCCAGTTTGATGTTGTTGTTTTTGTATTCAACTGTCTGTTATCATACTTCTTCATTTGACTGTCTGCAAGAAAGTGAAGCAAAAGAGCTTTTGTATTTTTTAGTTAATTTTTAAAAACATTTTTCCTTGTAAATACATTTCTGTTAGGAGACACTATCACCATCATTTAGTAAATTATGAATGGAGCCTTGTGCCTGGCTGTGTTTATGTATGTGTGTGTGTGTGAGAGAGAGAGAGCAACTCAGGGAGCTGATTTTAGATAAGCTTTTTAAACTCAATTTTATATCAAATAGTGATGTTAAATGTGACTGTTATATAGCAGATCTGAGAAAGGGTTAAAGTGAACATTTGTTGTTGTTGTTGTTTTTAAAGTGTCATTTCCTTCAAAAATAAATAAATAAATGACTAAAAACGTAACAAGTGACAAGATCTCTTCATAACTGTGTGAGCTCTATGGTAACATCAGCACTACGCGTGAGCGTCTGAACAGGAAATGTGGTTCAGATGCAGGATGTGACTGGTTAATCAAACACTTGGTTATCACAAACAATATGATGACATCAAGAGGGGCGGAGAGAGAGGAAGAGGTTGGTTTTCCGTGCAGCGCTCGAGAGAGCCTTCCTGGTTTCTGCTCATAGATTACAGTCTGTTTCCACTTTCATGGAAAACAACCATAAAACCCCACAACAACAACATTTCTGTAACTGCCACAAAATATTTTTGAAGAAGAGCAAGGAAGAAAGGAAGATGTCATTAGTTTGAGGTTAAAAACAACTCAGAAAGCTTACTTTGAAAACAAAATGCCTTTTCAGCAGGAAGGGCAGGGTGGGTAATTACACGGCTTTGGACTCAATCTTTTTGATTGCATCTTTTTTTTTCTCCTAAAATCCAAAGATATTATAGTTCAGTTTAATTGATGCAATTTTAACTGATTTCAATATTTTTTAAAAATGTATCAGCAAAAGATGCATCAGTTAATTGCAAAGTCACTGTTGGTTATCTTTCAAATCATTATGGAGGAATTTTGTGAAACTCTTCTTTACTACACATCATCGGGATTTGCGGGCATTTGTTTATGCACAGGTCCCATCACAGCATTTCAGTCAGGTGGCGGTCTGGCCTTTAAGCCATTGCGACGCCTTGATTTTCTTTTGCAGCTATTCTGTTGTAGATTAACTGGTGCGCTTGAGATCATTGTCCTGTTGCACGATCAACTTTGTCCAAACTCTAGCGGTCAAACATATCTCTGTTTCAGCAAGACCATATATACAACAACTTACATGTATTCTGCACAGCATTTGTTGCAAAAACAGTCCAGACTGCTAAAGTTCCCATCACATTTTACACACCATCCTAACATAGAATCGATGGAGGTTGTAATCAGTGAAAGGTTTTGTGGCGGGGCTAAAATATCACATCACATTATATATAAAATTATGTACAGTACATAGGCCAACATCATGATGTCAATCACAATAGCTACAGCATCTTATTACCTGGAACAAAAACAAATCAAAAAGTAGGACATGTCTAAATGCCACGCTTTTCCAGTCTTGTTCCAGTGTTTTTCTGCTTCTTACTAATCTTGGCCACTTCTATAAAATGTTTTCTTCTTTTGAGCTCAGCTGTAAAACATCTGTCTTAAAAACAGGTACAATCGAGGGGACAACTTTTCTGTGATGTGTCAAATTTCTCCATCCTTTTATTTACCCACTCACAGCAAAGAAAACTGCAGATCAAAAATGTTTTTGTTGTTTTTTTAAAGCAGGTCTTGTCATATTGTCTCCAGAATGGAACAGAATACTGGTGAATAGAAATAAAAAAGAAAGAGAAAAAACTCCCCTTTCTCACCTCTGTTACTGTAAACAGAGAGCTGGTGGAGAGCGGATAAGGCTTTGGGGTTTTGAACTTATTTTGTGAATGAATCCGTGGGAGGCAGAGTGCTAAGTTTAGAACGCAGAGAATCAAAACAACTCTTGCCTGCTCTCTATGGCTTTCCCCTACTTGTAGATGGGAAACCAAGTCAGAGAAAAAGTCTGAGGTCGATGAACGTAGACAGAAATGCACAGGTGTGGTTTGTACATTCAAAAGCTGAAATTTAATGGGTCATCTCCTGCTAGAAAACACAACAGCAGATCTCGACAGTGTCCTCAGTTAACCCTTTGTGTCTCGTCAAACTTTCTCATGTGAGCTGTGGGCGTGTCTGCCCGGGCGACTAGACCTACCACAACTGCTCGCTTAGGTCCCTACACCCACACAGAACCACACTTTCTGTTGTCGCTCTCTTCCTCTGGGATCTGTGTCTTCTGCTCGCTGCCCCGAGTAACGGCCCACTCCGTCCCCACCCTGCATACACCCTGTGTTCATGCTCCTCCCTGACAGCTAGATGCTGACATGCCAGACAGAATGAGTGAACTGGTGAGCTGCAACTCCAGAGATGAATAGCTAAACCCGCTACTGAGCCATGGTGCAAACAAACCAACTGTCTGCAAGTGTGCCTTCGTTAGAATTTCCACTACTGAGCGTGACATTTGGACTGCAGATAAGTTTAACGACTATAGTCGAACAGTCACCATACATCACGTTTGGACCAAAAATATCAGTCACACCCTTACAATCTCATCTCCAAGCCAACAATTGCTCAGCAAGCTGCTTTTTGCAATCAAGTCCTCCCTTGCAGTGCTTTTAGTTGTTTTACATTGTAGCTGAGAGTATCAATACCGACTGATTCAGAAATACTTGTCTTACAGAAGCATAGTTGTCACAATTTTGTTTCTATACCCAACCACAGTGGATCGAAATGACAAAACCAAGATGTGATTAATGTGCAAACTTTCAGCTTTTACTCAGGGGGTTTTAACAAAAATATTGCGTGAACTCTTGAGGTTAAAATCAAGGTTAAGTCCCTTCATTCTCACAGACCTACAATTAAGTGGAAAGATTTTGCACCTTCCAACGCTTGATGTTATCTTTGAAGAACTTCAGTGGAGGTTTATTCTGAATAGAGAACTGTCTATAGAGACACTTTGCAGTAGCCTTCAGAATTGCCTCAATGCTTTGTGCCATTGCATGTTATCTTGCTAGAAGACATGGACATGTTAAGCAGCAACATTCAGGCAGACTGTAGCATTTAAGCAATGCTCAGGTAGTATTGAGGGGCTCAGTGTGCACCAAGAAACCGCTGATACAAAATAGAGTAGATCCAAGTTTGATGTTATATAGGACAAATTCTGTGAATGTTGCAGAAGTAATTGAGATGATTTTCTGATCTTCAGTTATCTAATTTTGGTAAACTTCTGCAAACTGTAGCCTTAGTTTCCTGTTGTTAGCCCACAGGTGTGGCATTCAGTTATCTTCACTGCTGTAGCCCATCTGCTTTAAGGTTTAATGTGTTGTGCATTCAGAGATGTGCTTCTTCATTCACTCCTTGGTTGTAATGAGCTCTGACATTGACATTTTCTCTTTTTTAACCATTCCCTCTAAACCCTAGAGATGTTTGAGTGGGAAAATCCTGCACAGCAGATATGGAGATATTGCAGATGTCTGACAACTAACCATGTGATAACTTGCAGACCACTTTTGGACAATCACGGAGACACTGTTGGGTCAAACTAATAAGGTCCCAGTCACAAACGCTTAGAGACTGGTCTTTGATCATTTGGCAACAACCAGTTGGGGTGGTGAGGCAGAGTATTCATTGACTGGTTAGTTGCTAGAGATTGATGGCAGTCTGCGAACTCCCATTTGTTTTCTCTAACAACCCACCTGTTGCAAAGGAAAATGGGTATTTCCTAATCAGTTCATAAAAGACCCCTTGTGATTAGTTAAGTTGCTAGCATATTGCTGCAGCTGTCTTTTAAATGGAAATGATGGACTTGTGACAAACCCTGCCCAGCTGCTCTCTGAGCTGTAGTTAAACTGTGAAAAGTGCAACAAAAACAATAAATATAGACTGTTTGCCTTCAAAATAAAAGCTGTGCCTTTTTAATTGTGTTGGGGCACAACTTTGAAGGCAAGCAAACTGCCACTCAACTAGTAGTTAGCAAATGTTTGCAGACCAACTACAGGCAATCTGCTAGCAATAGCAAACGCTAGGGTTTTTTTTTAGTGGCGCAGCTTCTTTGCAACCACTTTCACCCAGCAACGTTCAGGAACCACTGCAAACCAGTTGGGGAATACAAACTTATCCTTAGCACCCAGTAGTTGTATCACATTCAATACGGCAGACAAGGCATGGCATTGGTTAAGAAACCTTAAAACATTATATAGTGGCCAGTAAGGGTATTTTACTTTACCTCCTACAAACACAGAACAAAGATTAAATAAAGAAAGAATAATGTTCCTTAGACTATTCTATTTTTAGAAAGAAAAAAAAGGGCAAAGTTTACAACAGCTTTTATGAAGTCAGTTGTAAAACATGTCTGCATGCTTGGTCACCTTTTAAAGGAACATTTACATGTGAGTTTAGCCTTTTTTGCCGCACTTGCTAGTGTCCATGCATCTGTAGAGGTGTAGCTTGCATTTCTGTTCTCATTTTGTCATTACTTAAAACACTAATAAAGACATTGTTGAAAAAAGGAACTGGTCAGTCTGGTCAGACGAATTAAAGACATGAAAGCTCTTGTACATTTTCATGTAAACTTTGCATGAATTTCATGATTTTAGCCCTTGCATAAGGTAAGCACGATGTATATAGACATGTATTTCACCAGTTGTTAAAGTTGTTTCCTTTTATACAATGAGTGACATCATTCTGACAATTCAAAATAAATGTTTTATAACTGATTGTCTGTTGTGTCAGACCTAAGTCGCTGTGTATTTGGTTGCCGTTTATGACAAAACCGAATATACGGCTTAAACGTGAGGTTCTTGTGCTTGTGAAGAAAGGTTTGCAAAATTGCATCAAGACTTGTGGAAAAATGTTGGACAGATGAGACCAAAGTGGTGGTGTTGGGCCATAATGCACAACACCATGTTTAGTGAAAACCAAACACTTCATACCAACTGTCAAATCCGAGTGGTGCAGGGGTGTTGATTTGGATTTGTTTTGCTTTGCAGCCACAGGACCCAGGTACCTTGCAGAAACTGAGTCAACCAAGAACTCTGTGCACAAAAAGTATTCTAAATGACTGAAAAAGGAAAGAATCATGGAGTTACAATGAAACACAAAAGTCCAGACCTCAACCTTACTGTAATGCTTTCACCTTAAGAGTGCTGTGCGTAAACAGATATCAATGAACTGAAGCAATGTTAGGAAGAAGAGTGCAGCAAATTTCCTCCAAAATGATATGAGACACTGATAAAGCTACGCAGAAAATATCAAGTTTTTGCTTCTCAAGGTGGTTCTACAACCCACTGAATCCCACTAGCTTGTACGAATCTATGTATATGGTGCCACATGCAGGTTCTGTGTTTATACATAGTTAAATAAAGCTGTTTAGTACACCCTCTTTAAAACACATGTTAAATCAAGCATTCGTGTATTACTGGGTTTTTGGCAGGGTAATACAAAAGAATTTACTGCAGTCTTAAAGAAGCATTTTTTTATTAATGTCTCATGAGGTGAGAAAAAAATGAGTTGATGGTAAATTCCAATGATGGTGTTTTATTAGAAGAAAAGCATCAATATAACTGACTCACAGTTACATCAGTGTGGTTTCCACAGATGAAGCTTACTGACAAACATGCTGGATTTCAATGAAATGTGATGGGACAATAAGGCTGCATGAAAAGGATTAAAGCAGTACAATGCTTTCAAAAAACAAACTATCAACCATGCCTGAAAATCCTGACAGGATCAGGATCTGATCCAGTTCCATGTAGCTCACAGACTGAGATTTTGCAGCTCTAGCTGAAGGCTGATGTTTAGTTAACTTACTGAGCAATACAGGTGGCACAGTACATGAAAACCATCTTGTTGTCATCATCATCATTTAAATCTTGTTACTTTGACACACATTTCATTCAGAGTCTGCAGCTCCACATCCCACTGACAGACTGTTCCTGAACTTTCTAGAAACAAGCACATTAGCCACTCACTTACTACTTGTCAGTACGTGAGTGGCCGTACATAATTAGCATACCCAACGTAACAGGGACTGTCCTGCACAGTAACAATGAAATCGACTCATTTAGTGTCTTCGAGATTAGATGAATACACACTTGTGTTTAATCGAGTAAAGCAGAAATTGAAAGTGATGAGTAAACAAAAAAGTGATAACCGAAGAGATACAGGCAAAGTTCATTAGCTAATAGATAAGACACAGACTTCTGTTTTGGGTGGTGGAGTGGATGAGATTTATCTCTTGATGGGCTGGACAGAGGAGGCATGGAAGCAGGTGAGCTGGAGCTGCATGCTGCTCTTAAACTTGTTCAGCAGCTCTTCCAGTAACCTGCAGATAATATTAAAATTAAAGATTAATCTCAAAGACACAAAGGAAACGCCAAAAGGTCACAGTCCCTCCAATTAGTAACATATACCGGAATCAGACTCACTTCTTATCGGCGCCGCTGTGTAACTGAGGCAGAGACTCCAAAGCCAGTTTGAAGCTGGCGCTGAAAATGAGAAGCTTAGTTAAAAATGTCACATAAAGGAACCCATTTATGAACGATAGAGAACTAGAAAACACAGTTCAAGATGGGTCTGTGTGTGTATGCGGGCACACTAACCTGCCATACATGAACATACACGCGCACTCAAACACACACACAGAGGCGCACATCACAGTACATGCACACAACAGAACCAGATTACTTTCACTTCCTTTCCAAAACCCTCCAACTAACATAAATAGGGATTGTAGTGAGGGATGTGTGACTGCTAAGATTTATGTCCGTGACATCCACAGCCATAAATCACTGGGCACATATGTGGGACTTCCTGTCTCTGCCACTGTGGGGATCTGTATTTGTCGCACTTACTTGCTGTCGGCGTTTAGGTATGTGGCTATAGCATCTCTCAGAGCACACAGTTCAAGTCGAGCCTGTATGGGGGTTTACAGAAAAAGGGCAACAACGGAGATGTAATCATGTAATCATCATCAACTGACACCAGATGGTACCTTGAACTGAAATATGGCTTTATCAAAAATGACAGGTAATTCCCCCCAAGTGCGGTGGTCGACTTATGAGTCAGGGTCCTACTATGAGTGAGAAACTGCTCTGCGACTGCGGGTATGTGCGTGTGAGTGTGTACCTACCTGTAGGGCTCCGTTTTTGCTGAAGGAGGACACACACTGCATAAGACGGCACATTTCATCCGCAACGGACTCAACGATTCTAGACAAAACCCGAGGAACCAGATCCTTCGAGACTGTGAACACCTGAAACAGAAAGAAAGAAAAAAAACGTCACGATGGGGGACGAGGTGGCAAAAGCACCTAGTAGAAGCAGTGTCTGACAAATGAGTGATGAGTTTTAAAGGCATTCAAGCACCTCGGCATGAACTGCAATAATATTGACCAGAGCCTCCTTCAGGTAGTTCCTTACACCTGTGAAAGAAGAAGGCACAAAGTGAACAAACAAAGATCCAGATAAAAAGCAAAACATCAGACATGTAACAATTAGCCATGAAAGGAAAGTGAATCTGTTTTGTTTATTTACAGCTTCTTATATCTTATATGTATATTTCATCTTAACTATACATCTTATACTTGGCCACAGTTTCCTCAGTTTAACCCCACTTTTAGCTTTCTCCCCCTCAATTTATGCCAGCTTTCTTCAGATTGGTTGCCCCTCATAAACAAAAGGTTTAACCAGCAGGTGGGTGGGGCTTCACAGCCACATCTGTGTGCTTGGGATATCTGTTCTCACTGACATCATATAGAGCGACAGTAAAAAAAAAGAAAATGTGAGACAGCATGTTCAGCAGTGTGAGCCTGAGCATTTGTACATACTGTTGACCTTGTTATTTGAAACTCTGGCCATGTTTAGATGAACATCTGCAATTCTAACACTATATCTCTGGCAGAACAGACTATTGAAAACTCATCTTTCTCTCTTTATTTGAAAATTCAGGGCAGAGTCGTTTTCACCAGAACCTGTAGCAGCTCAACAAGACTGCAAAACCATGTTTCTCTAAGATCACAGCCCCATCCACAGCAGAGCCAAGTGGCTGTTTGATTAACAGTCCATCTGGATTTCTGATAGAAATGTGCCAACAGGATTCATTATTAGCCAAGCTAACACTGTGCCAGTGCAACGTTTTCCATTATTTAATTTCCCTCGTCTGTGAGGAGGATAAGGGGCAGATGAGTTAGTGTGCTGTGTGGAAGCTTCAAAATATAACATTACGTTGACGGTGAAACAGTCAAAGGCAAAAACAGAAAGAAAGTACTGAAACCGGATTCTTAATGCTTTGCAGCACCCCACACACAAACTTGAATCCCACACAAAAAAATGCACCAAGTGAAAGTATCATATCCTAGAACTGTGGTTTTCTGTCCAAAATGTTCCTCTTTCACATGTAGTCCAAACACACAAACTCACAGGCGACAAACCAGATCAACGCTCACAACTTTTCATCAAGATTAAGCGCCGTGCTATGAACTGCTGCCCACCTGAGACGACTCGCGCAGCTCTCACACAGTCTGACATGTTGCTTCACATCCTGTACTAAGGTAGACCACACATTCACAGTCAAGTTTCACCTGGGTTTGGGGTGCACTGCGTGAGCGAAAAAAGTCAAGCTACAACTCAAGTGTACACACATATCGCTGCACACCTACAGCTAGACACAAAGGCCATGAGCGCCTTGGGAAGACTGATTAAATGATGTTAGTGGTGTTTACAGTAAGTCATCAAAGAGCCGTACTTTACACATGACACATGTGAACCACAGCTACAAAGATTAGACACGAGAGACTCTGAGCTGTCATCCCACAGCCCTGCTAGGGGCTTAAATATGATTCTACCAGGGTCAGTTAGTGGTTGCTGACGGTGATTTCCTTCTGTTTTATCAGCGCAGGGTAACTGGGTACCTGTAGGTGTTTGGCAGTCTCTCCAATCAAAATAGCCAGCGTAGATGCCGGGCTCCAGGGAGCCTGCGATCGGATCAGCTCGTCTCTCAATGTAGGCTTCAAAGAGTTTCCGGTCCAGCCCCCGTACTGCGTCCACGCTTACCTGGCAGGTCAAGAACACACGATGTTACTGCAATGATTAGATACTAGGTAACAGATTCTCTATCCCCAATCCACACATCATTAGACATGCACAACACAATAACAAGAGATCCATATTATAATACACTATTTACTCAGCGTTCTTTGCAATGACGCACTACTTGTTTGGATTTTAATGCAGCATTTTTATCTTAGTTGTACAGATTAGCTGAATCTTTGCTGTGTTAGCTTATTGACATGCCTGTAATTTTAGCTTCAGAGCTGCGAGCAGAGAAACCTGATTCCATCTCTGTGAGCAGGTTCTAACATTAACACTAAAACGTTGATAACGTGAAGATGTCAGTGTCTCCTGTTGCCTTTTACTTTAAGTTACGATGACAATCTTGCCAAGGTTGTCTTGTGAGCCGTATGCATCAGTTTAACAGTGGTCTGAATGCATACAGACGCCTAAAGTTACATGTGCATTAGAAAATTCCCCATAAACAGAGATAAGCAGTGCTTTATAGCATTTTATCTCACAAACCCACACTTCCAGTCTGAAATAAGATGAAACCTACTCCTCAAGGATTCATGCTCACCTTCTCCGATCCAGACTGCTCATAGGTGCTCAGAATTGTGGCTACTCTTCACTGGAGTTGTTGCTCACTCGTTACAAATAAAACAAGGCTTTTGCTCAAAGTTTTCTCTGTCTCTGTGGTGGATATGTTTTATTGAAACAGTGAGGAACACCGATGTAAAAGCATCTCAAGAGCTTCATCAATATTTAACTACCATAGCCAGTGATGTTGCCTATCTCATGGCTTTACTTTTGAAAACATTAAAAAGTCACACAACAAAAGAAACACTTTAAAACCTGCTGTAACAGGATGCATGATTCTCCTTTACATCAACACATAACAGTGAAGTTTCTGATTTCCATGCCTATTGTTTTAAACTGCAGGCTGTGGCGTTAAAGGCTTTATTATGGAGTGTGGAAGCTGTGAGTAATTTTACTTTGCAGTCCATGTTGAAATCCTGTATCCTTCATGAACTGCATGAATAATTTAGATTGTGCATATATCAGTGACTTCTCAAGTTTACATGAATTCATTGAGAGTTTATTGCATTTCTAACTATTTACAGTATGATTACATGAGGCGGCAGCTGTGTGGCAGATGTGTTGTGTGGGAATTCTTATTTTTCAGATTTGCTTTTGCAGCTATTTTAACATTTGAAGATTACAATCTAGACAAACTGTCACCCATACGTATCTAAATATAAATGACACATGAGAATCGGTTTAAAAATGATATTTCAAAGAAAATGGCTGTAAACTGTTTTTACTGGAAAACCAACAGAATGCTTCTTTGCTTTGTGATTCAGTCATTAGTCATTGTGTGCAGCTGGATGAGTGTGTACGTGTGAAAGAAAGAAAAAAACTAGGGTGACAGTGAACTGAGCTTCCAAGACCACGACCTTTATTTTTTCTGTTGTATTTTTCTTTTAAAGAAGAGTCATCGCTCTGCTTAGAAGAGACCAGGGGACAGCTTTGTTGTTAATGACACCGCAACGCATTTCTCGCCAACAACACTGAGCGCTCCTTCCTTTGTGTGAAGTCTTTTTTTCAAAGCACAGTTGCAGATTAGAAGTGTTGATACTGACCCGTGTGATCTTCTCTGTCCCCGTGAAGCTATGTTTCTCAAAGTGATGGGCCAGGTTCAGGAATGTGTGTCTCTCGAGGTACTGGCAGTTACTCAGGATTATCAGTAGACGCTGCTCCTATACACACACACACACACACACACACACACACTTGAATGCTTTGACTGCCACAACACAACATTGTCACAGCTTAGGTTCAATTTACAGACTGTAGACCTGGATTTGGATTCTGGATGTTTGGATGTAAAAGTGCATGCAGAAGTGCCTCAAGCCTGTTTCTATTGGCCAGCAGAGGGCGACTCCTCTAGTTGCAAAAAGCAGCCCCAATGCATAGACGTCTCTTGGAAAACAGTCCTCACCTTTCTCGCTCTTTGACCTCAGCAAACACTTCTGATGAGTTTCGGGTCTCAGTTGCTAGTTTCGAGTCTTACTGAATACAACACGACGTTAATTTTTATAAATTATGGCGTGCTCAAGGACCAGTGAGCAGGGTACACTTTAGGCTGGGACACTAGCATTTGAGCATCATGACATTCACTCCATTCTCCTGATATAAAGTTTAAAACGCTAAACCAGCAACAACTGACTCAAGGGGACATCATTAACCAATGACAGCTGCAATCCACATCATTTATGTTCAAAAGATACACAGTGTATGTGGCGTTCATACCACCATGATGATCAGGCTGAGCTCTGTAGCCTGTGGTTAAACTTCCTAACCTGAAACCTATGACAAACCTTTAATCCTCGTACAATTCTGGAGAGGTTCTTACAACCACAATGTGCTTTGCTTTCCAAAATATGTCCTTGGTTTAAAGTTGTGGTTTCAGTGAAGCTTGGAGCGCTCTTTTTCTCACAATGTCTTTGTGAATATTGTCCAGTGCCTGTGTTTGATGTCTGGTAGAATGGTTGCCTGGCCTAACTGCAAAACAAATCTACCTTAGTGTAGGAACCTGAAACTACTTTTAACAAGCTCTCACTCGTTAAAATGCCCATGCTTTTAATATTCACCCTTACAAACACACAATAAAGCATGCCAATTAAACGTGTGCACAGAGACACTGTCAGAATGACATTCTGATGCCTACAACATCACTGGCAGGAGTTTGCAGTCCAAAATTAAGCAAACCAACCATGCTCCAAAAGCTTAGTGGCCTAAAGTAAACTGATGTCTTTGTGTTAATAGCAGTGACGCACTGTCCAAGTTTGCATGTACTGGTTGCTAGATTGCCAACTCACAAAAACACCCATTTGTATCATGACTGACACTAGTCTTAACTCTGGTCATCTGCTCTCAGTCAAGTCTGGCAGCATATTCAGGCTGGGGAAACCCCTTCTGCACCTTGCTCCATTTCCCCTTACCAGAAGCACTCTACGCCCTGCCCTTCTTCCTCCTCTTCGTCCTCCCCTGCGCTTAACCCCCTTTGCTAACATCTCAAACAAGTTACAGGAAATAAGGACGTCTCTACTTCTTGTCCACAACCAGGAAACAGACTGATAACATTTCGTGGTTCGAATGAGTGACACATGTTTGTCTAGTTGTGTAAAGGAGGGAGCCCACGCTCTGGTGTGACGCTGGCAGTTGCCACATGTGCGTTTTCGAGTGTTTAAACCTCATACGATTTAAAGAATGTAATAAAGAAAAACACTGTGCTTACAGATGTTGGAGTAAAGCCCTCTTGAATGCCAGTAAACCGATCAGGAGAGGACAGGTCCACTGAAATGTTGCTGTACACATGGGAGAGATTTTAAAATGTTGTCCAAGTGAAGCACAGTAACCACAGAGATGAGAAAAAAATCCTCCAAATACTTACTGAGATGTGTTAATGTCTCCATCTGTCTTAGTACTCAGCTGCTCCAAACTGTTTACAAAGACCTATGGAGACGCATTTATCAGACATGTGAAAAGACAATTTTAGGTGCATCACTAATATCTTACTCTGTGATCAAAACAGGTTAGTACAGACTTAGATCTAAGGTACACTGAAACAGTAAAGTGGACAGTGTGTGCATGTCAACACGTAGGGTTATCTTCACCTCACAGTAAATAAAAGACCAAATAAAATCTTAGCAGCTGCTCTATGACTGAACAGATGTAAGACAAATATAGAACACAGAGGTTTTCAGGTCTATATATGACTTTGGTGATCAGTGCACAGGGCCTCAGGGCAAGAGGCAGGATAGACCCTGGACAGGTCACCAATCTGTCGCAGGGCTAACACAGACAATCATTTGTACACCATGTTCACACCTATGGGCAAATTAAAATCACCAATTAACCTAACCCCACTAAGTGGACATCTCTGGACCATCTGTGGCACCTGAAGAAAAACTCACACAGACACAGGAAGAACATGCAAACTCCACACAGAAAATGAACTGCAGTTCCTCAATGGCCAGTTGAGTCTCCTGTGCTAAAATGGCCAACTTAGAGCATTAAAAGGATATTCTCTTCCTTCTAAACAAGTAGCTGATTTATTTTTTATATTCTATTCATGTGAAGTGCTCAAGTGTTAAATGTTCAAAAGTTAGAGATGTGGCTGCTTTGACTGACAGGAGAGCCAAGACAGTGAGGTGTAGCTTACAGCTGCCTGCTAGGACCCACCTCAACTAATCCAAGTACAGTACGCCTCAGTCAAACAGGCCCAGAGACTGGTTAGCAACGCCCCTGGCAACCTCTGACTACTAGAGGAAAATGATGTCTTTCCTGACCGTTTGGTGGAGGCTCCTGGTAGTCGCAAAGCGAGAGCTGCCAGGAAGCCTTCTGTGACTGGTAGCTGCCAGATGGTTGCGTTTTTGCTGTTGCTACGTTTTAAATCATTTTAAAGGAATTGTCTAAAAATATATACCTGCCTTATGATACAGATCATCAAAGGTAAGTTTTAGTAAGTTCATTTATAGAATTTTATTGTTTTTATTTAGCACTAATTATATGTATCTCTTTATTTGCCAACAATGCTTGCTAGGAGTAGCTGACTACACCCGACTCTCATCCAGATTTGGCCACTTCTGTATTCGATAAACAACATAAACACATGAAGGCTGAGGCTTCAAAATGTGGAAATCAAAACCAGTGGTACACATCATGGTGGCTACTTCCATCCTATGCAAACAGTCTTTGTTCATAACAAAATCCTATGCATGTTCTTGAAAATAAGTGTACACGTCTTACCTTCATGATCCTCACGCTGAGCTCTGCAGCCTGGTCCTGGACCTGCTCCAACTGCAACACCTGTGGAAAAGAACGTAACGGTAACGATGCTTTCTTGACGTGACTAAAGCTGTTTATTCTAAAATTCATAAAGGATTTCTTTGTGTTGAACCCTGGATAGTTATTTCATAGTTTCTGTTAACAGCAGGGTTTATACTTTACTACTTTGCGAAGTGCTGAATTAAAACCATCCAAGTTTTGATATCATTTCTGTTTGCAACAGAAGTACCGTGGCTTCAAATAAAAGATCATCACATAAAGCAACTCCACAGAGTGAAATTTCATTCCTATAAGTTTACTGCACTGTGCGACATGCACAAGGGCAGGACAAGAAGAGTGATGAATGTAGCACCCACTGAACCGAGGCCAGGACGCACAGCAGTTATTCCTCCACTACTTGTTCTTCTGCTACAACAAACTAACTACATTTTCTTCTTTATTTAATTTTTTCTTTTTGTTTTCTACATCAATCTATTTACATCCCTTTTCTTCACAATTCCAACAGGGATCTTAATTTTAAACCCATCTCATTGTGCAACAAAGACTGCTGTCTTCAAAACATGACTAAAGATGATATCAGTATAATTTTTTAACATTGGTCACAGAGACCATGCGGCTAAGCTTGATTTATATTCACCAAAATTTGAATTTTCTTTTTTCATACAAACCCACTTCTATAAAAGTTTGGATGCTGTGTAAAATGTAAATAAATGCAATGACTTGCAAATCTCATAAATCTACATTTTTCACAAAAAGACAGCAAAAACATATCAGATGTTTAACCTGAGACGTTCTACTACTTTATGAAAAACAATTAGTTAGTTTGAATGCAATGGCAGCAACATGCCTCAAAAAAGTTCGGATGGAGAAACGAAAAAATTGAAAAGTTAGTGGTACTTAAAGAAGGAGCTGGAGGAACATTTTGCAACTAATTAGGTTAGCTGGTAAAAATAATAAATGTCTTAGAGAGGCAAAGTTTCACCAATCTGCAAAAACAACTCCAACTACAGAATAGTGTTTGTTACTGTAAAATTATGAAGACTGAATATCTTATCATCTACGCTGCGTGTTATCATTTACAAAAACCAAAAAACACAGAGCGATCTCTATGTACAAGGGGCAAGTCTGAAAATCAGTACTGGACTCTCGTGCACTTTGGTTTCAGAGGTGGCGCTGCAGTAAAAGCAGGCATGATTCTGTAATGAAAATAACTGCATGGGCTCAGGCACACTTTTAGAAAACAGTTTACAATATCATCGACCAAAAAGAAGAAGCCTGTGTGAAACACTGCCGTCATCTCTGGGACAAAGCTCAGGTCAGACTAATGAAAATTTGAAATTATTTTATTAGAACACTGATGCTGCGTCCTCTCAGCTAAAGAGGAGATGAACCAGTCATATTTAAAAGGTATCTACCTCTGATAGTATGGGTGTGCGTTAGGAGTCAGTGGAACTGACACATTGCACATCTGGAAAGGCACAACAGATTTTATGCTCTTATCCAGAAGTCTTTTTCTTTCTGTAAGACATGCTGCTGCCATCGAACTCAACATCACCTCAGCGATGCTAAAGTTTGTGACAATGCCAGGAACAGCAGGATTCCCATTCATTCATTCAGAGGGACAATTACTGCAATTGAAAGGAGGCATGCCAGCCCCATAACAGCCTGTGTCTAACAGATGACAAGTAACTGTCACGTGTCAGTGTCAGCTATTTAAGTTCATTTAATGGATGAAGAAACTCATGACTATTGATTATCATGTGAAAACTTCTGTAGCTCTGATGTTTGCAGGGTATGAACGAACATTTGTTTCTCCGGGTTTGATTTCCAGGGGCTCTTTGAGTGACTGCAGCATCTGGACCATACACTGCTCAAACCGTGAAGGCTGCAAAAACATTAAAAACAGAGATTACAAACATGGGCTACATTAGATAACATCACACTTCAACACAGATTAGTTAAAACAGACCCACAAGTACTCAGTGGACTAAACAAATGCAATGAATCGCTGCCAGCTAGAAAGTATACATAGATATTAAACTTTCTGTGATTTCTATGAAGACACAGAGTGCTGCTTGATAAATTAACCAATCCTTACCAGGCTGGTGATTCCCTCATTATCTACCAACCAGTCTTCCTTTTCAGCAAGCCTGTTGACATCTATGGGTATAAAAAGCACAAATCGAAAGGGCCATCACTTGAAACTGTGCTGCAGTTTTTTGAACTCAGAGCCGTTTACATGTGGAGTGTGGAGACTTTCATAAGGGGTCGTAAGTAATGGAAATATGAACAGATTTAAAGGTTTCTGAGGGAAAACCACATGATATAAAATCAAACCCTTTCTTCCCAGACCACAATTTGGTGTGTGCGTGTGGTGTGTTTGTGTGTGTGAGAATGTGCGTGTGAGTGGGGGGAGTTAAGAAAAAAAAACAGTCACTCTTCTCAAAATGACCATACCTAACCACAAGTGAAACACAGCCTGTCTGGTTTTAGTCTCATAACACTTTCTCCATTACTAACCTGGAAGTTGAATTAGCTAAAAGTGACACTTGAGGACACTGACCACTAAGCGCTTATTAACAAATTCACATGGTTTTATAAAAATCTGTCGTGTTCTGCAGGTTTTGAGTTCATGTCCTTTCGCATTCTTGTCTAGCAGGGGATTACACAAGTAACGGATGATAATCAAAGTGTGATTTCAGAATGACACAGCTTTTTATTTCTCATGTGGAGATTAATAACGTGTCTATGGTGACAACTTTTTTTTATTCTACTGGTAAAGATTCCCAATGCTGTTTTGCTTAGACCAACAAATACATTATTTGCAAGGGTAAGCAGGGCCTGGCATATTTTGCCCCATGTATCTGGTACAAGCAGGCATACTTTCCAGTAAACGTCTTCTTAACACACTCGGTCAACACATTTAAAAGCCTTTCAATGTACAATAATAAATTAGGTACAAATACATACATGAATAAATACTATACATATCTTTATTTTAAAAACCCAGAAAAACAAGGTAAAATGTAGACACTAGAAATAAAGATTTTAAGGATGTTATGAGCCCCTCCAGAGTGAGTGTTTCATGTTTCACTGTACATCAGCACACTAGCAGATGCCAAGCTTCGCCTCAAATATCATACCGATCTTGTTAAACTTTGACAAAACCTTGGTTTCTTGCATGTTAACTTTCTTGCATGTTAGCTTCTCTAGGATCCGCAAAGAAAAGAAGCAGTTTTCCTCTCAGTCTAGGACTAGAGTGATTTACAGGCATCTATCTGGCTGTAATCTAAAGCAACTGGATGTCGTTTACCTACCTACCTCCAGGTTTATTACTGGTGCTAATTTTAGTTCTCAATACTTCATATAATATGAAATTGTTAGATGTTTTTTGCTGCCTGAAAAATGTGATATTTTGGATAACTGGATGAGAAGGCTCTCATTAGGAAGCCATTGTACATTATTTATGTACTAGATGGGTGTTCAGGACAATAATGGGCTCAGTCCAAAGACTGGCTCTGTCACATGAAGATTGCATTGACACAGCAAAAGCTGCTTTTAGTTTTTATGATCCTGCCACACTGAACATTGAAAACAAAATAAACTGTTTGGTAACTTGGAGTCAATTAAAATGAAGATCTTGATGAAAATATTTTGTCCATTACTGAGAGCTCTCTCACCTTCTGTTGTGTGCACCAGAGTCACCATGAGACAGTGAACTCTCAAATCCAGCAGAAGATCCTGGATCACCTGCAGCAAATCATTTGGGATCTCCATAGCAGACAGAGCCTCATGACAACCCCTGGATGAGAAACGCCAGAGAACAGAGGTCTGTTATTAAAGGCAAGGTAAGCATGTGGCTCCCAAATGCCTCCATTTAACCAAACATGTAAGCAAATTAATTACAGCCAAAGTGTGAGGACCTGACAGTGTGTATGATTTGTGTAAGCCATGATCCAGCCAACTCTGTCTTGCTCTCCCAGCCTCCATAAAGACTCAGCTCCCCTTGCGGCAAGGTGGCGGGTAAGAGAGCACCCCGAATGAGCTTCACGAGCCGACTGGTCAGCTCTTCAATCATTTTCTACAAAACAGACAACATACAGTATGTACTGCAGAATGTGTCTTTAAAAAACATTATCTCAAATTAACATTAGAGTAAACTGGAGTTAGAAATCCTCATACTTTAAAGTCATTCTGTCTCTGTCTGGCATTCTTCTTGGATTTTTCCACTTGCCCAGATTTCTCTCCAGTCTGTAGGGGAAGACACAAATACTTAGTCACCTCTGAGAAGTCCAGATTACTGACGGAAAATAGATTTTATGTTGCTTTCTGTGCCTGCATTAGAGCAAACTATGATAATGCAAATGACATTCATTCAACTTTTCTTGAGAATAATCAAATAATTTCTCTTAAATGGAAACCCTGAAAAACACAGATATGGAATGTAAACCTGCAGAGGATTTCGAAAAAACTGAGTTTCTAAAAAAAAAGCTTTTATTAGCCTAGCCTAAAGTTTTCATGGGAAATATTCTTGTTCACGGAGACATTTGTGTATTACTAAGAACACCATTCGTTTTGGCCTATCAGTAGAAGCTCATTAACCTGAGTTGACTCATGGAAAATCATTCCCCTTCTCTTAATCCCAAATTAAATACCTAACTCACCAAAGGAATTTCATGAGATAATCCTCAATGAATATGAGTGAAACAAAGCTGAACTATTGAGCTAAATTTATAGCAATTTATTTATTATACCAGCTTTTATTGTCATTTATTTCAATTGTTGTATTGATTATGTGACAAAACTAATGTCCCTTTCATTCTTTTGCAGATGTTGTCCATAATGTGGTGTTAGCACGCGTATCGATCTACTGGTTAAAGATTTTCGACAGGGCACGGTCCCTTGATGGCACTCCTTTCCACACAATTTCAACAAAAACACAATTTTATTTTTGCTTTCACTACACTTTAACCACACTTTTGAAGATTATAATTTGTGCATTATAAAGCAGCTGGTTGTGTGATGTGTGAAATCAAAATGCAGCACGCCATGGAGAGGTTTGTGGTGCTGTGACTTCCCCACTATTTACACAAAGCTTTTTACCACCATCTCAGCCTTGCCCCTCTGACTTGAGATATTCTGACTCACTTCTAATCTTGACCCTCCAAATGACAATCACTGCCTTGAACCCCTATATTTACAAAAATAATGGAAATGACCACAAACAAAGATTTACATTTTTGGGCTACAGCTCCACAGGGCCACGTTCATCTCTGGATTATCTTGTGTGGCAAAGTGACCACTGTTGCTATAAAAACATGCTGTATGCAGGATTTCTGTCTACTTGGTGAGTATTCACCTCGCTAAAAAGACTTCCATTAACGTAGGAGATCCAAAGCTTCCAGAAATTGGGCAGCTGACCGATCACAACATCTGAAAGCTTCTCCACAAACTGCACCTGCTGCGGGGTCTCAAAGTGCCAATCTAGAAAAAAAGGACACACAGATGACATGATAGAGGATATTGGCATAATGACTGTGCAGTTCCAATATTCACATATCAGAATGGTTTAATTCCTGGCACATAAAGCTTAAGATCTTTGTTTTTTTTATTTGTGCCTTTACCGTACAGTGTGATGCAAGATTCCCCTAAACACTGTACACGACCAAAAGTGTTACACACACACACAAACAAACAAACGTACGTGTGTACAGAGTTTAGCGCAGACAGGGAAGCCCCCCTTAGAACTCAGTGTGTGGGCGAATCTGTGAAGTGCTGCACTACTCACTGCTGGATCGTGGCGTTCGGAGACTGCCCCCTCTCTTCAGAGACGTGGTGTGGCTGAGCCTTCCGAGGGCTGGTGGACGGGTATCCCCCTCTGGGTCCAGAGCTCCCGCACCCACTGAGAGACATAACGAAAGTGGGGAGGGATGAGAAATGAGCTTGAAGGGAAAAGAAACACATACTCCACATATTAAATAATCACATTTTCATAATTCCACATTCCTCAATAAGCTTAACGGGCTTTCACACAAAACAATCCCTCCCTACTTTCTTTATTTGTGTTCTGATCCATCTCAGCGGAGAGAATGTCCCCTTGTTTTCACGGTGGGGAAACAGAGCAGTGGTCTTTGCGAGTGCTGGGGTGAAGTGGGTTTACGCTGGCCACAATGTGCTCTGTTACATCTGATTCTTAAGAGCTCCTCTAGATGGCAACAGGGAGCTATGCAGCGGTAATGAATGAGAAAGATCTGCAACCACACACTCCTATCGCTGCATGTGAGACAACGTTAGCAAATTGAATCTGTGAGATAACTTAATGATAACAGAACAAGGGGTGGCAAAAAGGAATGAAAGTGAAAGACTGCGGTGCTAAGAAGATCAAAATTGCTACAATGAAAATGAAACTTTAAGGACAGGTTCGTGCAACGCTGCACTACGCCCACACCAGTTTGTCTAAATCAATGGAGACTGATGAGCCACATTTCCAAAACATGTGTCTCTCACACACTCACATACACAGAAAAGCGTACTGGTGAGTCACAATGTTGAATGTAGTGTGTAAGCAAGAATTGAGAAATCCCCAAGCAGAGGAGAAAATTGTGGTTGAGGTGGCTGTGCACACAACACACCCATCCAGGCCAGAAAATGTAAGGAAATTCTCATTTGAGTCAGACTATCTGTAAACAGACGAGGCTTTCTTATATCGCAAATACACACAGACAGACACACGCGCGCACACACACACCATATGGTGCAATACAGGCTCTGTCTCTCTGAAGTTTTCCTGTCTTTTTACAGGGATGAGAGCTGCTGTTGACCCAGGTGGCCGCCGAATCCTCAGAATGGACAAGCACTTGCATTCTGAGGACTGCATGTGTTTTGCTGCTCTGTACGTTCAAAGGATTTACTATGCTGCTGCACTGCTTCTTGCTCAAATTTACAGGGGGAAACTATAGAAGCCTCTGTGTATGCGTGTTGAATAAACTGAGACAATGTGTGTCATCTATACACACTTCCTCATCGTGTCTGGGGCTTCTCTGCAGGCTGGATGGGTTCCTCTTCCAGAGGGGTCACTGACCTTGACCACACGCACACATACCTGCTTTCTGTCTAAGAGGACACAAACCTTATTCCCACGCTACAGAATACAAAAGCTTCACCACACTTCTCTTGAAAAACGCCCCAGTGTTTCACCCAGATTTTATGTGCGCACAGACAACGGGACATCTTGTCAGGAAAAGTAAAGATGGGACTTACAATAAAATCACTATTATTAATAATCTGTGACTTAAAGTTTTGAAATTCCAGGCTTTATGTACATCACAAAATTTCTGAATACAAGTAAAAAAGTTCCCTAATGAATCAATCAGTCAATACGACCACGCAAACACCTGTCAGACGTTAACCAGTATTATCACGGCATTGCTCTTACAGCAGCATTTCTGCAGCATAAAATCCCAAACACACCGTCAGAGTGTCTGAACAGTGAATTCCCACTAACTACTCACTGAAAACCTATTTTTCCAGAGGGAAAAAAACTCCTGTTAATTGTGTTGACATTGGCAGAAGAAGTGCCGCTCGAGAAATAAAAATACTGCAGCTTCTAATTGGATCGGGCAGAGTCAGATTGCAACACTGGGGCACGATGGGAGTGTTTAGACATACGGAAGCAACTTGCTATGCTCCCTCACAAAAAAACTTCAGCTTTCAGGCCTTTGTTTCTAACAAAGATGGATGGTTTTATTTTACATTTAAGGCATTTTATAGGGTAATTAATGGAATCGTGCCTACACCAGAACGACCTCTGGCCTTATATCCCTGACTAGGAACAACAGTTGAAAGAGAAAATGACACCAGTTACTGCAAATATGCCTGATGCTTACAGCGGAATAATCTCTGCCATGTGTGATGCTGACAATAGCATAAAAAAAGCTAGTGAATGCATCTATATGAAGGGAAGAGGAGGCCACCAGAAGAGTGGGTAGCTGTGAGGTACCATTGAGGGGGGGGGGGTCCTATACAGAAGGAAGGGTAAGGGTGGGAAGGAAGGAGAGGAAGAGTGAAGCTGGGGGAATGCAGTGGATGTGGTTTTTATAATGATGGCTGCTGAAGCATTGCCTGGGTGGAGGCACGGGTTTCACACTTGGGCCAGAAGTGAGCAGAGGAGACCAGAGATGCTGAATATCTGCCAGAGGTGTATGTGAGGGGAAGAGGGGCGCTGTGTGACAACAGAGAAGACAGGAGACAGCTGTAACAAAGAACAAGAGCAGGGAGAAAAACAGGAAAGATTGCGTGTACCTTTCAGCATGTCTGTGTGAACACTGTGCTCACCAGAAGAATGACAGCATGGGTAATTTGTTTAAACACAACGGAGTGTTTTTTCACAGTAGTGGTGCTCTTGGCTTTCCACTTGTTTGGACCGTGTGCTTTGCTGGCACCCTAACCAAGCCTCAATATATCCCCGGGCTTGTAAGGTGTTAGGCATTCAGCAGCCACAGTCTGGATTGCAGGTGATACTGTGACCAAATGAACCCCCACCTTATCAAAGGTTGTTACACTGGGTGTCAGTGGGATTTCAAAATCTTCAATATAAATCTGTTCCCCAAAAAATACAAACCGTAACTGATCGCACACAAGTGCTGCCTGTCATTTCACTGATTCCATTTGCAGTGGACTAGGAACAAGCAAACATGCAAGTCTTTTCTAGGCAACGTAAAAACGGATTTAAAGAATGCAGGTTGGACAAAAAGTTGGGTTTGCAGGAGGCTCTCAACCAACTCTCAACAGAACTGTGCACATCTATGAGAAGACTGCACAGTTAAATGTAGGTCATTTTGGTCGCATGCTGACTGTAACTACTGTCCTCTCAGAGGCAGACGGGTATCTTAAATGATGTTACCTCAAGAACAGACATCACTCTCAAAGTTCGGCTCCAAAAATGCAGTTCCTGGAATCACCACTTGAGGCTGGTTCAATAAGCAAGCCATCCTACAGACCTCAATATTAAAAGGCCCAACTTCACTAACATCACTAAGAAGCTTGTTTACAACCTGGTTTTTAAAAATTGACACTGACACACTGACAATTGATGTGATGCTTTGAGGTATGAGGACTTTATCAATAAGTTAACATACATGTCCATGCCAGCATGTGTGTTTCTGTGCTCTTTTTTGTTTTTTGCAAACTAGCAATTTTCTGCACAGTTGGGTTGGATGAGATTTCAGACTCCCTCTCCACCACATGTTGCTCTGCAGTGGAATGTAAGTGTGAAGTAAAAGGGGCCATCCCTGACATAATCATCAAGATGAAATTTAAATGTGGAGAAGTGGAGAAGTGGGGAACGAACCAATCCCCAGATCCATCAAGCCTGAGCCCCGGAAACCACTGTTACTTTTAGCATTAGACATGTTTATGTTCCAGCTGTGCTATGTGAAGCAGCCACCCACCCCACAATGGATTTGTGCGGGTGCCTCAGTGTGAGTGTGCACGCATGCTGGCGAATCACTGGTCTTCCTGAGTGGACGGTTTCAGATCCACATTTTTCTGCTGGCTGATTTAACAGAGGAACAGCTTAATTGGGGTTAATTGTTCCAATCCATCTGTGAAGCTGTGTGTG